>NW_020954592.1:13278172-13378172 GCF_900497805.2 Vombatus ursinus
AGAGAGAGAGAGAGAGAGAGAGAGAGAGAGAGAGAGAGAGAGAGAGAATCTGGGAATCAGCTGCATAGATATTATTATTGAATCCCTGGCAGTTCATGAGATCACCAAGTAAAATAATTTTAGACTATAAAGAGAAAAGTGAAAAAGGTCCAGGACAGAGCCAGTTGGTCCAGCAAAGGAGACTGAAAAGGAGCAGTCAGACAAGCAGGAGGAACTAAAGGAGAAAACAGAGTGGTCAGTCTGAAAAGATACCTCACATTTCAGCTATCTGTGTATATCTTTAGTGTCAAACTTAGTTTTCAGGGGGCCACTAAACTATGCATAAGGATCTCTACATGTTGACTTAGAAAACCACATATCTATATTCTGTTGTATTTTTATTTATTTTGTTAAATGTTTCCCCAATACATTTTAATCTGGTTCTGGAGTGTTGCAAGCCTATGAGGGCCAACAATAGCATCCTTGGTATACACTATCTAGTGGAGCAGTAACCAGAGAAGTATGACATCCTTCAAAAAGTACTCAGGACCTTTTGGATCAGGAGAAATCCTTTGACGCAGGGGTCCCAACAGTTTATAGTTAAATAAAAACAAAGTAATTGGAGTGAAAAAGCACTAGCAACTGGGGGGGACCAACCATTCAATCAACATGTATTTATTAAACACCTACTTTGTTTCAGGCATTGCTGGTGATACAGAGATTTAAATAAAATAGTCATTGCCCTAGAGTAGCTCACATTATACAGGATGAAGGAAGATTTCACAGAGGAAATAACTGACATCTGAGCTGAACCTTGAAGAAAACAGAACTTGGAGAGGTGACGTTGAGGAGGACGTATATTCCAGATGTTGGGGGATAAGATAACTTGTGTGAACAGGGTCATAGATTTAGAACTGAAAAGTAATCATAGAAAGTACCAGTTTACAGATGGGAGGGACCTTCAAAGCCATCTGGTACAATTTCCTCTTTTGACATTTGACTAAATTGAGATTCAGAGACTTAGGAGACTCTCCCAAGGTCACACAAGTAAGTGGAAAGGTCAGAATTCTAACCCAGGTCCTCTGATTCCGAATACAGTGTACCTCTTCCTGTTATACTACAGAGTCATCAGTTTATCTTACAGCAGTTCCTTTCTTCCATTTCTATTGCCACCACTCCAAATCGGACCCTGGCCAACCTGCTTGGTCTTCTTGTCAGTCTTTCTCTTCTCTCGTCCATCACATTCCCCAGCCTCAGAAATTATCCTACAATGATAATGATAATAATAATAATAATAATAATAGACAGAATTTATATAGCATTTCAAGGTTTGCAAAGCACTTCACAAATATCATCTCATTTGATCCTCACAACAACCTGGGAGGTAGGTGCTATTATTACCCTCATCTGATACATGAGGAAACAAGTTCCACCAGTCTATCACTCATTTTTCAGTCCTGTCCAACTCTTCATGACCCTCTTTGGGGTTTTCTTGGCAGAGACACTAGAGTGGTTTAACGTTTTCTTTTCCAGTTCATTTTACAGAAGAGGAAACTGAGGCAAACAGGGCTAAGTGACTTGCCTAGGGTCACGCAGCTAGTAAGTGACTGAAACTGGATTTGGACTCGTCTTCCTGACCTCAGGCCCAGAACTCTATTTGCTGTACCACCTAGCTATCATCCTCCTACTGAGAAACTTTTGATGGCTCCATGTTAGTTCACCAAAAGACGCTGTAGTTTTCTGTCCAAGATACTTCATATTTTGACCCTCCTACATTTCTGACCTCTGCGCCCTTTCATGCACCACGCACTATAGTGAATACACCTACATTTCCCTTTCTCTATATTGTTTCTCATATAATTTCCTCAACCTGGCACACATGCTTTTTTCCTATACTCTATCCCTTATCCATCTAGTTGTGGGCAGTTGTGTCCTAAATGTATTCCAGCGCTTAGCACAGTGCCTGGCACATAGTAGGTGCTTAATACATGTTTATTGATTGACTGAGCTCAACTTCGAACCTCCTCCATGAAGTTTTCCTCCTTTTCCAAGCCTGGACAAATGTAGCCTTTTTCTCTCAGAACTCTAATAGCATTTGAACCTCATTTGCCTCATTTGCACATTCTGCCTTGTGCTAGAGTTGTTTGTGCACATAATTAGTGTAATAGAGGTGATCTCATTGCTCTCATCCTGTAAGGTCTGTGAGATCAGAGGTCATGTGGCTTATTTGTATTAGTGCATAGTGCCTTACATGGGGCAGTTTCTAAAATATGTGTTGATTAACCATAGAAATGCTTCATGGAGGAATTCATACTTGAATTGAATCTTGGAAGGTGGGCAAGCACTGGATAAGGAAGATCACACAGGTAAAGGCATTCATGCCAGTTGAGCAAAGATACAGAAATGAGAAAATTTAGGATATTAACTGGAGTGCATGGTATTCAAAAGGAAATAGAGCAAGGCAACCTGAAGAGGTAGCTGGGGGCCAAAATGTGAAGGGTCTGGGATGCCAGGTGAAGAAATTGGGACCCAGAGAAGTTACTTGCAGTAGGCAGTCTTATCTAGTTCTTCCTGTACCAATTACCAATTTAAAGATGAATTTACCTTGGATAGTGCTACAGGAGATCAAACACAAACACAAAAATGAAACAGTCCTTGCCCTCAAGGATCTTACATTCCCAGAAGAGGATACAGCACATAAATAGATAAATAGTTACAATGGGCATATTAAGTAGATTCTGGAAGGAGAAGGCTGCTAGAAGACTCAGTGGATAGACTGCTGAGCATGGGGTCAGAAACACCTGCGTTCAAATCCAGCTTCTGACAATTACTAGCTGTATGACCCTGGGCAAGTCATTTCATCTTAGCTGGACCTAGTTTGTAGGTCTGTAGAATAAGGATAACAATAGTACCTACCTCCATGTTTGTTATGAGAAGAAAATGAGATATTTGTAAAGTGCGTTGCAAACTTTAAAGCACTATATAAATGCTAATTAGTCTTACTATTATTAGGGCAGCTAGGATGGAGTGCTGACTCCGAAGTCAGGAAGACCTGAATTCAAATCTGACCTCAGACACTTAGCTGTGTAACCCTGGGCAAGTCACTTAACCCTGTTTACCCCAGTTCCTCATCTGTAAAATGAGCTGGAGAAGGAAATAACAAACCACTCCATTATCTTTGCCAAGAAAACCCCAAATGTGACCACAAAGAGTCAGAAACAACTAGACAGCAGCAAGTTATTATTATCTGTGGAGGGGGGTGGGGATGGATCAGCAGAGGCCTCAAGTAGTAGTACTTGAGTTGTGCTTTCAAGTAAGTTGGGGGTTTGGGTGTTGTAGTTGAGGAAATAACAGTTTGACCTCTTTAATGGTTGCCTGGTAGCCTATATTCTGCGAGAAATGATTATTAATAACCAATGATTTGGGGAGATCGAGAGTCCCCTGTTTTTCTAAAGTCCTTATTTCAAAACTCAGTCTCTGAAGGCTGAACTAACTTTCTCCTCAATCTTGGTCAGACTTCATCCAGCCTTATAAGGAATTTAATCTCAGGTGGGGAAGCCCATAGTGTTCTACACAGGTTTGGGTGGGGATAAATTCTTTGATTAGGTGGCCCAAGGCTGGGCAATTTAGAAGTAAATGACATAATCAAAGTTACATCCCCCCAACTTCTCATTGGAATAGGTCCACCTCTTGTTGTAATATTCATTTTCTCTCACTAATTGTTAACTAATCAGAATTGATTGCGACCCTCAGGAACAACCACTGTTCCAAGGGCATATAAACTCTGAGCCCACCACCATGAATGGTCTTTGGCATTTGAGAGTGTTACTGACCCTTTTATTAATAAAATGCTAGTGTTATTAATAAAATGATTAATTACCCAGAAATTATGTCCCTCAAACTTTTTGAATGTCACAGTTCTATGGGTATTAATCAGTCAACAAACATTTGTTAAGCACTTATTATGTGCCTGGAACTGTGCTAAAACCATTGACTCTCAGTTTGAAGGGACCTGATGGGGTATATAGCCCAACCCCTGCCTGAACAGAAATTGTCTCTTGACATGCCTCATGAACGTTTAATCTTTGTTGAAAGACCTTCAGTAACAGTTCCCTAACTTATTATCTGATGAAGCAACCCATTCTTTCCCTTTTTGGATGGCTCTCATTGTAGGGAAGTTCTCCCTAAACCTGAGTCAAAATCTGTCTCTTTGCCACATCTGCCCACTTAGAACCACCTTTGAAGCTGGTCCTTCTTTCACATGACAATTCTTCAAATATCATAATGTTCCCCAGACCAAGCCTCCTAAGCCCTTCCACAGGTCCTCAAAGGACAGTTTTGACTCTGCTTACCACTCAGGTCACGCTTCTGTGTATGTGCTGCAGCTCATTCATGTCCCCAGAATGTCAGATTGAACCAAGCAGACTAGCTGAACAGAGGTGTGACTTTCAATTACTATGTGTTAAAAAAACAAACAAACAAACAAACCAAGATCCAGGTATTACTGGCTTCTGACTAACTGAGCTAGAAGAGCTATATTGTTCCTGCCTGCAAGGAATAATTTCCAAAAGAAGGGAAAAGTTCATGAGATAGAAAAAAAAGTTATTTAAAGTACTCATCCTCATCCGTCTCTCTCTTTTTCTTCCAGCTACAAAGCAGCTTGTATATTTCGGGTGTATGTACAAGGTAAGTAGAGTCATGTTTAGGTATTGAAGAAAAATTATAGTTTCACAGACTGAGCCTACCCAACAGAAGAATCTTGAAAACCAGTTTCCTAGGGATAGATCCTTATTTATCTTAAAGTGGCTTTTACTTTTTTTTAAAAGGTCTGATGCAAAGCAGGTGGAAGAGAACATATCAAATCTCCAATCTGTAAAGTCATTTTAAGAGGAGGAAAGTGTTGCAAAATCTGAAATTCTTTGAGAAAATGAAGATTCCTTCTGAACTATTTCTCTCTTTCTCAACCAGTCACTTCAAAGAAAGATATAGCTTTATTTTTAGTGAATTGCTTCTTTCCACGGAGGGAGGGGAGGAAGAGGAGGAGAGGGGTGGAAGAAATGACTTTAACAGCATAATCCATCTGCAAATCTCTTTGCTTTTTCTGCATTTCCTCACGGGGCCATTGTGAAGAGCAAGCAATTAATGATTGTAAATCACCTCCAGAAGCCAAAAGCCCTGAATAAATGTTTCCTAATAATTTCCTCCAGAAGTCAGGATAGCTGTGCAGCTGGAGGCCTGGAGCTGTGCCTTTCTCTGATCTTACAAGCTACGGGCAGCCTCTCTCAGGCAAGGTCACTGGAGTTCTCAGGGGGGAAAACCCAGGTTCTCTGGAGAGAGGAGGCAGTGATTTAGATGGTGTCCTTTCCTCTGAATCACTGCTGTACCCAAACTTGTGAGAGCATTGGAGCTTCTGGAACACTCTCCAAATGGCTGGTGATGACATAAAAAAACAAAACAAACAAACAACCCCCCCCCCCAGCAACAACAACCTGACTTGTTAATGGTTCAATCACCAAATTCTTGATCAATTTTACTCTGGATGTTGATGCTAAAGTAGAGGGTGCTAAAGGCAGCACGGTGTAGGGGAGAGCATGCTGGATTTGGGGTCCGAGGACCTATGTTTGAATATGGGCTCACTAAGTACTTTCTATCTGTGTGATCTTTCTAGACATCTATTCCTCATCTGTAAAATGGTAGGATTGGACTAGAATGGAGTCTAGAGAAGCTAGGTAGTGAGTGAATAGAGTGCCAGGCCTGAAGTCAGGAAGACTATCTTCCTGAGTTCAAATCTGGCTTCAGACACTTATTAGCTGTATGAACCTGGGTAAGTCACTTAACCCTGTTTTCCTCAGTTTCCTCATCTGTCAAATGAGCTGGAAAAGGAAATGACAAACCACTCCAGTATTTTTGTCAAGAAAACCCCAAATGGGGTCAGAAAGAGTCAGGTGTGACTGAAAATAACTGAATAACAAGATGTCCCTAAAAGGTTTCTTCCAGTTTTAAACTGATGACCCCATGATTCTCGGACATGGGATGTGGTGTTCTTTATAGTTCTTGCTACAGGATCATCTAACATTTGCTTTGAGATTTTTATTTTAAATAATATATTTGATACATTACATAAAGCACTAGTGACATTTTACTCTGAAGAGAGTTGTAATTCAGAAGCTGGTAGGGAAAGATTCATAATTTACCCACAACATAGTAAGAAAACACATAAAATATGCTTTAATTTTTGTTTTCCCTTCATAAACAGTACAATTAGATAACTTATAGGGTTTTTGTTTCATTTTGTTTTGTTTTTGGTTCTGACCCATGAGTTTAATAGTATAGAGAACTCCCACTGCAGAGACTTGCCCTGCCAATATCGATTAGCAATTGTTCTGATCAGGGAGTCAACTGGGGCAGTGAATGATTAAGTGACCTGACAGGGTATCCCAGCCAGTATGTGTCAAAGACAGCAGGATTTAAACCTAAGTTTTCCTGATTCCAAGTCTTATCCTCCATGTATCATACCATTCTGCATCCTGGTTTTCACATTACACAAGCATCTTTCAACACAATATGACTTTCCTACCACTCAAGTTTGCAGTTTTAGTGATGGATATATCATAAAACTGACCCAAGCCTACTTTTGATTGTTTTTTTTATATTTCATTTCATATGAGAAATCAGGAAAGAAAGATGGACAAAAGAAAATCCATAAGGTTGAAAATAAAGACTGTCTTATAACTTCCATCTCTATAGCAAATAGTTTTGTTGCTGTCTTAAAAGGACATTTCTGGTGGTCTATTTTATATGACATTTTCAGATTTCCCCTAAATTGTCCATCACAATCACTGACACTACGACTAGGGAGAGACAATCCAATGAAGCACAAGGCATAGAGGGAAGAATGATCCCCTGGAAGTCAAGGGACTTAGTTCTGACTCCAAGCTCCACCATTAACTATTTGAATGACCTTGGGTGGGCCATAGCTTCTTTGAGTCTGCCTCTTCATCTGTCAAATGAGCAGACTGAACTCTCACAGAGTGACAGAATTTAATAGTTCAATCTTCTCAGTGATTTCAAAGGTCTTTTCCAGTTCAAACATTGTATGATTGATTCAAAGACCTCAATGAAATACAAACATAGGTCTGAGTACACTCTGAAAACTTCAAAGTATCATATGAATATAGGGTAGTATTTTTCTGGTTATGAGCATTTCAATAGCCTTTTTACACTTACTAATTTATTTATTCAACTAAGTCAGCTATGACACTACTTTGTGTTGAGGAACAGATTTTTGACATTTAATTAAAAAGTAAAAATTGAAGGAAAGGAGTCAGATTTTCTACTTCACCCTTCGGAAATAATTTTTATTTTATTTATATTGCTTTCAACTCCCAAAAAGTACATCACTACAATCAATATAATGAGGAATGTGCTGGAGCTAGCTTAAATCATCTCAGGGGAGCTGATTGTTAAATTTTCAGACTGAGCATTAACTCCTCAAGAATTGGCAAATGCCACAAATTAGATTTGATTTATGTTTTGTTGCTTGTCTAAAACTAAAAAAGTAATGGAGAAAATTTTAATAATGTAGATTAAACATGCATTCTTTTTTTGGAGAGCTTGTTGTTAAATATTTGCCAGCATACCTCTGACTATAACACACTTTTTATTTTTAAAAAAATTTAAATTATTCATTTGTTTTTAACAGCCATCTGAAATAATGTTTGGGTTCTGAATTCTCTCCCTCTCTCCAATTCTTCCCCCTTTCATTGAGAAGACAAGACAATCAATTATAAATGTGAAATCATGCAAAACATATTTCCAGATTAGCTTGTGCTACAAAAAAAAGTAAGAAAAAAGTGAAAAAAAAATGAACATAACCATCAGTGGTTCAGTCATTTTCAGTCGTGCCCAAGTCTTTGTGACCTCATTTGTAGTTTTCTTGGAAAAGATACTGGAGTGGTTTGCCGTTTCCTTCTCTAACTCATTTTACAGATGAGGAAACTGAGGCAAACAGGAATAAGTGATTTGCCCAGGGTCACATAGCTAGTAAGTATCTGCGGCCAGATTTGAACTCAGGAAGATGTCTTCCCCTGACTCCAGGCCTGATACTCTATCCACTGCATCACCTAGTTGCCCATAATTATCTATTGTAGCAAAATATATTTAAACAAAACAAACCAACACAACTACAATGCCTGGCAGTGTATGTTTCATTCTGTACCTGAAGCCTGCCCTTTCTCTACTTAGAGGCAATCAGATTTCATCATAGACCTCTGATCAGACTCATTACATTGATCTGAATTCTGATGTCTTTAAGAATTGTTTTCCTTTATATTATTGTAATCATTGTGTTCTGCTTCACCACTTGTATGCAAACTCAGTACAGACTGCTCTATTTTGTTAGCCACTTCAGATTAATTGAGTACTTATTGTATGTGAGGTTTTCAACCTCAGATTTGCCTCTAATTTGTTGTGTGACCCAAATTTGACAAATCATTTCTATTCTCTTAGCTTTGGTTTTTCATCTATAAAAAGAGAATATTGGACAAAATGATTTTGAAGGTCCTTTCTAGCTCTAATATACTACAAACTTATTGTCTATGAACTTTTCTTCTCCTCCATCATTTTCAGCATGAAGACTTCTTGATACATGTGATAACATACCTAGGATTGGAAAAAGATCTTGAGAAAATAGAATAATAAGCCAAATTGAACAAGACAGAATTTGATAGGAATAAAATATGTTCTCCACTTGGGTTCAAATAATCAACTTTACAAGTAATCATTATCATCATCATTATCAGAGCTGACATTTATATAGTACTTGGAGGTTTGCAAAGTACTTTACATACATTATCTCATCTGAGTACAGAATGTGGGGACACTTTCTGGTTTTTCATAATTCCTCAGCAAAAGATCCAGGGGCTTTTGCTGGACTTGAATTAAATCAGGAATGTGACATATCAGCCAGAATATCTAGCACTAATCTATGATATATTGAGGTAATGGTATGGTCTGGTATGGCATGGTATGGTATATTGAAGGAACTAAGTATGTTTAGCCTAGAGAAGAGAAAACTAAAGGAGGACATGATGGCTGTCATGTGGAAAGGAGATTGGACTTGTTCTGTCTTTGGAGGCCAAGGATGAATGGGTGAGAATTACAAAGGGACACATTTCAGGTTTATTTAAGGAAAAAAAATCTCAGAATAATTAGAAATGTCTACAGGTAAAACGAACTCTCTTAAGAGATAGTGGATTCTCCCAGGTTTCTCCCTTACCAGAGGGTTTCAAGAAAAACCTGGATGACCTCTTAGCAATGTTTCTAGACCACTCTTCATTTTCCATTAGCCACTCTGCTTGGTATCATGCTCCCCCAGGATAAACTCATCACCCAGGAAACCCATCATTGTAGAAATTGCTTCAGCTTCGGTACTCAAGGCCTCCTCTATACCCTTGATAGCTTCTGCCCCTCTGACTGGAGGTTTGAAGGGTAGAGCAAAAAGCTCCTCCCAAATCCTCCCTTTAAAGAGGACTCAGAATTTCCAGCCAATTTTATGTCCTGCCAGTTCTGCTGGGGCTCAACTCTATCTATCATCAGAGGACACTCCTCCCCTTTACAGCTTTTTTTTTTTGATGTATTATCTTCTTTTATTAGACTGTAAGCTTCTTGAGGTAGGAACAGTCTTTTTTTTTTTCTTATTTGTATCCCCAGCACTCACGCATAGCAAGCTCTTAATAAATGGGTATTATATTGCATTGTATTGAAATGTTTTGTTTTGCTTTTTTTTTTGGAGGCAATTGGGGTTAAGTGACTTGCCCAGGGTCACACAGTTACTAAACGTCTGAGGCTGGATTTGAACTTAGGTCCTCTAGGGACCTGCCTCCAGGGCCAGCACTATACCATCTAGCTGCCCCAAAATGTTATTTTTTTTTAAAAAGTTGTGTGGTTAGGTATGATTTATAGTAGACGGCCTCTGAGGTCCCTTCCAACTCTGAGGCATCATCCCAGGTTACTGAGAAGGAAAATAAGATGAATATAACACTATCCCTGCCTTTGAAGAGCTTAGAATCTTGTTTCAGAGATTATACATAAAATTATTACCAACAATACAGTCAATATAATATGGGGTTTTTTTTGTTTGTTTCGATGTATATTTATTACAACTTTTTTCCCCACAGTAGGAGGGAAGGTAGGAGGGAAAGAAAATAAATGTTTTTTAATTGAAAAAAATAAATTAAAAATAATAAAGGCAGGAAAAGATAGGTAGCAAACAAGTGAACAAATGTTAGAGGTAAAGGTTATAAAACTTCAGAAGGAGGAGCTGTCATTAGGCTTCCATGATAAGAGATGGCTTCTCAGAGGAGACAAAACATTAGTAAGTTCTTTAAAAAAACAGATAGGGTTTAGCAAGGCAGAGAAGATGAGGCAGGGGAATGAGAAGATCCCTATCTACCTGCTGAGGTGGAAAAGCAAAAGGGAATCATGGAAGATAAGGCTGTATGTATATGTTTGTGTTGAGGAACAGATTTTTGACATTTAATTAAAAAGTAAAAATTGAAGGAAAGGAGTCAGATTTTCTACTTCATCTATTCTTTACTATTTACAGGGTTATCCAAGGATGCAGTTGCTGCTGGTGAAGAGACACCTTCCTCCTGGAACAGAACATCTGAGATGAGGCCATCTGGATCTGAGATGAGGCCATTATGATCGATTACTCCTTGAATATGTATGTGCTGCATATGCCACAGCAGCCTCAAAATAATCACAACTCAGACTGTAACCAACAGTCTGCAGGCAGAGGAGGCTATGAATTGTGCTTCTTTACCTCTTCCAATCCTTGCCTAAACTAACTTAATTTTGTCATGACTGATCAACTGTTCTCTCTACATAATACATGCTCCTTTCTCCCCCTTTTCCCACAAGTAGCAGCTGTGTTCTGACTTCACCAAAATCTGAATTTAGCCTGCCATTTAAGGCCCTATACAGTATGGCCTGAGTCTATATTTCTGTCAAAGGATGAGAACATTTGTGGCCCAGGGTTCATGGCATATTGAGAAGCCTCCATTGACAGCATTGAGGCAAAATGATATAGTCGAAGAAGCTCAAGAGGGCAGTAAGAAGGGCAGAGCACCCTTAGCCTTCAGTATCTATTCCAAGTCACTCCAAACACTCCTTTGGACTGTACTTTTACCTCCATTCTGTTAATGTCAGCATCTACATACAACCACACATGGTCTCAATAAGTTTCAGTACCTTGACCAAAATGTGGGCTAGGGGCAACTATGTAGGACCTTGAATATCAGGCTGAATCCAAGTTTTGTCCTGTAGGCAATGCGAATCCCTTAAAGGGTTGTGAGCAGAGGAGTGACAGAAAGGATGTGGTGTTTGAAGAAGAGTAATCTGGTAACTGGCCTATACTCAAAACCTTTCTAGTTTATTAGGACCTGTCAGGGCTTGTACTCCACTGGCACAGTTAGAGAGAAGCAAGAGTTCCCTCCTCATCAGGTTGAGGTATCCCCTGAAGTATAACTTCAACTGAAGGGTCATCTCAGGACCAGACAAACTAAATTAGAAAATTCATTACTGGAAGTTTGGTTACCAGGTGGTGAATTGTTTTGGCCACTGAAAATCACGAAGTTCATCTATTAAAATACTCATTCTGATGAAATTATGGATCTTTTGGATAATAAAGTACAAAAATCTAGGGACAACACACAAGGTAAATTGTTGTTGTTGTTGAGTCACTTCAGTTGCGTCGTACTCCTCATGACCCTATTTTGGGTTTTATTGGCAGATACTGGAGTGGTTTGCCATTTCCTACTCCAGCTCATTTTACAGATGAGGAAACTGAGGCAAACAGGGTTAAGTGACTTGCCCAGGGTCACATAGCTAGTAAATGTCCAAGTCCAGATTTGAATTCAGGAAGATAAGTCTTTCTGACTCCAGGCCTGGCACTCTATCCATTAGTGCCGCCTAGCGGCCCCCTATGACAGCATACATACTACTTTTGTATTTTACCAGTTGTTGATGCAAAGGAAGGATGTGTGCTTTTCTTTCAAAGTAGTTTGATGCCAACATTGTCCATGGTATTTGACTCAACATTTGGTTGCCTTTTAATGTTGTCTTTATTCATATTGTGGAGATCATTTTTCTGGTTCTGTTTTCTTCACTCTGCTTCACTTCATTCAAATCTTCCATTGTTTCTCTGAATTCTTCATGTCATCATCACTTGTAATTCTGTAATCATGGGTTAATCAATTTAGGCCTGGAAGTAGCCTCAGGGATCATCTAGTCCACCTTCCTCATTTTATAGACAGGGAAAGTGATAGCAAAAGAAATTAAGTGAACCGCGCAATCCCACAGGTACTGACAAATCAATATTGGAACCAAGGTTCTCTGACGGCAAATCAAGTGCTCTGTCCATTACACTAATCTTCATTACATCAAGAAACCACAGTTTGGTCAGCAATAATCCAATTGGGTTTTTGTTGCTGTTGTTGTTGCTGCTGTTGTTGTTTTGGCTAGGCAATGGGGTTAAGTGACTTGCCCAAGGTCACACAGCTAGTAAATGTCAAGTATCTGAGGCCGGATTTGAACTCAGGTCCTCCTGACTCCAGGGCCGGTGCTCTATTCACTGCACCCCCTAGCTGCCCCCATAACCCAATTGTTGAGCACGTGTTTTGCTGTTCTTTGTCATAAATAATCTTCTGTGAATATTTTTGTACATATTAATCATTCTTTGTTGTCATTAATCACCATGGAGGATTGGAGTGGAAAAAGGTCAGTGGGAATAAGCAATTATTAGCTTTTGTTGAATAATCCCAATTTCTTCAGAGCAGTTGGACTAATTCTCAACTCCACAAGCAGACCTTATCATGCCTATCTTCTCACAGTGCCCATTTGTAACATTTAATTAATCCATCTTTTCTCATCTTTGTAGCTTTATATTAAGTATAAAGTGACACCTCAGAATTTTAAAATTTGAATTTCTCTGATGATTTTGAACAGCTTTTTCAGGTGATTATTTTTAGTTTGAATATGTTCTTTTGAAAACCATTTGTTTATATATGTTGACTACTAGTTTGTTGGAGAAAGTCTTTTAATCTCAGGGATTTGTGCCAATTTCCTATAATTTTGGACATTAGACTTTTATTATATTTGTTTAATGCTAAGATTTTTACAAATTCACATGTTTTCTTTTCATTCTGTCTACATTTCTTTTATTTATGTAAAAGTCTTATAATTTCATACAATCAAGATCACAGATTTTGTCTTTTATAATACTTCTTATTCCCTTTCTGCTTATAAATTCTTCATCTATTCGTTGTTTTGAAAGCTGTAACCTTCCATTCACCTCTTTAAAAAAAAAGATGGTTTTTCAATTAAATCATTTGTCTGTTTGGAATTTATTATAGTACATAGGGAAGAAGCTAGGTTAAAACTATTTTGCACCAACTTGCTTTCCAGTTTTTTAAGTCTCATTGACTCAAGGTCCCTCTTCTTACAGCTTGTGTTTTGGGGTTTATAGAGCACTAGACTAGTGTATAGCTTAGTTTTTATGTCTTTGTTATCTAATCTATTCCATTAATTGCAAGAGGTATTTTGAGGGAGGAATTGATAAAAATTGATGGCATTGCATATAAGTAAATGGAAAAGGAATATTCAAAGATATGATCTTAAATGATTAAGAGTATGGTGTTATCATTAAACAGAATTAAATAATTCAGTAGGGGAAGAATTATTTGAAGGGGTGGAAATGAAATTTTATTTTATATATGTTGGGTTGCAGCTGACAGTAACATGTACAAGTGGAAATGTCCATCAGGCAGCTAGAAAAGATGAAGCTTGGGACAGTGGTCATGGCTAACAATACAGATTTGGAAGTTATGCACATAAAAGTAAGCATTGAAGCCATGGGAATGAATACCAAAAAAAAAAAAAAAAGAATTGGACTTAATTTAATCTTAATTTAATGTTTATATTTTAGGAAGTGGAATGAGTAAGCGTAGTCATTAATGGAATCAGAGAGGTAAGAGAAGAACTAGGAGAGCACAGGTCATAAAAAGTAAGGGAGGAGAGAGTTGGAGGGAGCTGTGTCAAATGCTGCTGAAAAGTAAATGATAAAGAAGACTGAGAAAAGGTTATTGGCTATGGCAGTGAGGATGTCTACACGATACTTTATTCTACTCCTGTCAATATTTTCTTTAACCTCATAAAGCATTTTGGTTGCTCCTGGAATGGCAAACACTTCACAGGTCTTATTATCACTCTGGCAGCTGGCAAGATTATTTCGTGAGAAAGAGGCAGGGAACAGTGCTTAATAAGCACTTGCTAATTATAGAGCCAGTAAACAAATGTACAATCTCTCCATCTTCACCTACAGCAAACTTCCAGGTCAATGAAAGATGTATATGACTCAAAGTAAAAAAAAAAAATACTCACAAAGAGAAACAAAGAAGATAACCTTTTTGTAGACTATAGATACTTTTTATAGATATTAGATGAATTTTCAAGACTTAATTTGCTATTATCACTTAAAAGTCCAGTGATTATGTTCCTCTAGTCCTTCAAAAGCATATTAAGGAGACAACACAAGGAAAGGAGTTTGGATAGAAAGGATAGATGAGAAGAGAGCCACAGGAAGTAGAAACAGTTGAGAGTTTTTAGATGTAACTTTACTCTTTTTTTGTTTTGTTTTTTTGGCTAGGCAATGGGGTTAAGTGACTTGCCCAGGGTCACACAGCTAGTAAGTGTTATGTGTCTGAGGCTGGATTTGAACTCAGGTCCTCCTGACTCCAGGGCCGGTGCTCTATCCACTGCACCACCTAGCTGCCCCTAACTTTACTCTTAATAACATTAGTTCTTGCCTTCAATAAACTTCTTAATATGTCAAGATGTATATCACATGAATTCTTATATACCTCAGACAACTTCCATGACACCAAGAATATCATTCTTGCAATCATAGCATACTACAGAATGAAAGGATCTTTGCAGTGATGCCATCCAACTCCCTGACTAATGGGTTAACCCCTTTCTGGCATTCCTGACAAATACTTATCCAACCTTCAATGACAGAGAGCTCTCAATGTTACGAGGCTTTCCTCAAAAAACCTATATGTGCAAAAATATTTATTGTAGCTCTTTTAATAATAACCCCAAATTGGAAGCTAAGGGGATATCCTTTTATTAGGGAGTGGCTAGACAAATTATGGTATATAAACAAAACAGAATATTGTGCCAAAAGAAGTTACAAAATGGACAATTTCAGAGGAAACTGCAAAAGCCTTTGTAAACTGAGAGGGCAACAGTAGGAAAACAATGTATACAGGGACAATATTACAGAGGAAAGCAATTTTGGAAGACCAGGACTCTGATCAATACAATGATAAATCATCAGTCCAGGAACCTGAAGATGAAACACACCACTTACTCCTTTCAGAGACATACATTTTGGGGAATGACTAATATAGGAATTTTCTTTGCTATACTTTGTATGTTTATGACAAAAGTTTTCTTTTCATTGTTATTGTTCAATTGAGGGGGTCGTGGAAGGGACAGACTATAAATGAATGCAAAATAAGTTTATTTATAAGTTTATATATTATAAATGCATGCAGAATAAATAAGTTTATTTATAAAATACAGTCTTTACCTTCAAGTAACTTACCATCTAATCAGATAGTAGATGGAATGCAATAGTTTTGTTCTACCTGGAGCCAGAAGAATAATACATCATAAATGTATTATAATTATATATTTATATACATGATATATAAATACATTGTAATCATACATTTTAAATGCATACAAAATAAATAGGTTTATAAGACAAAAGTTCCTGCCTTCAAGTAGTTTACCACTTAATCAATAGTAGGTGGAATTAAATAGTTTTACTCTACCTGGGGCCAGAAAAATATCATAAATTTTTCTTTTCTTTCTTTTGTATGGAAGCAATAGCAGATGAACCAAACTGAAGAGACTATGAATAGGGAGGAATGTACTATAAATGGGTACAAGCTGTCACAGGGGGGGAAAAACAGTTTTTCAGGTGGAAAATTCATCAGTTAATGGAAAGAGGCCACGGATGAGAGGAATGGAAAAAGGGAAGAGGAATGAGGGAATGTGTCTCTGTCAGAGACCAGTGGTGTCTGTAAGAAGATGCTAGGCTAGAACAAATTAGAATAGAAACTGGAAAAACTGAAATTCAATATGTCAGTTAAGAATGTGGAAATTATTTATAGGAAAACAAATGGTCTTCCAAAAGGAAAGAGAACTAGATTGAAGAGAAGGCACTGTGGTGTGTGTGTGTGTGTGTGTGTGTGTGTGTGTGTGTGTGTGTGTACACATACCCATAAACATACATCTGCATTTTTTTCTTTTTTTTTCCTGCACTTTGAGAAATCAGTCCAGTAAATGTTTTTATTACTTGGTGATAATAACCCAGGGAATAGAATGACTATTAAACTGAGGAAAGTTGCCTCCTGTCAGGCATTTACCTGGTTCAGTAGAATACAGGAAAGCTCCAGATGGTCCCTCTCATTGAGACTGAGGGAGCCAGGTCTCTCCAGAAACCCATATTATACTACTCTAGCTGAACAACAGGAACCTGAAACAATGCCAGGCATATCACATGGGATGCTTAATGAAGAGATGAAAAGAATTTAAATTCCACAGCCTACACAGTGGCTCTCTACACCCTGCCTTCACAGCTGGGTTTTGTGAAGAAAGTAGTTGAGGAGAAGAACAAAGAATATTCTTTGGCTCCCTCTCCCCTCACTTCTGCTTGATTTTACCTTCCCCGACTCCTCTCTAGTCACCTGTTCTCAGCTCTGTTTGAAAAACTGTGGTTATAAAGGATACTAAAGGTGGGACTGGCGTTGAAACTGCTTATGTATCTATTTTGGCACTTTGTCTCTTAAAAAAATTTTATTCTGAAAGCCCCCAAAGAGCATTTTCATACACATAGAATCCCCAAACAGGATTCTATATGAAACTGGGAATTACCATTTCACACACCACGCTTTAAAAAAAAATTTTTTTTAAGTACTATATACAGGATGTCCCAAAAGTCTTAGAGCAAGGTTTAAGCTTCCTTGCTCTAAGACTTTTGAGACACTTTTAAGTTTTAAAAGCTTAAAACTTACACTAAGATTTTTGAAACTACCTGTATAATAAATTCTAACTGCTACTTTCAAAACTAGACTGCTGTCATTTAGACTCTCAGTGCCTCTGTTTCTTCATCTTATACAAAGGAGATAATAATTGCACCTAAGTCACACCGTTATTGTGAAGTTCAAAGAAGTTAACATGTTAAGTGCTTTGCAAACCTTGAAGTCCTATAGAAATGCTTATTGTTGTTGTTTGTGTCTGCTTTATCAGAGTTAAAGCTTTGGAAACCATGACAATGGCTAACAACATCTTTGAAAGGTATGTTGTTATTCAATTGAGTCCAACTCTTTGTGACCCCATTTGGGATACCAGTGTGATTTTCCATTTCCTCCTCCAGCTCATTTCAGGAGTGGTATTCCATTTTCTTCTACAGCTAATTTTGCAAATGAGGAAACTAAGGCAAAGAGGAGTTAAGTGACTTGCCCAGGGTCACACAGCTAGTGAGTGTCTGAAGCTGGATTTGAACTCAGATCGATGAGTCTTCCTGACTCCAGGGCCTGCACTTTATCCACCATGTCACTTAGCTGCTCTCAGCAGGTATAGCTATATTATACCTCAATTGGCATTCAGAGCCCTGCCCTGGGAACTAAATGGTGAAAGAATTCACTTCCAAAGTAATTGTTTAGAAGGCTGACTAAATGACCTTGAGACATAATGGTGCAATGCAGTAGTATCAAACTCAGATAGAAATGGAAGGCCACTAAACCACATATACTGACTTAGAAAACCATATATTAACATTATCCATGTTCTACTGCATTTTTATTTGTTGTTAACTATTTCCTAGTTGCACTTTAATCTGGTTTGGGAGGCACCAAGGTGGCCCGCACTGGCAGATACATTTGATATCGTTGGTGCAGTGGAATGAACACCAGAGGTAGACCTGGGTGCAAAAGACCTGGGCTCAACTTCCCGCCTTGACATTCACTAGCAATATGATTTTTAATACACCACTTCATCTTTTTGAGCTTCAGTTTCTTCTTCTGTAAAGTAGAAAGGATAGCACACTACAAAGTTGTTATGAGGGAAGTCTATTGTACACACTAAAATTTCTATATAAATGTATTTCTTATCATTATAAATATTATTATTATTATTATTATTATTGAATGGCCACTACACAGTGGATGGAGAGCAAGCTATCCAATCAATAAGACCTGAGTTCAAATCCTCTGACACATGATGGTTGTGTGACTATAAATATATTAATCATTTAACCTCTCAGTGCCCCCCCAGATAACTTTCAGTTTATAAGTTACACTTGATTTTCAGATCTGCATTGGGAGAAGGAGTTTCTGCAACAGGAGTTCCCCACATTGCTGAAATTATGAGTCTAGAAATTTTTTAAAAAATGATTATTTTAATTAAACATCCTAGCTAGAAGGGAACTTAGAGGTCATCCAGTCCAATGTACTCATCTCACAGATGAGGAAAGTGAGCCCCAGAGAGGCCACATATCTAGCAGTAAATAGCAAGTGATGGAGGTGGACCCAGGTCCTGGAAACCATGTGTTCTTTCCACTGCAACTTTCTGCCTTTCTGAGATTCTGTCCAACTCTAAGATCCTATTATTTTTATGAATTAAAACATTGTAAATGTTTAAATAGTGCCATTTACTCATGTCCCTCCTCTTCCTCCCCTTCCTCTTCTTTTTCTCTTTATCTTCATCTTTCTTCTCCCACCTTTCCCCCCTTACTCCTCCACCCCTTCTTCCTCTTTCTCTTCCTCCCCATCTTCTTCTTCTTCTTTATCCTCCTCCTCTTCCTCTTCTTCCTTTTTCTCTGCCTCCCCTTCTTCCTCTTTCCCTCTTCTTCCTTTTCTCCTCTTCTTCCTCTTTTCCTCTTCTTCCTCTTTTTCCTCCTCCCCTTTCTCCTCTTCTTCTCCCCTTCTTCCCCCTTCTTCCTTTTTCTTCTCCCCTTTCTCCTTTTCCTCCTCCTCATTCTTCTCCTCCTCTTCCCTCTCTTCACCATCTTCTTTCTCTTCTTTTTCTTCCTCCTTCTCCTCCTCCTCTTCCCTCTCTTCCCCTTTCTCCCCTTCCTCCTTTTCCTCCTTCTCCTTTTCTTCCCTCTTTTCTTCCTCTTCCTCTTCCTCCCATTCTTCCCCTTTTTTCTTCTTCCCTTTCTCCTCCTTGTCCTCCTCTTTTTCTTCTTCTTCCTTCTCCTCCTCCTCCCTATGTCTCCCAGCCTGAGAATGCAGTAGTCTCTCACTGATCTGATTCCCATGCTGATTGGCACAAATGCTTTGATCTGCTCTGCTTCTCACCTAGGTCAATTCAACCCTCTATGGGCAGCATGATGACCCTCCCTTCACCAAGGCTCCCCAAATTGGTGCTGAATTTAGCAAGGCCAGCCTCTCAGATTAGCTTCTGAGTTCAAACAATCCACAGGCCTCAGCCTCACCAGGAGCAGGAAGATTACAGCCCTCTGCTGTCAGGTCTGTGTCCAGTGTTCATCTCACTTCTCTAAGCAGTGACCTCACCCTCACCTCCAGTCAAACAGCAACAAACGCAAACACACTCCCTGTAAGTCCATAGGAATTCTGGGGTAAAGTTAATATCCCAAGGCAAGAAGATGCAACTCCACAGGTCTATGCCTCCCAGTGTCTCTCTGCTGAAGCTGACTTCCCCAATTTCCTCTAATGTTGCCTTTCAATGGCCCACTCTCAGGGTATGAGAGGTTAGATGACTCATTGCTGCTGTTGTTTGTGTTGTTTGTTGTCGTTTAGTTATTTCAGTTGTATCTGACTCTTTGTGACTCCATTTGGGGTTTTCTTGGCAAAGATACTGGAGTGGTTTGCCATTTCCTTCTCTAGCTCATTTTGCAGATGAGGAAACTGAGGCAAACAGGGGTCAGTGACTTGCCCAGGATCACACAGGGCCTAGAGTTAGAAAAACCTTACTTCAAATCTGACTTGACACTTACTAGCTGTGTGACCCTGGGCAAGTCACTTCACTCTGCTTGCCTCAGTTTCCTCATCTGTAAAATGAACTGGAGAAGGAAATGGCAAACCACTCCAGTATCTTTGTCAAGAAAACCCCAAATGGGGTCACAACTGGAATAACTAAAGGACAACAAAATAGAGGAGGTGCTTAATAAATGTTTGTTGATTGATTGATTGGCCCTTGATACTTGGAGGGTGGCCAATGTAAGACTTACCTATTTGAGTCTGGGCCACATCTCTTCAAAATTGCAATGTGAAGTTCTCAAGGGCAAGGAAGCCTTGTGCTGGAAAACCTTGACAGTAGTTAGTAGTTTTCTAATGAACTCAGTAATTACATGAATGGGAAAGGATACAGTAATTGTCACTTCTGAATTTTAGAATGGGCCTGCGACAAGGTGTTTATGAGATCTCTTATTTTAAAAGGCCATCCAGTAAAGTGACAAGTAGCTGATGAGGGAGCGTAAAGGGGAATTGAATGTTCATTGTTATGATTGAGTCTTCTCTCCATGGCAGCAGGTGTGGAGTTTCATTTCACTTAATCTCTTCTTCATTAATTGTCCGGGAGATTGTCCTGCGTTTGCTGAACTTTTAAATGCCATTAACTGATCAGGGTAGGAAAAGGGGTTATAAACAGGAAGAAGAGCTGAAAAAGGCCCCTGGAGAAGTCACAGGAAAAAGACAGTTAAGTGTGAGCAGTAAGTGTTTCCTTCAAGAATATAAACTCCTCTGTCTGGCACATAGAGCTTTTCACAGGAAGGTATCAGCTGCAACTTCCTGGGACTGGTTGGCAACTGAGAAAGTAATTTCAGGAGCATAGCTGGAAGAAAAAGGATGCACACTCAGGACTAATAGGAAAGACTGGCATGCAAATAACTGGGAGTCAATTGCTTTTATATCGATGCTTTAAAATCATGGATTGAAGAATTTGAAACTGTAAAGAACTTCTGAGATTCTTTAGTTCAACCCCCTTCATTATACAGATGAGAAAACTGATGATGGCGGAGGGAAAGCAGTGCCTCGCTTGAGCTCTCCCCCAAACCCCTCTAAATACCTATAAAAAGTGGCTCTAAACAAATTCTGAAGCAGCAGAACCCACAAAAAAAACAGAGTGAAACAAACTTCCAGCCCAAGACAATCTGGATGGCTGATCAGAAAGGTATATCGTGCTGAGCAGGGAGAGGAGCTCAGTTTGGCGTGGGTGTGCAGGCCACAGCAAAAGTGGAGCAGGCCTCAGAGAACTCAATCGCGGGCAGCTGCAGTGGTTTCCATACTTCTCAACCCACCAACGTCAAAGACGACTTAGAAGGTCAGTGGGAAAAGTCTGTGTCTGCGGTGAGAGGGAGAAGCGTGGCAGCTCTGTCCTGAGTGCATCCCCAGGCCAGTGGCTGCTTCCAGAGATTCTGGCCTACAGACTGAGAGAGAATCCAAATGGCTGATCAGAAAGGGATTGCAGGGATCTCTCTGCTGGTGCAGGATTCTCTTACTTTGTCCGTGCTTGGATCTGGGTCACAGTTCTGGGTGGCAGTCCTGGGGCAAGGAGGAGTGCTGGCATGGTGGAGCTTATAGTGGTAGTGGAGAGGAAATCCTCCTCACAGTTCCAAAGCAGAGAAGAGTGCTTGTGGTCACTCATACACCAGAGCACAGGCCAGGAAAGGAGTAAACACCTCGTCCCTTATCATACCACCTTGGAAGAACTGAAAATGTACAGGTTCCTAGAAGTATCTCTGAAAACAGCTGCACAATACCCCTGAAGCTTGGGACAGTACATTCTCCACACTGGAAGCAGACCCCCTACCTTAACAAAGAGTTTAAAACTCAAGTAATTGGCTGGGATCATGAATAAACAAAGGTCCAAAAAAAGTCAGACCATAGAATCTTTCTTTGCTAACAAAGATCAAAACATACAACCAGAAGAAGACAAGAAAGTCAAAGCTGCTACATCCAAAGCCTCCAAGAAAAATATGAATCTGTCCCAGGCCAAGGAAGAGCTCAAAAAGGAGTTTGAGAAACAAGTAAGAGAAGTAGAGGAAAAACTGGGAAGAGAAATGAGAGTGATGCAAGAAAATCATGAAAAACAAGTCAACAGCTTGCTCAAGGAAATACTGAAGAAAATAACACCTTAAAAAATAGCATAACCTAAATGGCAAAAGAGGTGCAAAAAATCAATGAGGACAAGAATGCCTTAAAAAGCAAAATTGGACAAAAGGAAAATGAAATCCAAAAGCTTACTGAAGAAAATACTTCCTTAAAAATTAGAATAGAGCAACTTGGAAGCTAGTGACTTTATGACTTTATGACAAAGCAAGACACAGTAAAACAAAGCCAAAAGAATGAAAAAATAGATAACGATGTGAAATATCTCATTGGAAAAACAACTGACCTGGAAAATAGGTCCAGGAGAGAGAATTTAAAATTATTGGACTATCCGAAAGCCATGATCAAAAAAAGAGCCTAGACATCATCTTTCAAGAAATTATCGAGGAAAATTGCCCTGATATTCTAGAACCAGAGAACAAAATTGAAAGAATCCACTGATCACTTCCTGAAAGAGATCCCCAAAGGAAAACTCCTAGGAATACAGATGAGAAAACTAAGGCACATAGAGGTAAAGTAAGTAGCCCAACATAAACAGCGAGGTGGCACTGTGTATAGAGTGCCAGCCTGTAGTCAAAAAGACTCATCTTTGTGATTTCAAATCTGGCCTCAGATACTTACTAGATGTATGAACCTGGGCAAGTCACTTAACCCTGTTTGCCTCAGTTTCTCATCTGTAAAATCAGGAGGAGAAGGAAATGGCAGACCACTCCAGTATCTTTGCCAAGAAAACCCCAAATAGGGTCACAAAGAATCGTACGTGACTGAAAAATGACTGAACACAATATAACCATCCCAACGTCATATAGTTACTAAATAATAGAAGAAGGATTTGAATTTAGGTTCTCTGATTCCAAAGTGAGGGGACTTTCCAATATACTGCAAGGCCTCCCTAATGGCTCACAATACATAGAGCACTTTACAACATTTTTCCTCCCTGTAATAGAGGTGAAATATGATTCCCGTTTCACAGATGAGAAGACTGACAAATTAAATTATTTGCTCAATATCTTGCCATTAATAAAGGCCTGGACTTAAGCCCAGGACTTCTAACTCTGAGCCTGGAATGCTTTTCATTCTATATCATTGTCTTTGGTATGAGTTTCGAAGGTAAGCCTATAGCCTGATGCTATAGATGCTAGATTTACCACCAATGTCAGGCTGTAGCCAAGTGGACAGAGCCTAGAACCTTTTACTTACATCTAGGGGTGGGGAATGTATGGACAGATAGAAGCTGAATAGAGTTTTTGATCAATAAACTACATAGGAAGCAATGGCAGAAACCTGAGTCACAAACCACCTGAATCACAAATAAATACAAGTTGCAGTCTACCTTCAGAGACCACACTGCTTTGAGAAAAAGACACTAAGCACACTGACTTCCTGAGTTACCAAGATAGACCGGACACTGACCCTACTGGAAAGTTAGCCCTGAGTGGGAAAGTTCCAAGGTGGAAGGAAAACTTACTAGCTTCCTGAGTATATCTGGGAGAAAGGAACTGAGATCCTCTCTGGTTTTGCTGTTGTTGTTTGTTTATCATTTGCTTGTTTGTATGTTTTGCATGCATACTGAAATAGGGATTCTTGTCTGGTGTGAGGATGGTGGGCTGGGAGGATGCTTATGTTGAGTACTTTAATGTTTCCCATTTTATTCATTCTTAATATTCTGATTAAGTTTCATACAAATGTAACCCCAGTATGGGACTGGGTTTACACAAGACGTGTACAGTGATGCAATGAATAGAAGCCAGTAGGTTGAAAGCTAAGCCAAAAATCGGATTGGATAAATCTACACCAGATCTTTGACCAATGAGACAAGCTCCCACAAAGGGGCAGAGCTAATAGGAGAGAGGAAGTCAGTTCTTTCAAAGTTAGAGAAAGTTTAGTGGTTACCCCAGATCTCCCCCTGGCACTGTGTTATATGAATAGCACCTGGGGGAGGGAATGAGTATTTGATAGTAACTAATTTTTACAATGAAATAGGGTCAAGTACATGGTTGCAAGGTCCCCTACGGGCAAAAATATAGGTGATGATGATGATGATGATGATGGTGATGAACCTACTATGTGATGGTCACTGTGCTAAGTGCTTTACAAATATTATCCCATTTAAATCTGGGAGTTATTTCCCTTGAGGTAGTAATTGAAGTTGTGGAAGTGAATGATATTTCCAAGAGACGGAGAATACAAAGAATGAAGAGACAGAAAATAATAATAATAAAAAAAGACTCTTGGGGGAACACCCATATTAATGAGCAGGAAAAATAATGAAGAATAAGTGGAGGAGACAAAGGAGTTACTAGAACATGGTGTCATGGAACCCAGGGGAATAGAGTGTGCATATATAGTAGGAAGGAGTGGACAGTAGTATCAAGGGTTGTAGAGAGATCAAAGAGAATGGAGACCTAAAAGGGAGACCTCAGTGACTAGAAGGACATTGATGACATTAGAGAGATTAACTTCTGTAGAGTATGTAAAATCACATTTCAAAGGATTGGAAAAATTGAGGAAGCGTATAGAGGGTATAGACAACTATTTTAAGTTTAGCAGTGAAGGAGAAGAACGAGATGAATCAGACAGAAGGATCAAGGTAAGTCTTTCTTAGAATTGGGGATATCAAAAGCACATTTGTAGACTGGTGAGAGGGAATGACAAAGGAGATATTGGAGATAAATAGGAAAGAGAGAATAACAGCTCATGCAAGATCTTAGAAGAGACAAGGGGGACTGAGGAGTAAATGGGAGGTGTGAATGCAAGCAGAGTTATTAGCCTTAGTGAATAATAATAATGGCTCATCTTCTGTGTTGTTGTTCATCCTTCATTCTCACTGAGGACCAACAACATCGGGAGGGAGATGTCTTGACTTGCCAGTGAATTGGATTTAAGTGAAGCAGGGCTGTGCAAAATCATTACACACAAACTGGATGCTCAGAAGGCAGGTGATTATTTCTTCCTTCAAGACTAATACCATAACTCAATATTGGCCTTATCTAGAGTGTTTCTGCAATGTCAATTAATCAGTTGACATCTCTCCAGTATCAATCAACCAGGTAACATCAATTAGCTTTTATGAAAAGGTATTTAGTGAAAGGACCAGCTAGGTGGCACAGTGGATGGAGAGCTGGGCCTTGAGTTAGGAAGTTCAAATCTGGCCTCAGACACTTACTAAGTATGTGACCCTGAGCAAGTCACTTAACCCTGTTTGCCTCAGTTTCTTCATCTGTAAAATGAACTGGAGAAGGAAATGGCAAACTATTTCAGTATCTTTGCCAAGAAAACACCAAATGGGGTCACAAAGAGTTGGATATGACTGAAAAAACGACTAAATAACAACAAATCTGGTAAAAAGGTATAGCAAAAATAGTAGTAGCAAAACAATCTTCCCAAACCAGGAAGCATACTCTCTTCTTTGTATACACTTGGTCCCTGGGGAGAGTGGGCTCAAATTTAAAGAACAAAGCCAGTGAGGAACATATTAAAAAACACGTAAGGTAGAAATGGTAACTTATGACTCCTAGCACTGAGAGTCCTTTTTTCCCTTTATGTAGTCTCCATTATAGCGCCATACTTCCATGGATTGGTACTGAGCATGTTGCTCATATTCTGAATAAACAATTAAGAAGGATAAATCCAAGCAGGCACTAAGAATCTCCCCCATTACAGCAGGGGTTTTTAACTTCTGATGTCTCATGGACCCCTTCTCAGAATAATGTTTTTAGATGCATAAAATAAAATACATAGGATTACAAAGGAAGCCAATTATATTGAGATACAAATTTCAAAATACTGAAAAAAACAAACATAAGTAAGTTCATGGACCCCAGGTTAAAAACCCTTGCATTGCAGTAAGAATATAAATGAATGTTTAGGAAGAAGAAGTGGTATGCACAGTCCACTCGTACCAGGGGAAGTGAGAATGAATTACCAGGCTTGGAGATTCAAGTGCAACATCTGTGGCTCCCTGAAAAGACCCAGGGGATAGAAGATTTGCTGTTAACCCTTCCCAGCAGCCTTTTGGAATGGGTACTTCCCTAAAGTCTGTCCTCCAGGAAGCTTTAACTGGGTCTTGACTAAGGGAGTAGAGTTTTGGGACTTTGTGCTCTGGGGTTAAGAAGGTAAGAAAGTGTGAATTTGACCCGTCAAGCCTAATTTACTCAAGTGATTGCTGATGAATGAATAGCTGGTGTCATTTCTAGCTAGACCTCATATCAAATTCAGCCCTAATCCTAACCCAGAATTAGCCCTAATCCTAATTCCAGAAGTGGGGTTACAGCAAAATGAGGGAAACAACTGGATTCTTCGAGATGGTGGCTGATGGACTGGATGATGAAAACATGTCAGAGATAAGAATTACATACAAAAATTGGGAAACAAATACCTGTGACTCTAATATTCCTTACTGGTATTGCTTTGGGAAAAGTGTTTTTGAAATAATAGCATTTTATGTGATCGTTTCTGACCTCCACAAGGTCATAGATTTAAAGATGAAAGGAAGATTAGAGACCAACAATTACATCCTCATTGTTTTACAGAAGAGGAAACTGAGGCCCAGAGAAGTTAAATTAATGGAAGAGGTAGGATTTAAATCTGGGATCTCTGACTCCAAATTCATTGCTCTTTCCACTGTACCATGTTGCACTTGGGCATGAATACACACACATACACACGAACACAACATACCACACACAGCCTCTTTTCCATTTCTGTGTGGCTCTTTATTGCCAATATGAGCCAGGAGCCATTATCTCTGCTAGTTCCTAACAAATCAACTAAAAATTGGTCTTCTTCCCCTGGCCTCTGTTCCTGGGGCTTACATTGAAATAGACTACTTCTTATAATTTTATTCTACTTACATACCTAGCAATGCTCCATTAATTTCTGGATACTGCTCACTCTTTGGTTTCATGTATTTTGACCTGAAGCTAGAAAGAGCCATCTGGGAAATGCTGTTAGTTAAGCAAACATAACTCAGCGAATTGTGACTTAGATGTTTGGATCACACTGAATCTTCATATTTATTCTAGGAATGCAAAGAAAGAATAAGAAATAATAACAGCAAATAGCACATGTACTTTGAGACCTGGCTTAGTTTTCTGAAAGAAGAGATTGGGGGAGGAAGAAAAGAAAAGCCTTTGTCTGGATACTCAGAGCTTTGGGTTAGTTCACTAGAATACTCCAAATCTTTGGAGTAATGTTGAATTTATCTCAGAGCAGACAGGACTTAGAGCTTAAGTGTTCAAAGGCAAGATCATTCTCTGTACAAAATATACAAAGTCACTAAATATAGGCAAGACCTAATGGGAATTAGGCTTTTTCCATAATCTTGAGTCTTGGTGCATTGTGATATTATTGGAAAATATAGGGCACTAGGTTTTGCAGAGGGAAATGGGACATCTGGATGCAAAATAAGCCAAGTAAGAAATGCCCTTGGAAAAATGAAAGACTATAATGAAACCAAAAAGTCATGGCTAATACTAGTAGTGCCTTCAAGATATAGACATGATCTCTGGTATTGGTAAAGTGGGTTCCTTTCCCTCACAAACAGTGGGATACAGTGGGGGTGGGTGATGGAAAGAACTATATTAAAACAGATTGGTAGCCTCTCTGTTGAAATCTGTTCCTAAAGCTCTACAGTCTTATGTTATTTTTTCTATTCCTATTTCATTTGGTTGCCTTTTATAGTAATCCTAAAAATGCAGGTAGCATTACTCACAAATCCCTACAAGGTCATGTCCATGCCAGAATGTCTGTGAAACTTTTCCCTCTTCCTTGATACCACTACCCTTACCCTGTAAAACAAAAACCACATCACTCTATTGCATGGGGTTGGAAGGAGGGGGGGGGCAATCTCCCCCAATTAACATGTTAAATGATTATCTGCTATTATTTTCTTTTTATCTAGAAAATCAAAGGGTCATAGATTTAGAACTGGAAGAGATGTTGGAAATCATTTAATATAGAAGACAAATTTCACTTGTTAGTGAAATGTGGGTTGTATTGTCTGCATGGCAGGACTCTGTAGCGGCAGCAGTGGTGTGATGGTAAATGTTTAACAACCTGCTCTAGAGGAAGAAAATGTACACGTCACAACTTTTAAGTACATTCTGCACGATTAACATTTTCTCTATCGCTTTCTTAATTTAGGCAATAAATAAAACAACAAATCAAGCCCTGATTTTTAGCATTTGCTGATTCCCCAAGCATAAATGCTCACACTAAAAATTTAATAATCAATTCTTGAGCTGGTTTGAGCTGGCTCCAGCATATCCATTGATTTTGGAGTTGTAAAACTGTTCGACTATAGGCTGGGGAAAATCTTTCTGGTAGAAATTTCTTCAACTTGTGTGGACTAAGAGGGCAGGTGGCAGATCCTCATGGAAGGTATCACTGACAGATATAGCAGGAGTCAGAACAATGAATGAACAAATAAAAAAACATTTATTAAGCACTTACTGTGTACCAAGCACTGTGCTAACTTTGAGGATCATAAAAATGTAAAAGCAAGATAGTTTCTATTCTCAAGGGCATAATTGTGGGAGATTACACATGAAAGAGTGTTCAGCTGCAGGGTAGATGGCAAGGCCCACAAGTATATAGGTTGCGTAAGTAATTTAGATGGCGGTGTGTCCTGGGTACAGTTACTTCTTCCCCCCGAGAGCTGGTTGTTAAACATTTATCACCACACCCCTACTTGAATCATTGTGCAGTAAGACACCAGAATTTTTTACTCTTATCAAAGAGTGTCAAAAAATAGTCTGCAATTTTTCAAGATAACTTCATCTCCTTTCTCTGGAAATCAAGTATTAGACCTTTGACTTTGCAATATGAGAAAGCAAAGGACTCTATTGGATAAAGAAGCCATATTGGGCACCTGGGAGTAGTCAAGCAGTGTGCAAACAGCTTTTACTCTCTCAGGGTGACGGAATCATAGATTTGGAATTAGAGGAGGTCTTAGAGGTCATCTATTCCAAACCTCTCATTTAATTGATGAAGAAATTGATTTTTAAAATTCCTACACACTACACTCAAAGATATAGAACATAAGTTCCTTGAGGGCAGGATCTTTTAATTTTTGTCTTAATTTTTTAATTTTTTACAAACAAAGGATTGTAGATTCCCAGCTCAGGAGCTTTTATTTTATTCTAGCAACAAGAGGGACCCACTGAATCTTCTTTAGCTAGGGAGCTACATGGTTAGATTTGTGTTCAAGAAGATTATTTAACAATTGTACATATGTATGCGTGCATTCATGTGTATATATGTGTGTGTATACATGTATATGTATGCATATAGATATATTTAGAGAGATATAAATATAGATCTATAGCTATATCTATATAAATATGTGTGTATGTATATGTATATATGTTTATTTATATATATGAGTACCCTCTTTGATGTATGTGCATATATATGTATGTGTATATATACACATACATATATATATGCATGCCTGTCTGCATGTGTATATGATGTATATGTATATATATGTATAGGGTACATAGGTGACACAGTAGATAAAGAACTGGAGTCAGGAAGACCTGAGTTCAAATCCTCTGTTAGACATTTACTAGCTGCAAGACCCTGGGTAAGTCATTTAACCTTGTTTGCCTTGGTTTTCTTATCTGTAAAATGAACTGGAGAAGGAAATGGCAAACCACTCCAATATCTTTGCCAAGAAAACCCCAAATGGGATCACAAAGAATCAGATATGACCGAAAAGACTCAACATTTGTTCATATAATATATATACATATTATATACATATGTGCATATGTATATATATATACATACTACAGAGGGTATATATGTGTGTGTGTTTTCTAATAATACACATACACACATATACCCTCTCTGGTGTGTATGTGTATATATGTGATGTATGTGTGTGTGTGTGTGTGTATACATATAATATATATATATATGTATAACTAGAAAGAGTATGAGTGTATATATGTATATGTGTTTTACATATATACACACATGCTATAAACCCTCTCTGGTGCATGTCTACACATGTGTATGTACATACACACATGTGTATATGTATGTAGGGTGTGTATATCTCTGAGGAGAGACTAGAAGTGGGGAGACCTCTTAAAAGGCTGTTGCAATAGTCTAGCCCAGGTGAGAGTTAGTAAAAGCTAGAACTGGGGCAAAAATATCTTGCCAACTTCTGTCTTAAACTTTTATTAAATATCATAAATTAACACACTCTAGAATCATTATTTTTTTTTCAGTAAAAAAAATGAGTATGAGTCCACAATCAACTCTGGCTTGGTGCTGAAAGATTACAAAAATGGACTGATGAAGGGAGGAAAGAAAGATATCTCTAAGAAGTCAGACTGAAAAGTAAGAGAATGCTGAGATTAATCTGTAAAGAACAGACCTAAAAGAAAACATGGAGGATCAAGGAAAGCAGGAAAAAGACAAAAATCATCTTAACAGATTGGAAGGGTTAGAACGCTGGAATCACTCCCGCACTGCAAAAGCCTGGCCGGAAACGAGAAAGGGGAAATGAAAGCTTATCATGTCTAAAAGCTTTAATTAGGTCATTTGAGAGGACAGACCATTAAAACAATTTCTACGATCTAAAGCCCTGTGGGACTTCATCCCCTTATTCTTGCCATTTGGTCTTTAAATAAATTAAGCCTTTTACTGGTTATGAAAATGATTTTGAAAAATGATTGATTATTCAAATGAGGAAAAGTGTAGTTGCCTGTAGAGTACATTTTGTCTTTATAATCATTGTCTCTTTATTAGTTTCCTCCCTAATGAGCCTTGTCTTGATTATAGAATTTAGAGGGCAAGATACATGATAGACATATGTCTATTTGCAGGAGAAAGAATAGCAGACAAGGAAAGGAGAAAAATATTTCCTGACTACTCTGCTGACTTTACCATTTTTAACCTATTCATTGTGAATTCTCTTTCTGGCTCCTGTTACTTTAATAGATATTGTTGTACTCCTTACATAAAATCAATATGCAATGAAGAGGAGACTTCAATTTTTTTTGGTTGCAGTAATTGTTTTTCTCCTTCCCTGAAGCCTTGGAAGTTTGGCTCAAAGGGAGTGTTGGCTTAAGAAATGTAATTCCTTAAGTGGCACACAATCAAGAAGGTGCTCTACGACTTCATTTCACTTCAGTTGGATAAATGTTTCTTAAGAACCTACCACATGCAAAATGCTGCAGTAGATGATGTGAGCCCTGACCTCCAAGAGCTTACACTCTATATGAAGATACAACATTTACACAGGTAAGTGAATAAAAGGACATACAAAATAAATACAAAATAAATGGTGGGGAGAATGAGAAGAATTAACATGGAATTGATCAGCAAAGGGCTCTTGTAGCAGGTGATACTTGAGCTGAACTTTAAAGGAAGCTGGAGGTTCTAAGAAGCAGAGATGAAGAGGGATAGCATCGTAAGCATGAGGAATTAACTAAACAAGGACACAGAGCCAAGATATGGAATGTCTTGCATGGAGCACAGTAAGTCAGTGAGCATGGTCTTGGGTGCTAATGAGGTTTGCAAAACGCATGCATATGTAACTGCTGGCCCAAGGTCCTTCAAGGACCAGGTCTACTCAAAGAAAGTAATTTTCTCTGTTTCCTTATTCCTCTTTCCTGGAATTAGTTTAGCAAATCTCCTAATATCACATGCTCATGTCTAGAGTTCCCCAAATGTGAGTAACAAGTAGGTTCCCATACAAGGTTCCCATTACATAGGTGGTAATAAATAGAAAGCAGGTAGGACAGCCTTTATTTCAGCTACAGCAAGTGTATAAGATGTTAAATGCTCACAAGACTCCATAACCAGCTATAGAAAATACATAAAACATATCCCTAGCCCATCATCTGCCTTCCACAAGGATTCTGACATTGGGATTGCTACTGGGAAGACATACTGACATTCTGGAGAAATTCTTCTTTCTCACAAGGCCATCATCCATAGTCCCTCACAGACATACAGTGAAACTCTGCAGTTTAAACTCTTCCCAGAGGGTAAACATACTTGAAGCACTTTTAAACAAGTTGGTTGCCAAATAAGCAATTCTCTTTCCAATCAGAATTCCACTGTCCAAGTAACTCATTGACTTTGTTCTCTAAATAGGATACTTCACATGAGCTATGTGCATCATCTTCTTCTTTCTCCAAGGACCACTCTATATCTTCTTTCTCTAAAAAGTCTGGTTCCCCAACTTTTAAACTCTTGAACCTGAGGTTAATTACAAGGCAACTTCCAAAGCTAGTACTCTTTTCTCTTTCAGAACAAATAGGCATACACATTCCTGTTTTTGCCATGAACTTCAATCATTAATCAAGCAAGAAACATTTATTAAGCACCTAGTATATTCTAGATGTCCCATTTGATAGAAAGTCGGGCCTGGAATCAGGAAGATTCATCTTTCTGAGCTCAAATCCAGCCTCAGATACTTACTAGCTGTGTGACCCTGGGTAAGTCACTTAATCCTGTTTGCCTCAGTTTCTTTTTATGTAAAAGGAACTGGAGAGAAAATGGTAAACCATCCAGTATCTTTACCAAGAAAATCCTAAATGAGGTCATGAAGAGTCAGATATGGCTGAAATGACTGAACAACAACAACAACAACAACATACTCTAGGTGCTGAGAAAATAAAGTATGAAACAATGGGAAAAATGCAATGCAAAGTCACAGAGATGGAATATGGAATTGGTTGGACCATCGTGCACTTCTTCAAGAAATCTCTCAGTGCCCTTGTTGCCACCATCTTTTAAAATGAGGATGTCACCTCTCAGGATCTCTGTTCTCAGGCCTTCTACTAGAATTAGAACATGTCTACCTCTGCCATATGCTTCTGCTGCAAATTGCCACCAACTGTACTTTGGGGGTGGGGGAGGGGAGAAGGAGGAGCTAAATTCTCTGCCCTTTGACTCCTTGATGAACTCTTAAGGACGGAAGAAGGGGAAAAGACAAAGTCCTAAAGAGTATAAGAGATACCAACTATCTAGCTTTTCTATACCATGGGGAAAGATGGCCAACATTCTCAGGAATTGTAGAGGAGACAAGGAGGATGAAAACTGAGTAAAGACCATAAGATTTAGAAGTGTGAGTATGTTAAGGCTTATACCTCTCATTCACAAACCCAGAAGACAAATTAACCAGATGAAAGAGGAAGAAGGGATGCTTAGTTGGTCTTGAGCCAGATCCAATTCTAATTTGCTTAATTCCTCATAGGAAGCACACAATAAATATACAAGTTAATGTAGAACTGAAATAGGAAAATAATTCCATCATTGAAAGTAGAAAACTTTGCAGGGGTTAAACAAATGTCTGACTTTTCTGAGACGACCTAGAGGATTGGAAGTTGCTGCTTTTAAAATGCAAACTGTATTGCAATATTTACATATTTTATGTGGGAAGTGGTAGGTCTTAATTTTAACTGCCTATCACCTCCTCAATTATTCCCTGAATAGAATAGGAACATATTGAAAATTACAAGGAAAAAAATTGATAATAAAAGCTGGAACTGAAATGACTTTAAAGTTCATACAAAGTGCATTCTATGGTTATCACCCATTCTGCATTCTACAATCTGAAAAGCTCCATGGTCTGGGGCAATGGTTTTAAACAGTTGGAGTGACTCAAAAGAATGGATTTCTATTTTAGGAGAAAGAATGGACACAGTTTTCTATCTATAGACTGTGAGATCACTTTGGGGTTTTAAATCTTCCCTTCTCCCATTCCCCCATCTGATATGGATCTTTAAACACAAAAGATTAGGTTTTGTATTTTGGCCTCTCCCTATCTGAGGTTTAAAAATTACATGGAGAGCACATTCTTTTCCCTAATGAGTGGAAAAGATATTTAAATGAAAAAGATTTGTAACGAGCTCTTCAAAAGTGGCTAACATGTTTTTAGAATTCCTAATAAAATCATGAGCCTTGCAGAAAGAACACACATCATGGTAAATGAGTCAGAGATCTTATAAGTCAGATTACTCTAGTTGTAGCTTGCAGAGAAAGGTGCTTCACTTACATATCAGAAGATTCTCCTGGAGAAACGGACAGCTTACTTTGAGGCAGACAATGTGGAGCATTTAGATTTGGAAGTCAGAAGGACCTGAGTTCAAATCCCAGCTCTGACCTCCTGTGGACTCAGTATCCTCAATTATAAAATGAGAGAATTGGACCAGATGGCTTTGAAGGCCCCTTCCAGCACCATGTCTGGACATCTACTGCAGACCAAGCTGAAAACCCCAGTGTCTTGCTTCCTTGTGAACTTTCCCCACTATACCAAAGCAAGGATGAGAATGGGAGTTCTGGAAGTTCTAGAGCATGAAATACACATCTTCCATGCTTCCATGCTTCAGAGAATCATTAAGACTTCAAGATTGTGAGGGTGCCATTTAATATGTAAGTCACTTCTTTCTCACAGATTAATACCTTGCTTAACAAAATCCTTTGGAAACAGTAAGTTTGAGCATGGAGATGGTTGGAACAAGTTCTATTCTAACAACAGTGGTGGCAGCTGAGGAAAATGAGGCCGTGCTAGTCTCTCAGCTACAAGTCCGAGAAAAGAGGATTATATATGAAAGTGCATATTACCACACACACCTTGGTTTGTTTGTTTTTTGAAGTATATAATAAATCCAACATGTTAATTCCCAAGCTGTCCTGCTTGTTTTTCCCTCTGAACATCCTTTTGTTCTTTTCAAAAATGCTTCTTTGATGCTCTTTTCTTCTTCCATTTTTGGCATCACTATCACTAGCTTCCCTTACTCCTCTCAATCCATCTCCCCTTTCCACCCACAAGAAACCCTCCTTTGTAATAATTAAGCATAGCAAAGAAAAGCAAATTCATGCATTGGCCATGTCCAAAAAACCCCCCCAAAACACAACAGTAAGTCTCATTCTGCACCTCTTGTCTATCACCTCTGTCAAGAAGTGGGAGGCACACTTCATCATCATCAGTTTTCTGGAGTCCTGGTTTTTCGATGCATTAGTCAGAGTTATAAATCTTATAAAACAGTTTTTCTTTGCAGTGTTATAGTCATTGTATAATCCTCCCCCTTGATCCAATCTGCCTCAATTCATACAAGTCTTACCAGGTTTCTCAGAGTCCAGCTTTTTTGCCATTTCTTACAGTAAAATGATATTCTATCACATTCATATGCCATAATTTGTTTAGTCATTCCTCAATTCTCCTTATTAGTGTCCACTTCTTTTGCTACCACAGAAGTGTGATATTTATACACATACATGTACATACATATATACATATATACCTACATTTGTACATATATATTTTATATATGAATCTTTTCTCTCTTTCTTTGACTTCTTTAGGGTATATGCATAGTGATGGAATTTCTTTTAATAGTTTTTTCAACAATATAGTTCCTAAGTTTACTTATCAATTCAATGTTTTTTCTTTCAATTTTGTTAATCTCTTCTTTGACTTTCAGAATTTCTATGCTTGTGTTTAGCCATTTTTTTAATTTGTTGTTTTTCTAGTTTTTTAGTTGCAAGCTCAGTTTACTGATCTGTTCATCTCTTTTTTTTTTTGATGAAAGTGTTTAGTATTATTACTTTTCCAGTAAGGACTACTTTGGCTGTATCCCCAAAGTTTTGACATGTTACTTTATTGTCATTTTCTACCTGGTAGTCTAGTGGTTAGAATTTAGAACTCCCATTGCCATTTTCCTTGATGAAATCATCTATTCCTTATATGATTTAGTCTTTTACCCAAAGATTCTTTAGAATTAAATTATTTAGTACCCATTTAAATTTCATTCTTTTTTTCAAAAATCTTATTATTATAATTTTTACTTAATTTGTTTAGTAAAGGATGTGTTTAATATTTATACTTTTCTATATTAATGAGGTTTTTGTGCTTTAGTTAGTACATGGTCAATTTCTATAAGTATGCCATGCAGAGCTAGGAAAATGTATTCTCCTTTCTATTGTCATTCAGTAATCATAAGATATCCATTATATCTAACCTTTCTAAAATTTTGTTCAGATTCTTAACTTGTTTCTTGTTTTTGTTTTTGTTTTTGGTTTTTTTTTTGTTAGATTTGTTTAGGTTTGAAAGGGTTATGTTGAGTACTCAACTATTTGAGTTTTTCTGTCTTTTTTTCCTCTCTGTGATTAACTTTTTCCTCATATATTTAGTTGTTATGCCATTCAGTGTGTGTGTGTGTGTGTGTGTGTATTGACATTTCATTAAGTATAATGCAATTTCCCAGTTTATCTTTTTCAATAATTTTTTTTACTGTTGCCATCTCTGAGATCATCATTACTAACTTTGATTTTCTTTTAGTTTATCTGAAACACAATAAATTCTGCTATCATCAGAACATATCTTTTTAATTAATTGATGTGTCTCTGTTTTCTGTGTGCCTATTTATGATTGCTCAATCTCTTTAAGGACCAACAGGTCATGGCTAGACCTACTGACCTCCCTCTCCCCCATAGCTGCACTATGTGGCAAGTTACCTGAAATCTCACAAAATTCCAGGTGATCACATTTGAACCTTTGGTGTTTCCAACACTCCCTTTCTCGACTATTTCTATGCCTCCAATCTCTCATCCAGCTGCCCCCTCCATCATTCTTAGCCAGCCTTGGCATTTCTATCACCTCCATTCTGTCCATACCTCTGTCTTGAAGTTCTCTTCTCTGTAATTGTGAGTTGTTGCTTCAAATTCCATTTTATCTCTGCTCCCCATTGTCTCCTTCCAGCCCTCTCCCTCAACTCCAAACAGCTGTCAAGGACCACTGAGCATGGGACCCCACTGTGGTCCTCCTGGGACTGGATACAGCAGCTGGTCATTAACTTCCCACTTCCTAGTGGCAGGACAGAGTAACTGGTTTAAAGTTTAGCACTGTGGTGTGCTCATTTTTAGCTCTTTTCTTATCACTCTAATTCCCTAATGATACAGCACAAAACCATATTCAGATAAAATCCAAAGGGAGCATATGGTTCTCAGCAGGATGTCTTGAACAGCTAAGACTCTGGCATCGAATGAAACATCTGATGAAGCCGTGGTGTTCTCTCACACACCATTTCCTCCTCCCCAGACAGCCCATTTCATTAGTGATTGTCCTTTATACTGGGGCTCTGTTTGGTACTATTTACTCTGCCCCAGTTATTGTATGGATGGCCACAAATAACACACGCTTGGCTAAGTGCAGAGACCATCCCTAGCCTGGAGTTCTGTTCCTCCCCATCCCATCCTCCTCTAACTTCTCTGGGTAAGAAATAACCCTCTTTCTGTTGTTGTCTGTATGGTATGGATAACCCTTTTTGCTGTAGATAGGACCCACCATCTGTGTATATGTTATGTGAATGCCTGTATTTAGAAATGCTAATGTGTCATAGGTTAGGGGGGAAAGAACAAAAGAGAGTGACTTAGAGGGGCTGGAACAGTTACACAAAAGAAGAAATACTAGCTAGACTCCATGCGTGTGTGCATGTGTATGTGTGTGTGTGTGTGTGTGTTTGTCATGTTGCCTGGGTATGAAGAACAGAGGTGGGGTGAATGAAGGGAAAGTAGAAGTGGAGCCAGGGTTATGTTGGAGCCAGCTTGAATAGACTCACAGAGCTGATTGTTAAATTATCGGTGTGAGATTTACATCTTGGAAACTGAGAAATGCTACAAATCCAAGCTTAATTTGTTTTTTAAGTTGATTGTTGACTTTAGACTTAGTAAAGTGATGGAAAAAATGTTGATAATGCAGACTAAAGTTAAAAGTGTGTCATGTGTATATACTTTTTTTTTCCTTCTGAGATTCAGTTATTAAACATTTGCTAGCACATTCCTGCCTAAGCACACTTGGACAATTGTGCCAGGATCTGTGCATGGGGGTTGAATGCCGATGAGGGACCGGGTGTCTGATATATTCCAAGAGGGAAGCAGGTATTTATACCAGTTGGTGCTAAAATAGACCCATGGGGTTTTTTTTGGCTGTATGTGGATGTGTGCCTCTGTGTAAAAGATACGGGAGACAAAATTGTCTTAGGATGGGGAAGGGGGAGAGGAAACATATAAAAACTGTAGAGGACAACTATCCAAAGGTTGTAATTTGGAAGAGAGATTAAACTTGGCCTCCGAGGACAGAGTGAGGACCAATGAGCGGTGTTGTCATCGGTCTAGAACGGAAAGGCTCTTCAGAGACAGCTAGTCCAACCCCCTAATGAGGGGGGACATAAGGAATTGAGGCACAAGAATGTTAAGTGACTCGGTCTTATGTAGTGTCAAGAGAGGAGGATTTGAATCTAGCTCCTCTGACTCCAAAGATCGTATTCTTTCCAGTGGACCATTCATGTGAGACGAATAAAATAATTGAATGAACTGCCTCAGGATGTCAGTTCCTTGATAGCATTCAAGAGAAGGCTACATAACCACTTTGTGGGGATTTTGTACAAGGAATTCCTGCTTCAGGAAGGGGATGGCAAATGATTCCTGAGGTCCCTTTTCCAACTTTAAGATTCCATTCCACATTTAGAAAGGAGATAGTTCTTTGGTGGCTAGCAGCAATGCCTTGCTCCCCCATCACCAACCCAATCAGGATTCAGGGGCCCCTTTGTGATGGCTCCTTCTCTCTTTTTCACCTTTAAGGCTGCCAATGATTTAATTTTAAACTAGATTTCACCTATATAAAAATATATAAAAATATGATAAAAGTAGGATAGCCCTATAATAGATAGCTGGAAAGGATGTCAGAGGTAATCTAGTTCAACTCCCTTATTTTACAGAAGAGAAAACTGAGGCCCACAGAGGTTAAATGATTTGTTCAAGGTCACACAGGTGGTAAGTAAATAGCAGAACTACGATTCTTCTGTCCTCCAATCCATTAGACTTTCCACTTTCACACTGGAGATTTCTGTGAATAAGGAACAAGGAAGATGAAGCTGCTGCTGCGCGGCCTCAGGATTCTACCTGGGTTTCAGTTTAACTTTGAATTGAGCGTCAACTATGAAGAACCAAAGAGAAAGAATATTGCTTCTAATTCATTTAGTAAAAATATTTCTTGAACTCCTGCCATGTGCATAGTGATGTGCTCAGAAATGGTCCTAGAGACTGAGGAACTTAAAGAGAAAAGTGTAGCCTACGGCTATAGAGTCAGAAGCAAGGTGAACTAGGAAGAAATAACGCACATCTGGGGTGAGCTGCGAATGACTAGATTGCAGCACTAGACAGAGATCAATAAGGAAATTTCTGAGTAAAGTCTTTCCCAAGCTGAACAACATTGGACTCTTTACATGTCCTATGTACCTGTACTTTGCTTACCTGTATGTTGCTTGCACCCTGAGAATCTTCCCACCATAGTAGTTTGTGTAGATTTGGAAGTATTTTAATTCATAGGAAGTGAAGGAGTTGGATTGGAATATATATTATCACATTTAAATATGGTTCCCCAATCCCCTTAAATAAAACATAGTTCTGAAGACATGCAGCAGTGCTATGATGCCCCATTAATGATCTAAACCCAGCCAGCCAATCTAAGGTAAAAAGCAGTATGTTTTCTATTGTTCTCTTAGTCCAGAATTCTGGTCAATGTACAGGCACAAGTCCCTGTTTCTTTGCTTATTTGTGATCTTTCATCCATGGGAAATAGTGAACGGATGACTTCTCTCCCAGGACTTGGACAATCACAGGGTCTAGAAGGACACATGTTCTGTATATGAAGGAAAGTTTTTTGGTTGTCTAGTAGTGGCTCAGTTTGGGGACTCTGACAAATGGAGGATTGTTTTCACCCAGGATATATTTATTTCTCACATTAGGCACACTCTCTGCCCTTGTGGCTTCTTTCTCTGATTGGATGTTTCCTTCTATCCCAAAGTTCCCTCCTTCCATTTAAGAAAGTCACCCAAAATATCTCATTCCTCTTCAGCTGTACTCCAGACTTCCTTTACCATGCCCTTGGGCTGGGTACCTTTGACCTCCCCCCACAGCCTGCTTTCAGCTTCCTTTTCTGTGTGTCTTCCCCCATTAGAATGTTAGCTTCTTTAGGGGAGGGATTATCATTTTTTCTTTCTGCTTGTATTTGTATTCCTAGTGCTTAGCATGTAGATTTAATACATGCTAGTTGACTGATTGATGTGGTACTAGTGACCAAATAAGAGCCCCCGGCTATGGGCTCCCATAATTTTGTCATACTCTGCCATCCATGCAAGATCCCCATCCACTCCTTGTCCAGATGAGGGGATTTAAGCATCCCCATGAGTGGGCATTTACCACAAGACAGGCCATGATAAAGGTGCTTTCAATTAAACTGTTATGCCTGACTTCAGAACATACTTTCTGTCAACATGCCCAAAGGTAAGTTGCATGGTCCATGTAAAAAGCATTGGACTGAAAGGAATGAAATTTGACTTCTCATCCTGGCACTGAAATCAGCTAGTTGTGTGATTTTGAGCAAGTCTTAACTTCTCTCTGTCCTAGTTTCATTATCTTTAAGATGAAGATGGTGCTATCTGCACTGTCAGCTTCACAGGGTGACTGTGAATATCAAATGAATAAGTGCTTTTAAAAGGAGAAGAGCACTAGAGAAACAGGAAGAGCTATTACTGACTATTCTATTGGCTGTGTTGATTGACCCACCATTGTGCTGGGATGACTGGCATATTAAAAAAAAAAAAGCTTCACATTAAATCTTGAGAAGGCAATTTCAAACATTGTGCCTGGGGTGGAAGCTGGTGGAATAGAGGCAGCTGCCATAAGGGCTACTCTTCAAGGGGAGAGGGTACAAGAGAAAAGCCCTGGCAAGAGGGGATAACTGAATGGAGTTCAGTTGTTCCTAGATCCTATGTGTGGGTGAATGAGGGGTAATCTGCTTCAGAGCTCTCCCTAAAAAGCTGAGTCTGATAAAGGGAAGTAAAAGCAAAAGAGGGCAAGAGTTAAGGATAGAGATCCTTGTCCTCTTTTTGCCTGGGGTTTCACCTCTTTAAGGAGTAAAAGAGAGTGTCCTGTCCGCTGTTCTCTGCAGAGCAATCCCTAAGGAGGCGACATAACCAATTAACTAGCCTCAAATCAATAGTTAAGGAATCCCAAACATTTTGGGGTGCGTGCGTGCGTGTGTGTGTGTGTGTATGTGTGTGTGTGTGTGTGTGTGTGTGTGTGTGTGTGTGTGTGGTGGTGGTGGTGGTGGTGGTAGGTGCGTAGGTAGGTAGGGCTATGCACAACAATAAATAGAGAACAAGTAGGAGAAACAGGTCTCTTCAACCAAGGACCTTATGCTAAGAAACATTGACAACACTGTGATGTGAAAGCCCCTCTGTTCCTTCAGGTAGGAGAATCTATTTGAACTCTCTTCTGCTTTTGGTCTGATACTTGGCTTCTCTTATCTACACCCTAACTTTGAGACCAAGACGAGTCTGGCTTCAAGAACCACCAAGACCACTTCACGTAGATAGTGTACTGCCTTACTTAGATTACGTTTTAACTCATTTCTAGTTGTTTAGGAAGTAAAATATTGGCAGTGTGATTTAGTGACATAGGATGGGTTAACCAATATTTAGAAGGCATTGACAGCCCTTGAATTCTTTCAGCAAGTAGGAACAACTAACCTTAGCATTTAATTGGTAAGAAAAATTAGAAAAAATAGGAAGCTATTATCTGGCTTGCATTCCTGGTCACTAGCTTCATCCCAGATGAGTTTTTCCCAGTCCAGCCCTCCCCCATTCTATTCCCTACTCTGGTGGTAGCCTTGGAAGTTCCATAATATCTGGCTTCCTCCTCCTAGAGAGGTGTCTTTAAATCTCTCCCTGAACCACACCCACTGGGCTTTATATCGTAAAGGTCTTTCCTTAAGTCTCTCCTAATCCCCAATTAAAAATGCATTTATAAATTGATTTGAAGACACCTTTCTTATCACTTACTCCAGGTGCATTTTGTGGGGCTTGCTCTGCTTAGTTTTCTTGTGATTCAAATAATTCATGAGAGACAGTGTGGTATAATGGATAGTTCCAGACATGGCATGAGGAAAACCTCAAGTAAAGAAGACCTAGTTTTTCTACCTTTGCTAGCAAGTGTCAAGTGTTTGGCCTGAGGCTGGATTTGAACTCAGGTCCTCCTGACTTTAGGGCTGGTGCTGTATCTACTGCACCACCTAGCTGCCCCAAGAAGAGCTGGTTGTAAGTCTAGCCTCTGATTCTTAAAGAGCTGTGTAACCATGAGTAAGTCACCTAACTTCTCTGAGCCTTAGGTAACCCTTGACTCCAATTTATAGACTAGTTGCAATCTGCTTTAGGAACAAAATGATGTGTGTGATTTTTATTTTGGTATTTTTAGTACTCAGTGTTTTGTACTTAATAGTAGTAGTAAAAGTTTGTTGATATAAAAAGAAGGGCATCCTTTCTTATAGAATCCCATTTATTTTTCAAACAACAGTTTTAGTCCATTAAAAATAATTTCTGTCACAAGTATTTTTAAAATATTTTATTGATGCTTGTTTACATTCTTGTCATTTTAAAACAACTCATATATCCAATACATAAACAGAAATGAACACTTTACAACAACAAAAAAGTACAAAACAAATCAACACTGAAGAACAGCTGAAAGAACTGGAGGGATATTCAGTGCTCATGGATGGATTGTGTAAATACAATAAAAATAACAATATTGCCAAAATGTGTTTACAGATTTAGTTCTACAGCAATCAAACTACAAAAAGACACTTAGAACTCAATAAAATAATATTAAAATCCATCTGGAATACCAAAATATTTAAAATATTCAGAGAAATTATTTTAAAAGGTAGAGATGAAGAGGGAATAGTATTCAGGCCTCAAACTACATTATAAAGCACTTATTATTTTTAAAAATTTCTACTGGTTAAAAAATAAAAAGGTAGATTGATAGAACTGACTAGACAAGGAAGACTCAGAATTAATTGAACTGAAAAACCAAGTGTTTGGGGGCACCTAGATGGCGCAGTGGATAGAGTACCAGCCCTGAAGTCAGGAAGACCTGAGTTCAAATCCAGCCTCAGATCAAACACTTGACACTTACTAGCTGTGTGAACCTGGGCAAGTCACTTAACCCCAATTGCCTAAAAAACAAAAACAAAAAAAACCTCAAGTGTTTAATAAACCTGATAATATAAATTACTTAGGAAAGAACTCCCTACTTGACAAGAATCATTGGGAAAACTGGAAAGCAATCTAGCCGAAAATAATTACAAACCAACATGTTATATACCTCAAAACACAATAAGTTCAAAATGGATATGTTACCTAATTGTTAAGGAAAGTACCATAAAATAATTAGAAGAGGAATAGATTATATATGTATATATAAATTTTTTTTTGGCTTTTTAGTGAGGTAATCGGGGTTAAGTGACTTGCCAAGGGTCACACAGCTAGTAAGTATCAAGTGTCTGAGGCTGGATTTGAACTCAGGTATATATATATATATTTTCATGGATATGGCAAGGGGCAAGTTTTTAACCGAATAAGGGAAAGAAGTAATTATAAAACACCTAATAGATAATTTTAATTACATGAAATTGAAATTATCTTAAATGAACAAGATTAATGCAACTAGGATTAAAAAGGGAAACAATTGATTAAGTAACAGTATCTCCATCAATATCTCTGAAAAGGGTCTAATTTCCAAGATATATAGACAACTACAGCAATATAAAATCAAAAGTTCTTCCTCAATATGTAATTAATCAAAGGCTATCACCATTTTTCAAAAGAATTTCAAACTATTGACAACCATACATAAAAGAATGCGTTAAATCACTTAACATAAGAGAAATGCAAAAAATAAAAACAAACAAAAGACCAACCCTGAGCTTTCATTTCATTTCTAGCAAATTGGCAAAGATGACAAAAGATTGGAACAATCAATGTTGGAGTGGTTGTAGAAAGAGAGAATGATTGGTGAAGCTGTGAATTAGTCCAACATTCTGGAAAGCAACTTGGAATTATACAGAGCAATTAAAATACTCATAACCTTTGACCAAGAGATACTGCCCCCAACATATATCCCAAGGAGATCAATGACAAAAAGAAAGTCCCCATATATAACAAAATATTTATAGTAGCACTTTTCATAGCAGCAAAGAATTGGAAACAAAGTCAATGTTCATCAGCTAGGGAATAGTGGAATGGGCAACTAGGTGGCACAGTGGATAGAGTGCCAGGCCTGGAAACAGGAAACACTTCATGAGTTCAAATCTGCCCTCCACTTACTAGTTGTGTGATCCTGGGCAAGTCACTTATCCCTGTTTGCCTCAGTTCCTTACCCGTAAAATGAGCTGGAGAAGGAAATAGTAAACCATTCCAGTATGTTTGCCAAGACACTCCAAATGGGGTCATGTAGAGTCAGACATGACTGAAACGACTGAACAACAATATTGTGGAATATTACTCTGATAGAAGGAATGATGAATATGAAGAAATGAAAATAGAGAAGCAAGGGGACATATATTAACTGATGTGAAGAAAAGTAAGGAGAACCAGGAAAATGATATCCACAGTGGCAATGTAAATGGAAAGAACAACAATAAAACAATTAAAGCTCAAGGCTACAGAAATGCAGTGGCCAAACTTGTCCTCAAAGAAGAGATAAGACAAGACATCTCTTCTCAGTGGGGAATATTGGGTATGGAACACCACATGTTATGTCACTTTTTTGGATATGCTTGCAAATTTCACGGATTTTTTCTTTATTGTAAGGGGTGGCTCTCTAAGAGGGGGATTGGAGGAGGGATATAGTACAAAAATGTAGGTGATATAAAAAAGAAAAGATATCAATTTAAATTTATATTTAAAAGCAAATCAACACGTTAGCCATGCCTGACAACATATGCCTCATTTTATACCTGTAGTCCACCATCTCTTTTCACTACCAGTTCACTAAAATTGTGATTGGTCACTGCATTGATTAGAGTTTCTGACATCTTTCGGTATTGTTTTCCTTAAAATTATTGTGCCCTAAAGAATCATGAGTGTAACCAATTAAGGATGCTTGACAGATATTAAATACAAGGACTAATTATTCGTCGAAACATAACCACGCACTTAGGCTAGAAAGCATCTTAGATATCATTTAATTTAACCCTTTCATTTTACCAATAGGGAAATGGGGACTGAAATGTCCAAGATCACAGAGCTAGAGGTCACACAGGAGGGCTGGAGCCTGAACCAGTTGTTCTTGTTCCAAATCCAGCACTCTTTCTAAAACAATATGGAAAGCAAACTAGCGTTCTCTTTTTTGCTGCTATCTTTCTTTGTGACCATGGGTAACTTATTTAACTTCTTTCTGCCTCAATTTCCTTAATTATAAAATACAGGTAATAATAGCTCTTACTTCCAGAATTGTTGCAGGGATTAAATGAAATTATATTTGTAATGCACTTAGCACTTAGGTGCCTAGAACACAGTAAGGGCTTAATAAATGCTTGTTTCATTTCTGAGGAGGGACAGGGTCAAAAGAGGGAATAGAATAAATGGGGGGTGGGATAGGATGAAGGGAAATATAATTAGCTTTCCACAACATGGCTACTATGGAAGTGTTTTGCATGACTACACAAGTATAACCTGTATCAAGTTGCTTGCCTTCTCAATGAGGGTGGGTGAGGAGGGAGGAAGGGAGAAAATTTGGAACCCAAAGTTTTAAAAATAAATGTTAAAAAAATGTTTTCACATGCAACTAGGAAATAAGATATACAGGCAATGGGGCATAGAAATCTATCCTACCCTACAGGAAAATAGAAGAGGAAGGGGATAAGAGAAGGGGGGGATAGAAGAGAGGACAGATTAGGGGGTAAAGGGCATTCAGAATGCATGCTATCCTGGGGTTGGGGGAGGGATGAGATGGGGAAAAAATTTGGAACTCAAAATCTTGTGGAAGTGAATGTTGAAAACTAAAAATAAATAAATTAATGAACAAAATAACTAACTAAATAAATAAAATCCTACCTTCTGTGGGAAGCCTTTCAAAAAAAATGCTTGTTTCCTTTATTTATCTCAGTACATATTCGTGGGGGGAAAGCACTTGTCCCCAGATCTCAGAAATATACTATCTATTGTCACCATATATGCTGTTGATGATATTCCTTCCCTCTTCTTGAAATTTATTTGTACAAATGCCCAGTTTCTTGTTGAAAGTGAGTATAGGCCCATAGAATTGGGGCCTCTTGTTACTTATCTGTGGGAGATAGAGGGCTGATGACCAGTAGCACAGGTCTCCAGAGGATGGGGTTGGTCTTCTGGTATTTGGGCAAATTCAGACCTAGGGGGAAGGAGCCTGGAAATCAATAGACAAATGAGACAAAAGAGCTGGCAAAAGTGGATACCAGCACAGGGTGGGTCAAAAAATGATTTGGAGCAAAGCACCCAAATACTAAATGGAACAGGAGATGGAAAGTTGATGGTCAAGAAACAAGACAGCCAGAAATATATAATAGTAATGGTAACCTATATTTCTATAGCCCTTTAGGGCTTTTGAAGTATTTTTATCGCAACATCTCCATGAAGTAAGTAGAACAAATATTATTATGTACCATTTTAGGGGTTAAATGACTTGTCTAACGTCACACAGGTCGGAACTTTCCAGATGAGATTTGATCCAAGGTCTCTTCTATCCCCTAGCCCATCATTCCTTCCACTACCAGTATGCCACTATATGAGGGAAGTGTGTCAGTCACAGTCAAGACAGGTTGCCTTATGACAAGGACCTTTATCTCATGCTTTCTTTTATTTTTTTAATTTTTAAGTTGATTAATTTATTTTTAGTTTTCAACATTCACTTCCATAAGCTTTTGAGTTTTAAATTTTCTCCGCCTCCCTCACCTCACCCCTTCCCAAGACAGCATGCAATCTGATATAGGCTCTCTATACACATTCTTATTAAACATATTTTCACATTAGTCATGTTGTAAAGAAGAATTAGAATGAAGAAACAAAACAAAAAAAAAAAGAGAGAGATAGAGCAAATAGTATGCTTCAATCTTCTTTTAGACTCCATAGTTCTTTCTCTGGATGTGGATAGCATCATGAGTCTTTTGGAGTTGTCTTAGATTCTTGTACTGCTGAGAAGAGCTAAGTCTACCAAATATCAGACAAATATCAAACATCACATAATGTGGCCGTTACTATGTACAATGTTCTCCTGGTTCTGCTTACTTCACTCAGCATCAGTTCATATAAGTCTTTCCAGGCTTTTCTGAAGTCTGCCTGCTCGTCATTTCTTATGGAACAATAACATTCCATTCCATTCACATACCACAACCAATTCAGTCATTCCCCAATTGATGGGTGTCCCCTCAATTTCCAATTCTTGGTCATCACAAAAAGAATTTCTATAAATATTTTTGTACACGTGGGTCTTTTTCCCATTTTTATGATCTCTTTGGGATATAGCCCTAGAAGCGGTATTGCTGGGTCAAAGGGTATGCACATTTTTATAGCCCTTTGGACATAGTTCTAAATTGTTCTCTAGAATGGTTGGATCAGTTCACAACTCCACCAACAATGCATTAGTGCTCCCATTTTTCTACACCTTCTCCAGCATTAATAATTTTCCTGTTTGTCATGTTAGCCAATCTGATAGGTGTAATGTGGTATCTAAGAATTGTTTTGATTTGCATTTCTCTAACCAATAGTGATTTAGAGCATTTTTTCATGTGATTATAGTTAGCTTTCATTTCTTCATCCAAAAACTGTCTATTCATATCCTTTGGCCATTTATCAATTGGGGAATAACTTATATTCTTATAAATTTGATTCAGTTCTCTATATATTTTAGATATAATGCCTTTGTCAGAGACATTGGTTGTAAAAATTTTTTCCCAATTTTCTGCTTACTTCCTAATCTTGGTTGCATTGGCTTTGTGCAAAAACTTTTCAATTTAATGTAATCAAAGTTATCCATTTTGCATTTCGTAATGTTCTCTATCTCTTGTTTGGTCATAAATTCTTCTGTTCTCCATAAATCTGACAGGTAAAGTATTCCTTGCTCTCCCAGTTTGCTTATAGTATCAGCCTTTATATCTAAATCATGAACCCATTTTTACTTTGTTTTGGTATATGGTGTGAGATTTTGGCCTACGCCTAGTTTCTGCCATACTCTTTTCCAGTCTTCCCAGCAGTTTTTGTCAAAGAGTGAGTTCTTATCCCAGAAGCTGGGGTCTTTGGGTTTATCAAACAGTAGATTACCATAGTCATTAACTATTGTGTCTTGTGTACCTAACCTATTGCACTGATCCACCACTCTATTTCTTAGCCAGTACCAAGTAGTTTTGATGATTGCTGCTTTATAATACAATTTAAGATCTGGTATGGCTAGGCCACCTTCCTTAGCATTTCTTTTCATTAATTCTCTTGATTTTCTGGACCTTTTGTTCTTCCAGATGAATTTTGCTATTATTTTTTCTAGCTCTACAAAATAATTTATTGGTAGTTTGATTGGTATAGCACTGAATAAAGTAAATTAATTTAGGGAGAATTATCATTTTTATTATGTTAGCTCAGCCCACCCATGAGCAACTGATGTTTTTCCAATTATTTAGATTTGACTTTTTTTGTGTGAAAAGTGTTTTGTAATTGTATCCATGTAGTTTCTGGGTTTGTCCTGGCAGGTAGACTCCCAAATATTTTATAATGTCTGCAGTAACATTAAGTGGAATTTTTCTTTTTATCTCTTGCTGTTGGGATTTGTTAGTAATATATAGAAATGCTGATGATTTATGTGGATTTATTTTACAGCCTGCAACTTTGCTAAAGTTGTTTATTATTTCAAGTAGTTTTTTACTTGATTCTCTAGGGTTCTCCAAGTATATCATGCCTTCTTTTTGATGACAAATTGGGCCATGCCTACCTTTGAATTTGAAAGGAAATAGCCTGGGAACTGGGCATCTCTATTTTTTTTAACTTACAAAACAAACGCAGGTATAATAATTCCAATGAAATAAGATTCACCCATATTTTTTTTTCGCTTTTATACCTTTTTTTCATTTTCAAGCATTTGTTTTCTCTCTTTCCTACTTATCTTCTACTCCTTGTGAGGAAAAAGAGAACTATAAAACTCTCATATCACATAAGCACAGTTAAACGAAACATAATGCTGTGTTGGTCATATGTAAAAATGGGTTTCTTATTCTACATATTAGTCCATCATCTCTCTCTGTCAGGAAATGTGCAGTATTCTTCATCATCAGTCCTCAGGAATCATGGTTGATCATTATATTGATCAATTACCATCTTTCAGAATGGTTTATTTTTACAGTGTTGATGTTATAGTATTAATTGTTTTCCTGGTTCTGCTATATTCACTCTGCTTCAGTTCATACAAGTCTTCCCACATTTCTCTGAAACTTTCTTTCTTCCTTTCTTTCATATACACTAATTTGTCCAGTCATTCCACAAATTTCTGGATGCCCCTTTAGTTTCCAGTTCCTTGTTTCTACAAAAAGAGTATATAAGTATTTTTAAACACCTGGGTCCTTTTCTTCCTTCTTTGATCTCCTTGGAGCATGGCCTTTTACTGATATTGCTGAGTCAAAGGGCATGTGCAATTTAGTCATTTTGGAGCCAAAATTATACATTGCTTTTCAGAATGGAATAATTATTGTTGAATATTTTTCCTCTTCCTTCTTCCTACAACAGAATTCCATGCTGCTGTTCTCTCAGCTTGCCATCCTAATTAATGACAGCACAAAGGTCTGAAGAGGAGCAGAGGTCTTCTAAAAGTCCTACCTGTGGTGCTCTGTTTCAAAGGGTTCTTTCTAGTTGGAGAAGTCTATCCTGAAAATGAAAGGGAAGGAGGGGACTATTAAATGTGGTTGCCTATTGGTTCTTTAGAGGCTTTTCAAAGCTCTGAGGTAGCCCAAAGAAGCCCATAGCAATGCTTCCTGAAATGCATGTGTTCCTTGAAATTGATCAAAGAATGGGAAATTCTTTGTTAAGAGGCCATTTTTTTTGCCCAAGTTGCTACCATGTGGGAATGAGGCATAATGAGAAAATAAAATCACATCATATGAGTGTTTTGCTTGTTTTCTAATCCACTATGATGGAGCAATTAATCAAACTTAATGCTTGAATTTTTCCTTGTTTTCATTATAACTGTCAATATTATTGACAAATAGAACTTTAAGTGGTTAGTGAACTTCTGTACTACACTATTCACATCATCTGATGGGAAATGACATAGATTTTCATTATGTTTATATATGAAGGTCAAGTGGACCAGAGGATCCCCACCAGTAAGATACACACGCTGACTCCAGCAACAGAAAAATAAGATATCATGTGCTCAAAAGCAGAATGGCTACTATCTCCTTTAAAAGTGGTCTTGATACCAACCAATATTCTTTGTTTTCATTCCTTTCTCAGCTCTACTGACTCTCAAGATTTCTTTCATCACCATACCCTCACACAAGTACTTTTCCCTTATCTCTTTTTGCTTCCTTTTCTGTATTATCTTCCCTTATAAGAATGTAAGCTCCTTAAGGGTAGGGCTTGTCTTTCTTTATGCTTGTATTTGTATTCTCGGCTATTAACACAGGTCCTGACTAGTAAGCAATTAATAATGCTTGTTGACTTGACTTGACTGTATCTAGAATTGAAAGGAACCTTAGAAGCCAATCCCTTCACTTTATAGATGAGGAAACTTGAGAACCAGAGAGGTCTTAAGGTCACACAGGTGACACACAACAGTTTAGTGTCCCAGGCAATATCTGTAAATGGCAGGTCTGGGATTTGAACTTAGGTCCCGGGTACAAGGGAAAGTGTCTTAACTCTAGAGTTGGAAGATATGCGTTCATATCCTATATCTGATGCCTAAGAGCACGGAGACAGCTGAAATTGCTTTATCTCTTGCTCACATTTTCTGTTTTGGAGAAATTGGAAAGGTTGTGAGGATCAGATAACGTGTCTAGCCCTGCATTTTGTTGGTCATGTGATCTGGTTTTCCATATCTCTTTGAAATCATCTTTTTCCTCACTTCTTACAGCACAATTGTATTTCATTACATTCAGATATCACAATTTGTTTAAATTACAAGATCTTTTTTATAACCACTGTTCTTTAGTCACACATCCTCCATTCTGTATTTGTGCTATTGATTTTTAAAATTAAAATGTCAAATTTTACATTTATCCATTTGCCTTCTTGCCCTTACTCACCTGAAGCACTTCATCCCCCAGCTTCAGATGTTTTCCCTGACTGCCTCCTACATCTAGAATGCTTTCCCTCTTTATTCCTGTCTCCTAGTTTCTGTAGTTTTCTACAAATCCCCAATAAAATCTCTTCTACAGTCCCTCTTAATGCTAATGCCTTCCCTCTTCGGATTATCTCCATTTTATCCTGCATGTAACTCATTTGTACATAGTAATTTACAAGTTGTCTTCCCCAGTAGACTGTGAGCTCCTTAAGAGCAGGGACTCTTTCTTGCCTTTGAATTTTCAGTGCTTAGCACAGCTCTAGCACATTGTGGGTGCTTGATAAATGCTTGCTAATGGGTTAACCCTGTCTATACTGCTCATTTGGAACTGAATTCCTTTGGAGGTTAATTTTGTTGTGTGAATCTGAAAGTGAATTTCACTGGTAGTGATATTCATGGTGTATAGTTTTATTTCATTTCTCTCTGAAACTGCCATACACTCTAGGGTTGGTTATCTTTTTATTTATATATTCTGTCTCTTGAATTAGACAGTAAACCTCTTGAGGACAGAAATTTCCCTCATTGCTTTATACACAACACTCAATTCAAATGTTTGCTAACCAACAACGTCTCTTTCATGTGTAATTTACTTTATATTCTTGGAGCCATAATCCTAGTTTAAGCCATGATTCCCTTTCTAATGGAATATTTCAATAGCTTCTTAACTGATTCCCCTTCTCCCCTTTTCAATTCCTCCTCTACACTGCTGCCAAATTAATTTTGCTAATGTCTAGGTAGAGAGGCAGTTGGGTGTAGTGGATAAAGCTGACTTTTGAATCTGACTTCTGATACTTAATGGTTATTTGACCCTGAGGAAGTCATAACTGTTCAGTGTCCCAGGCAACTCTTTAAGATTAAATTACAGAACAATTGCTGATCTGCATTGGTGGAGAGATTTTCCTCATTGGCAGTTCTCAGTCTATATCAATGAAATCACAGGTCTGGACCAAAAAGCATAGGTGTGGCTCCTTATAGCCTCTAGCATAAAATATTAACCCCTCCATGTGGCATTTAAAGCGTTTCATGATCTGGCTCCAACCCACCTATTTAACCTTGTTTAATATGAACAGCTTCAATCCTCTTCATGCTGCCATATTCAGCCAAACTGGCCTACTTGCCATTTCTGAAACACACTTGATGTTCCACCTCCATCTCCATGACTTTTCACAGGCTGTCCCCCATGTCCCTCATCTCTTCAACTTTTTTAATCCCTACCTTCCCCTTCAAGTCTCAGTTCCAAGGCTACTTCCTGTATAAGGTTTTTCTTTATCTTCCCCAATTACTTTATATACATTTCACTTTTTAAAATTTACTTATTTGTAACATATGAAATAAAACAAGCATTTCCATAATATAGTGGAATAATAAAAAAAGATGATTGTCCATGAAACTACAAATCTATCATGTACAACTTGCTATTCTTTTTAAATATATAATAAATTCATCATGTAAATTTCTTTTTTTTTCATCTCTTTCTCCCCCCCTACCCTACAGATGGCTACCATTAAACCCAAATACTTTGCTCTTGACTATCTATATACATAATATATCCCTCCATGAGACTGTAGGTTTCTTGAGGACAGAAGCTATCTCACATGTCTTTGTATCCCTAGCCCACAGTATAATGCTTGGCACATAGAAGGAGCTTAATAAATTCTTATGGAAATGTATGAATTGAATTGAATTTTTCTAGGTCAGAGAACATCAATGATAATGTTTGCTTAGAACATCAATGATAATATTTGCTTAGTTCATAGACCCAGCTCTGCTAGCAATCTTTCTCTTTAATAGAAATTTATCCAAATTCTTCTTTTTAATGCAAGATAATATATTCCAAGGGAAATAAATCTTCATCTTGCCTCTGGTCCAGGGAGTATAGATAAATGAGGAAGAGACTAAAAGGTATTACTGAGGGAGAGGGTGGAACAATCACTCTAGGTACAAATCTTGAGAGTTGGAAAAAGCATAGAAGTTATCAATACCTATATTCATATGTCATGTTATCCTCAAGTAACTCAAGTGAAGTTTTGTCATGATAGTGACCACTCATTATGTGAGCAGTGTCCATCACTCTCTTTCAGTCTGATACTTAGTTGACACAGCCTCAGGGCTGGATCATCCAGAATTTCCTACCTGATTCCTGGACCAAAGCACAAGAAACATCCAATCTGCTTCCCAGCTTAGAGTGTAGTGATCAGTATAATGGAAAGGATGATAATTGTGCTGTCTATAAGACCTGGGTTCAAATCCCACCTCTCATGTTTTACTAACTGGGTGACTGTAGGCAAGTCACTTAATCTCACTCAACTTTAGTTTCCACAACTGTAAAATGAGAGGGTTTGTCTAGATGGCCTCTGATGTTAAGTCTCTTCTAGCTCTCCATCTCTGATCCTGTGATTTTTATTGTTCAGTTGTTTCAGTCTTGTCTGACTCTTTGTGACCCCAATCGGGATTTTCTTGGCAAAGGTACTAGAGTGTTATGCCATTTCCTTCTCCTACTCATTTTACAGATGAGGAAACTAAAGCAAACAGGGATAAGTGACTTGCCCAGGGTCACACAGCTAATAAGTATCTGATGCTAGATTGGAACTCAGGAAGATGAGTGTTCCTGACTCCAGGCCCAGCGGTCTATCCACTGCACCACTCAGTTGTCCTGTGATTTTATTATATCTTAAATAGTTATGTTTAGGGGTCTTTCTTCAATATGCTTATATCAAGAAAAAAGTTAACAGAAGAAACCTGATGATCATATTCTCTGACATCTCTATCTTCTCTTCTTTATTTTTCTTTATTAGTATCTGTTTAGAAGAGTTCTGATTGATGAAATGGTCTGGTAGCCTTGTTCCTGAAAAGTGTATCTATTCTTTTATCAGGCAAATTTTATGTTGCTTTCTGTATTCAAGAGACTCAGTCTATGAATGAATGAATTCCCTTAATCATTGGAGAGGATTTCATTTCAGGATGCTGCTGCCTACTTTAGAGCAGAGACTATGTTTTCCCTCAAGTGAGTTTCCCTGTAGAAAAACAAGTATAGGCTTCACAAAATGTGTGCTTTGAATCTCTCTTATGTACATACTGCAAATGATTTGGTATCATGGCTATTTGTGCATGGAACATAGCCCCTCTAATAACAGCAATAACAATCCACACTTCTATAGTTTTCTGATAGTCCCATGGAATTGTCATTGTAAGCATTATTCCAACTTTACAGATAAGGAAGGTTATAGAACTTATTCAAGGTCAGATAGAGGAAGTAACACAGGACTCTCCAGACTCTAATCTCAGCATTCTCTCCTTCCCTCCCTCATTACCACACTAAGTCTACCGGAGAACAACCTCTAGGTCCCCATTCAGGACTCTGTGAGAAGATGTTGAAGAAGAGACTGCAGGATTAAGGAGGATCAAGAAGGGCTAACGAGCAATATGACTAAAAACCTGAAGATAGTACGCAAGGAGAAGGAAAAGGAGAAGGTAGTTGGCAAGGCTAACGAAGTGAGAAAAGGTGAGCAAACAGTTGGTAAGTTTAACAAATTAGCAAAGTAATTTTATAGTAAAATAAATTAGAAGTTGTTATAAAAGGGAAAGTAGCATGTGGCTCTAACATTGTTACTCAGGTAGAGGAAAAGAAGTTACTGCAAATTTTTAAAAAATAATATTTTCCCCCAATTACATGTAAAGATAATTTTAAACATTCATTTAAAACAATTTAATTCCAAATTATTTCCTTCCCTCCCCTTCTCACCCTTCCTTGAGATAGTAAGTAATTTTATATACATGTGTGATCATGCAAAACATACTTCCATATTAGTCATGTTATAAAAGAAGACACAGACCAAAAAAGAAAAAGACATAAAAAAATGGAAAATAGTATGCTTTGATCTGCATTCAGACTCCATCAGTTCTTTTTTTGAATTAATTAATTTATTTTTAGTTTTCAATAATCACTTCCAAAAGCTTTTGAGTTTTAAATTTTCTCCCCTTCCTTCCCCACCTCCCTCCCCAAGATGGCATGAAATCTGATAGAAGCTCTGAATGTACATTCCTATTAAACATATTTTCACATTAGTCATGTTATAAAGAAGAATTAGAATACATAAGAGGACCCACAAAAAAGAAGAAACAAAACAAAACAGAAGGAAAAAAAAAAGCAAATAGTATGCTTTGATATGCATTCAAACTCCATCGTTTTTTCTTTGGATGTGGATAGCATTTTCCATCATAGACTTTTGGAGATATCTTAGATCCTTGCATTGATGAGAAGAGCTGTCTGTCAAGCCATTGCACAATGTGGCTGTTACTATGTATAACATTCTCCTGGTTCTGCTCATTTCACTCAACATCAGTCCATACAAGTCTTTCCAGGTCTTTCTGAAGTCTGCCTGCTCATCATTTCTTATACCACAATAGTATTCCATTACATTCATATGCTACAACTTGTTCAGCCATTCCCCAATCGATGGGCATCCCCTCAATTTTCAATTCTTTGCCACCACAAAAAGAGCTGCTATAAATATTTTTTTATAAATAGGTCTTTTTCCATTTCCTTATTTAACCTCTTTGGAATACAGACCCAATAGTGGTATTGCTGGATCAAAGGATATGCAGAGTTTTATATCCCTTTGGGCATAGTTCCAAATTTATTGCAAAATGTTCTATGTTTTCCAAACTGATTAAGATTCTTGTTTTTTGGACTATCTATAGATAGTCACATCTTACCTTCTTTGTTCTTGTTGTTCAGTAGTTTTCAGTCATGTCCGACTCTCTGTAACCCCCTTTGGGTCACATGGTGCAGTTTGCTGTTTTTTTCTCCAGCTCATTTTTATAGATAAGGAAACTTAGGCAAATGGGGTTAAGTGACTTGCCCAGGGTCATAAAGCTAAGAAAGTATCTGAGGCTGGATTTGAACTCAGATCTTCCTGACTCTAGGCCTGGCACTCTATTCACTGCACCACTTAGCTGTCCATCTTACTTTCTAAGCACCTCTTAACACTTGCAGCTTTGACAGCCATCATGATACTTGTTTTCTTCAAACTTTGCAACCCAAAACCTCAGAAAAAGAAACAATGCACCAGATATAGAGCTAGGTCCATAAGATTAGAAGACAGAAATATCACAGAGGATAAATTTCCTTACTAAATAGCACTGAAGGACTTAAATACTTAGAGTTCCTACCGACTGTCTTCTCTCCACTCCCCAACCAATGCTACCCCTGAGACGTAATCAGGACAAACAGTCTTGCACACTTGTACCTCAGGATCCAACGATGGAAGTCTGTTTCGTAGAGCAGGACTCTATGATACTATAACTAGGAGTCAGAAGGTTTAATTCTAGACCTGTCTGACACTTACTAGCTGTGAACCTCAGACAAGTCACTCAATCACTCTTTGTAAAAGTGAGGTAATACATAGTTCACACCCTACCCATCTTTCAGGGTTGTTGTGAAAATCAAGTGAGGTCCTAGAAGCATAGATTTATTCCCTGGGAGGGACCTTAGAAGGAAAGGGAGGGAAAAGAATAAGTATTCATACAATATCTACTATGGCCAGGTACTGTGCTAAGCAGTTTTAGCAAATATTAACTTGTTTGAGCCTCACAATAACCCTGTCAAATAGGTGGGATTATTATCCCCATTTTACAGTTGAGGAAAATGAGGTAAACAGTGGTTAACTGTCTTGCCCAGAGTCACGCAGCTAACATGTCTGAGGCTAGATTTGAACTTTGGTCTTCTTGACTCCAGGCTCAGCTTCCTTGGAAATCATCTAGTGATCTAGTCCAACTCTGCCCACTCCCCCCCTTTTTTTTTTAAATAAATGAGAAACAGAGACCTTATAGAAGTACAATGACTTGTCCAAGGTCACACAAATTACTTTGGATATGTCTAGTTTAGGTTTTGGTTGTTGCTTAGCTTTGGAGTAGTCATGTAAATAAATCCTTTGTTCCTTATACTTGGTTAAACAAATAAGCCAAAAACACCAGGGAGAAGAGCAGTGAATAAGTTCTAAGTTGAATAGAGAGATTCTAGGATAGATGTTAAAAAAAAAATACAAGAGATAACTGCTCTTTCAGGTCCTCAGAGCCTCCTGGTCCCACAAGGGGCAAATAACAGAGCCAGGATTAGAACTCAAGTCATCTGACTCCAAAACTAGGGCTCTTTTCAGCCCCACCCTGAGACAGATCCCCAGACAGAATATGAATGTTTTAAGCCTCTGTGTGAATATTATCATTTCCCTCTTTAGGGCTGGCCTAACCAGCCACTCAACAAGGTGCCATCCCCATGGTGTGATGCAAAGAGCACACGACTCTAAAGGCAGCTGTTAAAATGAAAACAACCCGTGGGAGGAGGGTGATGCTGAAAAAAGGACAAACAGCACATTCTTCATAGTTTCACCAGGAGCTCCCAGGGAACTATCTCCTGATTGCATGGGAGTCTGATGTTTACCATTAGCATTTCCAAACAGACAGCCTGATCTCCCCCTGAAAGACAGAAGAGGGGAGGCTCTGCCAGCCTCCTCACTGGGTACTGTCAGGATGCCAGATCTTGCTCTATAGTTCAGGCTGGTGGCACACAGAGCCTGGAAAGCCAGTAGTAACAATAGACAGAAAAATGGAAAAGCGGCTGCTCTAGGTACTGCGGGAGATCCTGCCAGTTTTAGCCAAGGATCACTTTGAGCTCACAGCCCAGAGCCTTCTCAGTCATCTGACAAAACTCAGAAGACGTACACAAATCACTACCCATCCGGATTGGGTTCAGAGTGTTGAACTGTATCTGATTTCAAATTGCTTGTAGTAATTTATATCCCAGGATAAACACATTCTTGTAAAAAAAAAAAGGAGAAAGGAGAAAGAGAGGTTTATTGAATGGTTGTATTTAGTCAAAGAAGGGAGCCCCCTAAAGCCCCACTTGAGAGGCACTCTGTACAGAAGCAGTATAGGGCAGAAAAGGGGAGCGACACAGTTGGAGAATATCTGGGAATAAGTCCAACCTGGACTTTGGCACAGGGCTGGACAGCGGGCATGAACATCATGCTGGAGACATAGTGTCCTGGCGATGGGTTGAGTCTAGGGCTCAGTGAAGCCTGGCTAGGGGAGGGGAAGCTGGCCAAAATATTCCCTCTGGGGCTCGGGTTGTAAACCTAACTCCCTACGTGGTACAAGAGGGGAAATGTAAACATGCTGTATGGAAGTGGTCCCCTTGGCCAAGGAGGGCCTGAATGAAAATCAATAGTTGTGGGAGGCTCCCTGGAGGAAGTTTTAGCCAGAGCTTTCTCTTTAGGTTAGTTTGAAGTTTCATTTCCGTTTACAGTGGGAGGGGTTTCTTCACTGAGGACAGTATCCTCCTCGTGTCGCCATTTTCTGTGTTATTTTTACATTTAGGTTTGTCTTTGTGTTTTTTCCCAATTTACAGTTTGTGATTAAATGAGCACAGCTTGAGTGACTAAGCCAGTGTACTACCTAGAGTAGATCTTGGGATTGCCCCTGCAAAAATCTCTTTTTCGTTTTGCTCATATTCACTGTTGCCATGATTTAGGTTTCTGCTCTGAGCTTTGTACTGAGCTTGCCAAACAAAGCTTTGGTTGATTTCTAGGTTGGTTTCTTTTTTTCATTGCTCTCTAGTTTCTGGCAGTTCCTTTGAAAAGCCAGTGACTTGGTCTTAAAAAGCATGCCACTAATTGCCCACTTTCTAATTCCAGTTTCTTCCCTACTCTTTGGTTGTGAAAGAAGCAATTTCAGTGAATAGGCACACAAGTTTTAAAAAATATCTCTTTAAATGAATTTTCTATGAATTTTGTGCTCATGAAAGATGAACTGCTGCCCTGTGGACTTCCCTTGCTTGCTGTGTGACAAAAACACTTTCGTTCTCTTTCCATTTCCAGTGTGAATGGTATTTTTAAATGGTTTGTCCTAGAAGAGGTATTATAGACTCTTTTAGAAATTAACTTTTGATATCAATTAAGATCTTTTAAATTTTATAATCTGCACCTTGTAATGCCATAATTTGTGACAATTAGATTGCACAGTGGGTAGAGTGCTGGACTTGGTGGAAGTGAATCAGGAAAACCTGAGTTCAAATACTGACTCATTCCTGTTTGACCCTGGGTAAATCACTTATCTTCTCTCAGACTCAATTTCTTCCCCTGTAAAATGGAGATGATAAAGGTTCCTACTTCCCAGGTTGTTGTGACAATCAGATAAAATAACATATGTAAGGTGCTTTGCAAACTTTAAAATGCTATATAAAGCTAGCTATTGTAATCCTTGTCATCATCATAATTGTAATAATAATAATTATTATTATTAGCAGGGGTAACTTGCAAATTTTACTAGTTGCTTAGGCAAATTATTTGTACTTAGAGTAAACGGATCTCCATTCTCACTAGAGTACTCTATCTCCTGATGCAGAATGCAGCCTTTCCTTGTCTTCCCATACTGCACCCTTCTTATCTATATCATTCTAGAAATCCTTCATAGAACATTCATGTAATGAACTGGAGAAGGTTTTTCTCCCATTCTTTTACTGTCTCAGAGATACCAATAGAGCAACTCAAACTTTCCAGAGAATGGTTTCCCTAACTCTTGTTTATGTAACTGACCCATCTCTTTTACTGGTAACACATTTCCTTGATGATATTTTTAATTCCATATCAAAAGTCACTGTTGGTAATTCACAGCAGCCTTTTTATACCCATTACGCATCCTTCTGCTTTTGTTTGGGTGACTCTCAATTTTGAGGCAGCTATATGGTATAGTGAATAAAGCACTGGGCCTGGAGTCAGGAAGACCTGCATTCAAATCGAGCCTCAGATACTTATTAACTGTGACAGTTCAGTTAAAAATGGCAATAATACTAGCAGCTCTTTCACAGGCTTACTGTGAGGATCAAATGAGAAAAGTTATGTACAAAAGGCTTTGAAAATCTTAAAGGAATACAGAAATACTAGCTATTATCATAAACATCTAGGCAGCACAGTAAAGAGAGCCCTGAACCTGGACTTAGGAAGATGTGAGCTCAAATCCAACCTCAGAAACATACTAGCTGTGTGAACTAGAGAAAGTCACTTAATGAGTTCCCCTATTTGTAAAATGGAGATAATAACACCTCTTACCTCCTAGAATCATTGAGAAGATAAAATGAGATAATAAAGCACTTTACAAACCTAAAAGCTCCATTTAAATGCAAACTATTATTATTCCTCTGAGGTCCCAGTTTATTGGGAAGAAGTGTCAGTTCCTACAAGCCTTAGTTGGGATATGAAAAAGTGAAGGCAGTGTATGCTGTTCTAGTCTTCTTTCCAAAAAAGGAAACTGAAAGGAAGATTTTGATTTGGAGGTAACACCCATGAGGACTCATACTACTGAGGTAGAGCTATGTGACTACACCATTTTTGTTATTGCCATTTGTGGTAAGAGAAGACAGCAGAGACCCCAAAGGAATTTGTAAGGTTAATTAGCAAGGTACATAGATTGCCTATAAGAATTAGAGAGGAAAGCACTGAGTTATTGAGGGGGGGAAAACAAAAACAAAAAACTCCAAAAGAAGTTTTTGAGGAAATTCCATAGACTCTGATTAGGAACCACAATGTGCTAAAAAGATATAGCCTTTTCGAGTTAGGGGAATAAAAGCAGGGTTCACTCACTAAGTGACTGGTGACAACTAAGGACCCGTGAATAGAACACTTCATTGTGCCTAGATGTTCTCTTTCTTTAAAACTGTGTTCCCTATGATTATCTAATTTCCACATTATTGCTAGGCTTAGATGTTTTAATAAAGTATTACAATTTTCATTTTAAAATATTGAGTGGAAAAGGATGTTAATCTTTCAGTACATCTGAAGCTTGTCTTTACTGACCACAGACCACATAAATAAGGTACTCCCATGTACCTGGTGTCCATTTACCCTAATTGCAGAAAAAGTACCCTGGAGGAAATAAATGTACTGAAGTGCTAAACTTTCAAACTTAAACATGTAACATGATAACATTTAACTCCCACACAGTCACACTGATGTTTCCTTGTCTTTTCTTAAGAGAACATCGTACCTAAAAGACAAAAAGTAGATAGTGTAGGCCATTTGTTGAAAAAAAAACAAAACTTTTGTACAAGTAGCCTTTAACAGTTAATAAACGTTGACTGCAGAATCCTCTGAATACCTCTGTGATGTGAGTTAGGAGACAGATTATATAATTCCATATCACAGTTAACTTCTGCCTTCCTATGACACCTCAGCCTCATGTCTTAATGCCACAGTCAGTTCAGCATAGTTCCAAGACATCCAGGGTCATTAAATGGTTGCAGAAAACTTAATATATTGTTACAGGGCCTGAGACTGCATTTGGCATAGATACAACTAATATTTATACAGTCATACTGAGATGTCACAGAACCCTTAGAAGAGCATCTAATAGCTATAGCAGACTTAGAATCAAGTACATGGAAAACAAGGTTGAAATGGCTTGTAGCTGTCCATCCAGTTAAATATTTTTCTTTGAAAAACTATGTGGAGGATACCCAAATGAAGAAAACTTAAATATAATGGAATGGGTTTTTAATAATAGTTTAATAAAAATCACCTAGCCAGGTTTATATGTTGTTATTCCCATATTTCTTTGACCCTTATATCGGAATCTCTTACCTAACACAAAGGAACTCTACGGGTATAGAGGGTAAGGAAGAGAGGAGGAGACCCTCTCATAAATCGGACTTTTTCTCCTTCATACAGGGAAACCAGGGAATGTATATAATTCTTCCAAGGGTGGCAATCAAGCTGCCCTGCCCTCCTCAGAGGAATTTGATTTCACAAGGCACCAAATATAGAGGAGGCTTTATTGCTGCCAAAAGAATGTGTCCTGGACCTCACAGAGAATCAAGAGAACCTATCTACTTTACATGAAGCCTATGTGTCCTCCCAGAAGTCCATATAGTTCTCATTTCTTACATCCTAGGCAAGGCCTCCAGGAGGGGCAAAGAGATATCTCTTTCCCCTTCACCATGAATCATGCCCCTCCCAAAGGTAAAGGACTTGAGATTCACTAGAACTAGAAGTCAATACTCCCCACATTCTAGTGAGCCAAGTCTTCTCTAAGGACCCATACAGTTCACATGATTTACAGTAATGCTCTGGGTAAGGCTCAAGCAAGGGTCAAGTTCAAGGTTTCTCATCATTCCCTGTAATAGCTCTGAGTCTCAGTCATTCACCACTGTGGCTCTATCTTTTGTCAGGTTCTTTTTCTTGCTGGGGAAGGAAGCATTTCCTTCCACAGATATTATCCATCAGTTGCTTCCAGAGCAGATACCTATAACTCAGAGCCAGGAGCAACAAACTATTGCTAACTTTGAAATCTAGTAAGATTTGCATTTATTAAAAATTTTAGATCAACTATTATACTTCTGAAGTATATGCAGACAAGTGAAATAAAAGAAAATTGTTTCAGAAAAAATCAAAATATTATGGAAGAATCCAGAAACTTTATAAATGTTCTTTCTCATTTGAAAGGTAATTGCAATCTGAAATGATGTGAAAAGAGTATGCTGAGGAGGAGCAGATCAAAGTTGTCACTGTCAACCAAGTTAAAGGATGAGGCCTTTGTTGTGGTGTTTTGGGTGGCTCCTTGATGGGCTATGACCTTTCTTTCCCTTGAGTGCTTATTGGTTCATTGACACCACTTATTGGGCTACACAGTAGGACTATGCCTGAAAAAAAGAGAAACTAGAGACAGGTATCCAGGGCTGAGAAATGCCAATGTGGGAGGAGGGATTACACAAAGTCACTCCAACTTGGTGCTTCAGAGGGGAAGCCTACCCATCTGTGGGGTCCCTCTAAAGAACCTGACCAAACCGGGCATGGCAAAGGCATGAGCCAGCAGTGGAGCAGCAGGGGTGGAGGCACAGAGGAGTTTCTAAACAAGCTGAGGAATATGAAAACCTATCCTACGAGACAATGATGAGACCTTAGACCAAGTAAGGGTTGTAACTGAAAAGCAGCAAAGGGCAGAGCTAAGACGTGAAGTAGGAAATCCAGATCTTCTCCTGCACTCGTAACATGAGTCACGTGGACTGTGCAGTTCTAGAGGGAAATTGGACAGCTGCAGCTCTCAGTTCCATCCCCTAGTCAGAGCTCCTCAACCCCAGGGAAATACAAGTCTGGATGTCTCTCTAAGCCTCTGTTGGAGGTGGGGGGAGAGGGAGGTCACCATAGAAGTGAATTGCCTGACTTCTTGGCAACCCTGGGTGCTTCTTTCTTGGAGGGTGATGAGGAGGGGCCCTCACACTTAAGGTTTAGGTCTAAATCTATAGGTTTAGAGGGTGATATAAGTCCTTGGGGACACTAGAGACTCACTAGGGAAGAAAAGAGAGTTTTCTTTACTGTTTCTGGGATTTTCTGTGAGTCCTTTTGAGTCTTTGAATTTTGGGTCAGGGCAAAGGAAGCCTCTCCTTTCTTTAGTGTTTTATTAGACTGAGTGCTTTTGTGGAAGGTGATGGTCTTTTACCTTTTTTTTAGAGAGATATTTAGACATAAACTTAACTCTGTTACACCTACAGCAAAAATCCTGGAGCATGAATCAAAAGACATTTTTGAGAGATAGTTCCAAGATTGAATGAATCCAGTCTGTTATAGAGGCAGTGCTTTGGTTCTGGATACTGTACATGTATTTATACATATATGTGTATAGATCTACATATACATGTAAAGAGAGAGAGAATGTGTAGAGGTAGATATAGGAACTCTGAGGATTGCATCTGTGTCCCTCTAAAACTGGTTCTGTATAAGAAGGCAGTCCTAGCTTAAGGATGATGCCCCAGCACTGTAGTTTCTGGCAATAAACTGCTACTTCAATCAAGAATCAAATATTGATTATGTGCTTACTATGTCTCAGATTCTGGGGATACAAAGTCAAAAGGAAAACAGTTTTTGACCTTCAGAAGCTTTTGGTCTAGTTAGGGGGGATAACATGTATGTAGATAGATATATACAAAATAGATACAAGGTGATTTTTTTTGAAAGTCACTAATGAATAGGGAGACTAGAAAAGGCTTTTTTAATAGAAGATGGTACTTGAGATGAGTTTTGAAGGAAGCTAGAAATTCTAAGAGGCAAATTTGAAGAGCGAATACATTCTAGACTTTGGGACCTGAAAAGGAATGCTGTATGAGCAAAAGTAAGAAAGTCCATGATCCCTATGTAGGGGAGTAATGTCTCCAAGACTGGAAAGGTAGGAAGGGTAAATGCCAAATAGAAGAATTTATGTTTAATCCAGTGTGTAATAGAAAGCCACTGGAGTTTATTGAGTAGGGGATTGACATAATCAGATATCAATTTTAGAAAAATGACTGGCAGTTGTGAAAAGAGAAAAGTGGGGAGACAAGTTAGGAGGATATGGCACTAGTCCAGGTGAGAGAAGATAAGGGCCTGAAGTAAGGAGATAGTAAGTTAGGTTAGTAGAGAGAATGAAATTGGTGTGAGAGATCTTGTGGAGAAACAACAAAATTTAGCGAGTGATTGCTTATGGGAGGTGAGGGCGAGTAATGAGTTGAAGATGACACTGGGTTGTGACCCTGGGTGACTGGAAGGATGGTGGTACTCTTGGTAGAAACAGAGAAGTTTGGAAGACAGTATTGTTGAGGATAAATATAATAAGTTGTTCTGGACCTGTTAACTTTGAAATTTCAATAGGACATCTAGTTCAATAAGATACCAATGGGAGATCTACTTCAAAACATCCAGTAACTTTCAGTAAGAAGTTTGTGATTCATGACTGGCATTAAGGAGAAATATTAGGGATATGTGTGTGTGTGTGTGTGTGTGTGTGTATTATATGTGTATATATGTGTATATATATATATGTCTCCTCAAGTCATCAGCATAATAACAATAATTAAATCCATGTTAGTTTGAGGTTACTGAGTTATGGTGGCACACTGATGCTTGCTGGTTGAGAAAGCAAGGGAATTGAAATATTCCTTGCTTTCCATTGCTACTTCCAGGTTTTCCCCCTTCTTCCATTACTCAGTAACCTCTCTTCCTTTGAGGTTCATGCTTTCATATCCACCATCCAATCAAAATCCTGGCAGCTGTTGTCTACACCTCCCCCCCCCATCATTCCTTTCTTTCCTCAAGGAGTTTGGTTCCCAGCTTACAACTTTTCTCTCCTCCCCAGCACCTGCCTAAATACTAGAGGACTTCAATATACATATTGAATCTCCCTCAAATGTACTAACCATTCAGTTCCTCAAACTACTCACTTTCCATGAGATGTACCTCACTCCACCTCAGCCATACACAAATATAGTCATAAAGTAGAGGTTTAAAATGAAGTGAATTTTTTTTTAATAATAGGTATTTCAGAAGGCATAGTGAAAGGGGCAGGCAGACTTGGATTAGGATATTGAGAAAGGTAGAGTTGAGGTGTCACTGGGACTATGGGCGGAGAGTGTAGGATTTTGCTAACTATAGAAGAAGAATCTGGGCAGAGGGGAGCAACTCCACAGATGGCGGCAAGTGAGTTCTCTGTCTTGGTAATGCCTCAGTGTCTTGGTGGCTCCACTCGGGGTCAAGTGAATATACCTTTGCTCACTCAGTGGTCACTTGGGTGCCTTTGCTAGGCACTTTCTGACACATATGCTACTTTCTCCTCTGCAGCCTAAATGCTGTTATATCTTCACTATTTCCTAAATCTTCCTGTTGGGGCTCAGAAATTAAATGCTGCTTCCTTTTGGGGAGAAATGCTTCTACAAGATTAATCAACTATGCACTAAAAAGCTAGGGCAAATTGTATTATCATAACTGGCTTCCAAGTGATAAAACTGACTCTCTTCTTCAATTCTCTTCTAAAACCACAGATAAACAAAGCTTATGGAACTACCTAGAACCTCACCTTTCCCAAGTGACACAGAGGATGTTCTGGTATCTTGGACAGACTCCCAAGAGAGCCATAGGAAAGGGGCAGGAACCCAGAACCCAACTCAATCATGACTTATGGTAACTCCCTAAGCACTATATACTAGGTCTCTATTCACCATGGTTAAACAGCCCCAAAATGATGCCCTCTGGGCTCTGTCTTGGAAAAGCTCCAGCAGCCTGCTTAAATCATGGGGGCTAGCAGACTCCTGGTGCTTGTGTTTTATATGATGTGTATAATTACCTACCTGGAGGTGTAATCGCTTGTAGGTGGCCCCAGGCGTTTCAAACCCATATGTATTGCTTCCTTATCCCTACAGTCACTCACATTCAGGGATATGGCTACTTCAGCATTTTTGCTATTCTGTCATTGCTAACACTGGGATCTGATAAAAAGTCAGACTTTAAAGCCAGACTCTAACAGCTAGCACGGGGGGAAAAAGTCTGAATGAAGTCCCTTATGTCACAAAGTTCAATACCTCCCAGAAGGATTCAGCTGTGCTTGAACCTTATGGATTAACTTACCTATCTCAGTTTAAAAAGCTTTAGCTAAACTTATAAAATCTCTAATACTGTTGGCCCACTTCACTAGAATGTAGGTTTCTTGAATGAACAAATCTAAAAGGGACTGTTCTGTTTTTCAGACTTCTGTGCTCAGATTCTGAGCCACATCACTTACCCCCATTTGCCTCAGTTTCCTCATCTGTAAAATGAGCTGGAGAAGGAAATGGCAAATCTCCACAGTATCTTTGCTAAGAAAATACCATATGGCATCATGAAGAGTTGGACACAAGTAAAAAACAACAATAAATGATTATTACATTGAATTGAAGGATCTTTAAAAAATATTTTGTTGTAAATAAGGACTAATGGAACCTAAATGGAAATTTAGGATTTTAGGATAACTATAATTTACTTTGAGGAGCTATAGATTGAAACAACCTCTCTCCGATAAGTATGAGTCAGATTTTTTTTAAAAGGGATTCTGAGTTGTCAACTCATAGTAATGAACTAGAGTAATGTGTTGATTTACTAACAAAATTTTGTTTTATGATTTTAATCTATTGCGAGTATTTTCTATAAGAGTTTCAATGTAAGAAATGATTGATGGGTTGGTAGGAAGAAGGAACTAAAGAAGAAGAAAACGTAGCAGGTGAAGAATGGAGGAAGCAATGACAAAATATGAGGGAATTACAAACAATGAGAAAATGGAGGCAGATAGAGTAAAGGAAAGAAGTCTCCTAAACTCATGGCCTTTACTCAGAACGTCCAGGGGCGGTTTGCTCCTAGATGGTTTAAGGATTTTGGGGGGGTAGCATCTCTGCCCTCTTGATGGAGTTACTGAAATTTCCCATCTTTTTTAAAGAAAACATTGCCCAAAAGAGGGTGGCATGAGGAGATAGTACGATATAGGACGGTGTAGTAAAAAACAAAACAAAACATAATATTGGAATCAGAGGACTTGAGTTCAAATTCTAACTCTGATACAACTTGTGTTATCTTGGGCCCCAAACATTAACCTCTTTGGGCACATTTTCTTATCTATAAGATGAAGGAGGGGGACTTAATCATCTCTAAGATCTTTGCCAGCTCTAAATCTAGTTAAAAAAAAAAAGAATCCAGTTATCTTGATATCAAAAGACAAGCCTCTTTCTAATACCCCTTCACCCTGCTGACAATCTGATATCTCTAATCTTAGTATTGCTACTAACTAGCTGTGTGACTTTGGCAAGTCATTGGGCCTGGGTTTCATTGGGGCATGAGATTATATAGTTACTTAGGCCCCTTCCAACTCTAGCAGCTCATGATTCTTTTTCTGTTCTCCAGTATCTGCAGTCCCAAAACTCTGGAGGCTGAGTTCCAAGGCAACAAGTGTGGTGAGAAACCACAGCTGGCCCACTGTAATTAGGTTTGAGGAAGAGGCCAACCCAACCTTCTTGAGCTCAATTGTGCTTCTGTTACTTTAAATTATTCTCATGATGGAAAGAGATAATTTATGTAAAACACTTCACAAACATTAAAGCATAACCTAAATGGGAGCTATTATTATTCTTATGGGGATTCAATGGGTCCCCATGTAAATTGTGGCCTAGTAGGAAATTATTTTACTTTCAACAGATGCTGGTTGGTTTTCTGTGATTTTTTTTTTTGCAAGCTAACTTGCTGCTAAAGAAATCTCCAGGCTGAAGCAAATATCGAACTGTTGTAATAAAATATGTGCATATTTTAGGATGGGAAGGAGATTTCCTTATTTTCCATTTATTCCTTTGTTTGTTTTGATATACATTCCAAACACCAACATAATATACTCAAGTGAGTTTGCAAATTCTAAGCAATTTTCATTTGTGTGATCCCAATAAACAAAAGATGCCACTGAGGGAAGCCCTAACTCTCTTTTGGATGAGGAGTATGGATGGCATATGGCAGAGAAGAATGAATTTCCTCATACTAAGTAGCAATGGATTATTAGCAAGAGATGGTACATGCTCACTAATGGCACTGTGGATAATGGAGAAGTGGGGGAGGGGAACTGAGTTTCTGGCGCTTTGAAGTGTACCCTGCTGGCTTGGCACAGGAAACAGTCTTCCTGAAAAGCCGATGATCATTGGATAGTGCTTAGAGTGAGTTACCACAGCCCTCAAACATTAGCTTGTCCCATGGAGGTTCAGAAATAGGCTGATATTGAATTGGCTGGGGGACATTCTGGCAATGTTGCTAAAACATCTTGCCAGCCGGAGTGGCAACAGAACAGGAGCAGTGCTTTAACTCAGCCACGGGATTATACCGAAGGGAACTCCAAATGTCATTGTTGTTCACTTCAAAGCTTACATTAGAATCAGATAGTGAGGGCTAGCAGGGATGCTGAGGAAGCTTGTTGTTCAGGTGTTTCAGTCTTGTCCGATTCTCCATGACCCCTTTTGGGGTTTTCTTGTCAAAGATACTGGAGTGTTTTGCCATTTCCTTCTCCATCTCATTTGACAGATGAGGAAACTGAGGCAAACAGGGTTAAGTGACTTGCCCAGGGTCACACAGCTAGCAAGCTTCTGAGGCCAGATTTGAATTCAGGTCTTCCTGACTTCAGGCCTGGTGCTCTATCCACTAAACCACCTAGCTGCCCATAGTAGGTATAAATAAATGCTTATTCCCTTCCCTTCCTGCTAATCTCTGCCAACTCACATTGCCAGTTTGAGGCTTTGTTCCTACATCTATAAAATGGGGCTACTTAAGAACTGTTACCTAATTGAGCTTTTGTCAAGTGATATCATATATGTAAAGAGCTTTGTAAATTGTCAAATGCTACCATATCAATGTAGTAGTCCTTAATGATTAATAGTACATGGCCAGCATGGCCTGATTCACAGGCTCAGCAATGGATGATTTACCATATTAGGCTTCAGGAGCTCCAGGAAAGCTTTGCAAACATCAAAATTATTTCCCTACCTTTTAGATGTTTGAAATTCCATATGAAGACTTCATTACACTAAGAATAAAGGTGATTTACCTTTGACAGTTGATTGGTTCCTTCACTTTTTCCACAAAAATTTACTCCATTAATTGCCTTTTTTGTGCTGATGGAGTTCTGTTTTGTCTTGATTTTGGTTCAGATCTGTGTTTCATAGGCATGAGAAATTCCCATTGTGGAAACTTCTCCTACCTTATTCAATTTAACAACACCCATAACTTAAGCAAGGTGGCACAGAGAGTGTCAGGGCCGGAGTCGGGAAGACTCATCTTTCTGAATTCAAATCAGGCCTCAGACACTTGCTAGCTGTGTGACCCTGGGGAAGTCACTTAACCTTGTTTGCCTCAGTTTCCTCATCTGTAAAATGAGATGGAGAAGGAAATAGCAAACCACTCCAGTGTCTTTGACAAGAAAACCCCAAATGGGGTCTCAAAGAGTTGGACATGACTAAACAACAAAATAACTTCAGAACCTTCAAAAGTTTCCTGGGGGCATTAAGAGGGTAAATGACTAAGGTCGTATAGACAGTATGTGCTAGATGATGGATATGAACCCAGGTCTTTCTAACCTGTAAGTGGGCTCTCTAATTATTGCATGCTGCTTCCATTTATGGAGATTCAAGGATAAATAAGACACACTGTGTATCCTTATATCCTTATTTAAGGATAAATAGATGCTTGAAGTTTGCCACAAGGAGTTCAACCAAAATGTTAGAGACCTTTCTCACTTTCTCCTGATGTTGTAAGAATATCCGAGATCAAATATGAATCCTTTATTAGGCATTTAAAGCTTTTAACACCCTGGCTCTTCCCTCTCTTTCCAACCTTATTATACTCCACTCTCCTCTAAATATTCTATGATCTAGGAAGGCCAAACTATTCATTATTTCTGTTCATAATTCACCTGGGTGTGTCTAATTTGTGATTTCTTTTTGAAGGTGGACAGGGGAGTAATTCTTTTTTTTTGTTTTGTTTACATTGCCCCAAATCTAATAGATCTGGGTTCTCGTTATTTCTTGAAATTTGGCATCTAGGATTTTTGTTTGTTCATTACTTGGGTTAGGTTTTCTACCTTTTCTTCTAAATAGTTTATTCTCTTTCCAAGAACTTTTATTTCATTATTTATTTTCTTGTTTCAGCTATTCCTTCATTTCTTCCTTCCACTATTGGAGACATAGTGGTCAGTTCACTTCTTTTTAGGGGGGTGGTTCAACTTACTATTATAGAGTTGCTTCCTTTGAATATTTTTTTGGGCAATCCTTTACCCCATGATAATCCTTTGCACATTAGGAATTTTGTTCTTGTTGTTGTTGTTTCCTCTTTATCCATGTCTTCATCTTCAGTACTTGGACTGGGACTTTATGCCAGGGCCTGGATCCATCCTCCTCTGCACTCTTGCATGAGGTTGCAACATCCTGGTCCTATTTCAGTACAAGAATAGGACACACTGTACTGGGGCTGTGTCCTGCCCCACCTAATATCTAGATGCTGCTGTTTAGCTGCATTTCTAGATGAGGGGTCTTGTCCCGGTCCTGTCTCCTGTACTGTAATCCCTGATAGAGAATCTACATAGGTCCAGAATCTGTCCCCTTCTGTAATCTGTCCTGATTCTGGAAGCTAGACCTGGAATTAAGACCAGGTTCTCCCCATTACCACATTCTGCAGCCTCCATCTGTACCCTGGGCCATTCATTTCTTGTTCCATCTCCTCCTTCCAGGTCCCTATTTACTTCTGAAAGTTAAATCTTTATCCCTTAGAGTGTTCCCAACTCAAGGTCATGATAGTTTCAGGCTCATTTCCTGGTACAGTCCCTTATAAGGTTGGGGAGAGCTCAGTGGTGTTTCTCCTCAGTTTTGTGGAATCTTCGTATTGTATAGTTTTCTTCTTTATCATTAGTACTTATTTCTCAGGAGAGTCATACTTGCCTGGCATTTTTTACAGTTATTTACACCAGAAGTCTCCTCTCAAGCATTCTTAATCACCCCCACCTGCAAAACTTACTTAATTATGAATGAATTAATTCAACAAAATAGTGAATGACAAAGCCTTGATGCTTAAGGTAGGAATAAGGCAGATGTAGAGGGGTGTGTGTGTGTGTGTGTGTGTATGCACATGTGAGAGACTCCTTTCCTTACTGGATTGTTTTCACTTGCAGATACACTACAAGGTATCTGGATCTTGCCTGCATTTCAATTCCATTTCTTGCAAAGTAGAAATGTGATTTTTGGCAATGTGTTCATTTTTGTGAAATTCTGCTGCAATAAAACATAAGAAGCTGCTGTGGTCTATGGGGAGGTTAAGAAATCTGTATTCAAGTTCCTGCCCTGCTACTAATTGGCTTTATGACCTCCTTCACCTTTCTGGGCCTCAGTTTCCACACTGATAAAATTAAAGAACTGAGCTAGAGCTTTAAGGTGTAGCAGCTCTGACATCGCTAGAAGACAATTCTATTGTGGAGATGCATCTAAAACTCTTATGGTGAAATTTTACTGTCATGAACTTGTCAACATTAGCTTTTCAATTGATCACAATTGGGTCAGTGAATGGCTCTTCTGGCGTGGCCTTCCATCCTTCCTGTACTACCTGTTGAGCTGTCTAGCCTTAGTATAAAGCTATTTCCTTTCTCTCCCCACCATACAGTATAAAGCATCTGAGAGAATAGTGATAGATGTTGTGTATATAAATGGAATGGCATTTACCAGCAGATAGGTAGGCAGTGGCCTTGGATTACTAAATCTTCATTCCTTTTATGAAATATGCCATGAAGTAAAATAAATAATTCATGTGAAACTGCACTTATCAAAACATGCAAAGTTCATTTTGTGATAAGACTGTCATTGATTTTTATCATTGCTAATTCTTAATTATTCATTGAATGTCCATAGACAACGCTCTTTCTGACACTACTGAGAACTAAAGAGGTTTCATTAACTGAAACAGATCACAGAGAATCAAATGAAACTGTTTGGAAGGAGAAACTAAGGTAAAATTGTTTATAAATGACATTTTAGAAACAATTGTTTGAGATAAAAAACCACATTCTTGTTCAATAGTACACCTTCAAGTTTGGCTTTACAAATACTATCTCATTTGACCCTCTCAACAACCTGCATGGTAGATGCTGTTATGATATTATGCCCATTTTACAGTTGAGGAAACTTTAATAGAAGTTAAGCGGATTGACCAAGGTCACAAAACTAGTAGATATCTGAGGATAAATTTGAACTCCAGTCTTCCTGACTCCCCACTCTATCCACTGAGCTTACTAGCTGCCCCACAGGGCAGTGGTGCTATCATTGTTCCCATTTCACAGTTGAAGAAACTGAGATTTGCTCAGGGTTACGAAGCTAGTAAGTGTCTGAGCCCAGATTTAAACTCAGGTTTTCTTGATTCCTGGCCTAGCACTCTATTCTCTGAACCACTTAGCTGCCTCTAACTGCTAAATTCTTGCCTCTCTGGAATATTGCTTTTTCATGTACAAAAAATGAAGTTGGATAAAAAGAGCTCTAAGGTCCCTTCCAGCTCTAAATCTATCATTCTCCTGTTAGTCTTGGAGTCTCTAACTTCCCTCATCCTGAATCTTATCTGACAGATCAAATCTACAACTACAACTAGTAGACTCCAGACCCCTAGCTGAAGCTTGGACCTCTCCAGGATTGTCCAGCACCTATTGACACCTATGTCCCCCTCCTCAATAGGAAATGAATCTTTTATATTTTGTCTGCAAGTCTGTGAAGCAGCCAAGTAGTTCAGTGGATAAAGTGCTGGACCTGCAGTCAGGAAGACCTGAGTTCAAATCTGGTCTTAGATACTTACCAGCTGTGTGACCGTGGGCAAGTTATTTAACCTCTGTTTGCTTTAATCCACTAGAGAAGGAAATGGCAAACCACTCCAGTATCTTTGCCAAGAAAACTTCATGGACAGTATTGGCATGCTATGGTCCATGCGGTCACAAAGAGTCAAACATGACCAAACACACACACACACACACACACACACACACACACACACACATGCACACTGCAAATCTTTCTTAATTCTTCCCCCCCAAAAAAACGCTCTCACAGACCCTTCTTCTCACAGCTGCCCCATGGTATCCATTCATATCCCTAGGGACTTATGGCTGAGGAGAATATAAAGAAACAGAGAGTGAAAGCAAAGGAAATTATTTTTTAAATAGTTAGTTGTGATTCCCTCCTTGTAATACTCTTAGATAGAAAAGATATACTTTCCTTTTATTTATTATTAATTTACCTGATTTAAAATAATGATGCCTTATTCAATTTGATTCTAGTATATTAATGCCATTTTGAAACATATGTGGAGGGGCAGGTAAAGGCCCTTTGAAAATTACATTAAATTTTAAAAACTTATTTCAAGCATGTCAAAACAGCAGAGCTACATGGTCTAGCAATCTCAGGAGACTGGCTCAGCTGAAACTGAAATCTCACCTAAGGAACTCATCAATATAGGCCAACAATGAATGTTCTACTCACACTCCACTTGTCATGGCCAGGACCCCTGCCTTGACCAACAGGGAAGACTGTTTCCTATAACAGAGAGCCTACCAACTCCAATATGAACTCCTCTTAATTTTTTTTTAATCACTAAAGCTACTTATACCTGATCTGTTTTGAGGCTACATACAAAATATTCATTCACATTGACCAAAGGAAGGTCAGTGTCTGCTTTTGCTGCCCTTAATAGATGGGTGGGGGGGGAGGGAGGAAAGGGAAGGGGACAAACTATAGTCAGGAAAGAATGGGATCACTGAAGCTAGAAGTATTGGAGGGGCAGCCACTGACATAAAGAGGCGATTCTGCCACCTCACATGACCTTGTATTTTTTTGTTTATAATTATATGTATATATTTACACATATGAGCAGCTAGTTGGATAGAATGTGGCCCGAAGTCAGGAAGACTCCTCTTCTTGAGTTCAAGTCTAGCCTCGGACACTTACTAGCTGTGGCCTTGGGCAAGTCACTTCAGTCTGCTTGCCTCAGTTTCCTCATCTGTCAAATGAGCTGGGAAGGAAATGGCAAACCACTGCAATATCTTTGCCAAGAAAACCCCAAATGGGGTCACAAAGAGTTGGATGCAACTGAAAAATTACTGAATAACAAATTTACATGTAAATGTATCTATATACATAGATATATCTTCTTTTCCTAGAGAATATATAATAATAGCATTTACATAGTATTTTAAGGTTTGCAAAGTACAAGTATCTCATTTTATCCTCATGATCTTGAGAAGTAGGATCTATTATTATCCCCATTTTACAGATGAAGAAACTGAGATTAAATGATAAAATTAAATTCTAAAAGGATCACATAGCTAATAAGTATATGAGGTAGGAGTTGAACTCAGGTCTTCCTGACTCCAGGTACAGAGCCTTATCCACTTTTTTTTTAAGGAGCTGCCTCCTTAAAAGTCAGTTCCTTAAAGGCAGAGATGGTTTTATTTTCATCTTTGTATCTCCAGTGCGTAGCACATTGCCTGATACACAGTAGATGATTAATAAATATTGTCGGTTGGTTGGTTGATGCTGTAATCAATGGCCTAGAATTTCTGTACTTGTTCTTTGAATCTTTGAATCATCCACACACCAGGGTCTCTAGAATGATGGAGAAAAGAATAGTTTCTATTGTGATAGTAAAGCTGTTAGATCTGGGCTCTCAAACACAGTGGCAGAGTTACGGAACACTGTCACAAAACAGTCGTCAAAGCAGAGCTGCAGCATGGGCTATGTCTGAATGGTCTTAGAGTCACAGACTTGGCCCCTGAAAACTGACAACCCCTCCCTGCCCACCATTACCACCAGGGAATGGAGGGAAGTACCAAGCTGACTATGGCCCACAAGGTGATCAGGAAAAGGAAACACAGACAGAAATCATGACTCCCCTGGCTTCTTCCTTCAACCAGCCAGGACACAGAAGACACAAAGTGATATATGTTATCAGAGGCCCTTCCCAGAAGGCCAAAGAACTTTTTTTTCGTATAGATTCACCCTACCCCAGAATAGCTTCCTCAGGTTTAACGCATGGAGAAATCTCCACTCATAGCCATAGTTATGGGACACCATAAATATGCCTACTTTTACTCATCAGTTTCAAATTTGCATGGCCAGCAAAATTCCTGAGTTTAGCTAAACCAGATTAAAATGTAACCGGGAGATGTTTAATAAAATAAATAAAAATACAATACAGTATAGATAATGTTAATTTGTGGTTTTCTAAATCAATATGAAGTCTGCAGGGATCTATTTCTACTGAACAAGATCAATCAATCAGTAAACATTTATTAAGCTTCATGTGTCAGGCACTGTGCTAAGTACTGGGGATACAAAAAGAGGCAAAAAGATATTCCCTGTCCTCAAGGAGCTCCCATTCTAATGCGGCTCACGATCAGATGACTCATTGGTTCAAAAGGCATTTAGTCAAAAAGTCTAGTTAATAAAGTAACATGGGAAAGATCTCCTGCGCTCATGGGTTTACAGCCATGCCCTTTCTGAGTCCTGAAGGCTTATTTACTCCATCTACTAACAACCTCATCTAGCTAAAGGAAACAAGGTTACAGCCACTGTGAAAAGGTTGCAGTATTTCTCTTCTGCTCCCTAAATGCCCCCCTCTCTTTCTGCATATAACATTTCACCTACTGTTCAGGTCTTTGCAAGAATTCTTTCTTCAGAGCGCCAGTGAAATTCCATAATAAATGAAGGGCAAAGTCATTATACAATAACTGATTTCTGAAGAGGGATCGATAATTTACATTTTATATCACAGTAACACTGGTCCAGGTATATGTGATTTCTCTGGGCTAGATTTTCTGGGCTAGACAAGCCCTTTGCTTGTCTCCTAATGAAAATAATGGGCATCATCCCTCAAAATTAGTAAATTCAATTTATTACAATTTCTTCTCCATGTATAGAGGTACAGTGGAAAGACAGATGAATTTGAAATTAGAGGATCTCAGTTTGAATCCTGCCTCTGCCATTTACTCTCTGTGTAACTTTGGTCAAGTCTCTTATCCTTCTGGGACCTCAGAGTGAGAGGCTAATTGAATGCCCTCTAAAATCAGTTCCAGCTTTAAGTCTATAGGTCTATTTAAGTCTATCCTACCACTCAAGTCTTTTTTGTTGCTGTTGTTATTCAGTCGTTTCAGTCATGGCCAACTCTTTGTGACTCTATTTGGGGTTTTCTTGACAAAGATACTGGAATGGTTTGCTGTCTCCTTCTCCAGCTCATTTTGTAGATGAGGAAACTGAGGCAAATAGGGTTAAGTGACTTGCCTAGGGTCACACAGTTAGTAAGTGTCTGAGGCCATATTTGAACTCAGGAAAATGAGTCTTCCTGCTTCTAGACCCAGCACTCAATCCACTGAGTCACCTAGCTGCCCGTACTCAAGCCTTACCTATCCTATTAAAACCTTCCCTTGACCCTTCTGACCTGCCATACTACCAAACTAACCTTTCCTTGCCATACTTCTGTAATAAGTTTCTCTTCATTGTCTCTGCTTCTTTAGCATTCACTGCCTCCTCAACCTCAAGCAAATGACTTATTTCTTCCATTTTACTGTAACTACTCTGCCAAAGTTACAGGGGGCTTCTTTTCACTAAATCTATTTTTCTTTTCTGTTTTTATCCTTCTTATGAACAATTGAAGTAGGTGGCTGACTATTTGAAGCTGGAGTCAGAAGAGAGATATACACAGCCTATATATGTGTGTGTATATGCGTATGTATGTATGTGTGTATATGTATATGTATATAGACATACACACATATATGTATACATACATATATATGTATATGAATAAAAATTATGCCTCAAATATATAATATAAACTGCACATACAAATTATATATATTTAGCAGTCATATGCATGGGGATTTATCTTGTTTGTATATAATTTACATAATTATACAATATATAATATATACAAACTATATTTGTGTATATCTAGCAGTCATATGCATAGAGATTTATCTTGCAGCTTGTTTCTCTGTAGTTGTTTGCATGTTGGTATTCCCTTTAGATTGTGAACTCCTTGAGGGCAGGAGCTGTTTTTGCCCTTCTGTTCCCAGCACTTAGCACTCTGCCTGGAACTTAGAAGGCTCTTAATAAATGCTTGATTTCTTGCATAGACGTGATAATGGAACACACAGGAACTGATGAGATCTCTAAGGGAAGTGGAGATGGATATGATGGTACAGAAAAGGAATCAGAGACAAAGTAATCAGACAAGTACGAAGAAAACCAGGAGAGAACAGTCTTATGAAAGCCAAGGAAGGTGAGAGAATCCAAGAAGAGGGGAATATTTACCAAAGCAAAACTATGGAAGATGAAGACAGAGAAAAGGACATCAGATTTAGAAATTAAGAGATCATCCGTAGCAATTTTAGTGCAATGGGATGAGGAGAGAGGGGTATGGGGTAGAGAGAGGGGGTAGGGAGGAAGCTGAATTGCAAGGGGTTGAAAAAGTTAACCCTCTATAGGAAATGGAAACAAGGAATATAGAGAAATCTCTTTCCAGGAGTTTGTTGGTAAAAGGGAAAACAGACGTAGGGTAATAACTTGAGGGGAAGGCAGGGTCAAGGAAAAATGTTCTTTTGTCTGTTTCATTTTTTAAGGATAGGTGAGACCTGGTTATGTTTACAGACAGCAGGGAAAGATCCAATACCCAAGGAGAAAGTGAAGATATATGTCAGTTTTGCACATAGTGGATGTTTAATAAATGTTTGTTGAAATTGCTCTTGAAGTCTCCACTTATGAAAGGTATAAAACTGGTATCTTGTTCAAACCTTTGGCCCAAAGGCAAGGGGCACCCTGTAAACTACAACCTATCGTACCATGCCACTAGACTTAATATTTACCCTGTTCCTCTCAAATGGAGACCTAAGGATTCACACAGTACATGAAACTCCTTCCCTGTGTGGGTTACTAGCACTTCAGGACCTTGGGGGGACTCATTTGTTAAGAAACAGTCCTTGTCTATGTATAACTGTATCTATATGCTGGGTGCCTTATGTCCCATATTATATTTTACAGGTCCCTATGATTGACTAATATGCCATTGGGCTAGACCTCATCTCAATAAGCCCATCATCACTCAAAATTTTGAAGTCCATGGAACTGCATCCCCTGATTTTGTGAGCAATAAGAAACTAGGACTTCAGACATAAAATTTCACTATGCACGAAATGTTTCTTGAATGAGAGATACCTGTCATCTAAAAACCCACAGGAAGGTATTAAGGATGGTCTGTGATGTCCAGGTTACAGGATTGGATCATGGCAAACTTCCCCACTTCCCCCAGCCTAGATCTTGGGTTCTGTACTCTACATTTGTTATGCATAAAGAGAACCCCTGTTGACGTTCCCCAGGCTCCCCACATGGAACAAAGGAGGAATATGCCATAGAGATCATGGTGAAGATTGGAAAGATGAAGGCTCATAGTTCCATACAATTTCAATTAAACTTAGCATGCCTTCCATGGTCTCTACTGCCTCCAGAGTTCCTTTACAATGAGGACCCAAAGCATCTTAGCTTTGGCAAAGGCCCGTAGGATTTCATGCTTCCTTTTTTTTTTTTTGAACTTAACAAAAAAAGATCATTTTGCCTAAAGCCAGAGGGAAGGTTGGCATTTTCACAATAAATATGTTTAGAATTTTCATTTCAGATTTATTGTTGTTCGAAATCTTGGTCTTCATGGCTTTTGGTTCTTGTGTCGGCCCTCAGTGGAAACAACTGGCAGAGCAAGGATTAAAATAAAAAGGCCAGATCAGTTTTCCATTCAGAAGCAGTGGTATGGATGCTGCCTTTGGAGTCGGAAGCTGTAAGTTTGAATCTTAGCTCAGCCCCTTTTCTACCTGTGTGAGCTTGGACAAGTAACTTCTTTCTTAGTCTCAGTTTCTTCATCTGTAAAATGGTACCAATGGGACTACATGACCTCTGAACTCCCTTCCAGCTCTAAATCTAAAAATCCTATGAAGCTGTGTGTTGGCAGAAAGAAAGGGGGCAAGGGATTTAGAGTCAGAGACCCGAGCTGGAAATCTCATCTTGCTATTCTTTACCTGTGACACAGATCACAGTTTCCTCGTCTATAAAATGAAAGTATCATTCTCTTCCCATCGGTCTAACTAATAGACACAAGTTTTAACACCTCTGCCTGCTGGAGTTCAAGAGCTTTATGGAAAACAATGAACCCCCAAGAACTTGATTGTGGAGTGAGTGCCTTACTTTGTCGGTCACTTGAAACAAAGGCAAGTTAAGTACTTCCCTTGCGCCACAGATGAAACTTATGATCTAGTTATGCCAACAACATGGTGTCTAAGACCCCTTCAATATCTTCAGTGATGTTAGGATTCATTAACAGAATAATAAAGCTTTTCTGAATCCCAGGACCTATTCCTTCAGTGCCCCTCTGCCACACATAAAATGGTAGCACCCAGTATCTCCCCATGAAATTCTGATAATCCATCTCACCATAACCTTCTCCCTATGGCTCACTTCTCCTAAATCTATTCTTTTTGCCTTCCTTGAGACCTCTAATCCAACTTCCCCTTAGTACTTTCATAGGCCACTTACTGTTGTTAACTTCATTTTCCTCCATAACCAATTTCAACCCTCCAGTTAAATAATTCAACTCTATACTGTCGTCAGCTTTCAAATCCCTCATCCTCTCATCCTGTTGCAACTCATTCCTTGCCAAACCTCAAGCCTGGATTAATTCCGTCATTCTCCTTCCCCACTCTTAACTGGAGAAAGTCACACAACTGTGCTACCTCAGTGCAGCAAAGCAGTCCTTCTAATCCTCTCTAGTTAATTCTCTATCTCATTTCCCACAGAAGGCATGTCAAACTCTCTCTTTCCTCATACCTCTCTCTACTCTCTTACCTGAGGTCCTCCCATTTTACTTAACTGAGAAAAATGAGGCCATTTGCCATAAATTCCCTCTTTTTCCCTTTCTTTTATCTCAAAAGATTTTAACATCATCTCTCACTCTCTCCCCCTTCCCCTAGTTCCTGAGTATGTTGGATGAACCCCATGTGCAAACATATTAGAAGGCATGGAAAAAAGTTACACAGGGTGGGTGGATATGGATAAGTGGCAATATGTATTGCGTCCTATCTTCTCCAGCAGATTGCCCCCTCTATCATAAATAATAATAGCTAGCATGTAGATACTACTTTAAGGTTTGCAAAACACTTTACAAATACTATTTCATTATATTGTCACAACAACCCCAGGAGGTAGATGCTACTATTGTATCCTATACAGATGAAGAAACTGAGGGGTTAAGTGACCTTCTCAGCGTCACACAGCTAACAAATGTCATGCAGGATTTGAACTCAGGTTTTTCTGACTTCAGATCCAACACTACATCCACTATACCGCCTAGATGCCTATTCTTTTTGTCTCTCCTGGCTGATTATTACTGTGGTCCTCACAGTATGAAATTCCATTTGTCAATTCTGTGCTTTTTCATTGGCTGACCCGTATGCTTCCAATGCTAATTATAACTCACCCTAAAGCTCTCCCTTCTCACTTCCATCTCCTAACTTCCTTCATAATTCAGTTTCAGTCCTTCTGAAAGAGAACTTTCCTGGTCCCAGCCCCTTTCATCACCACCACCCCCTCCCCAGCCCCCAGTGCCTTTTCTTTGAGATGATCTCCCATTTACATTGTATAGATCTTGTATGTACCTAGTTGTTTGCATATTGTTTCCTCCATTAGAATCTGTGTTCCTTCAGGGCAGAGACTGCTATCCTTTGTCTTCCCTGAATTTAGCACAATGCCTGGTACATTATAATAGCATTTAATAAATGCTTGTTGATTAATTGAAATATGTAACATTGTACAGACTAACACAGATGAATAAAATGAATACTTTTGGAACAAAATAAAGTATTAGGATATAAGCTCAAGACAATTCAAGATGGTGGGATGACCTGTACCTCATCTTGTTCCCATAAATTTCTGCTAAATCACATTTTAAAAATAATTTCATTCCATATAATTTGGAGATTATGAGGATTTGATATGGTGATGTCTATCAAAAATGTTCTTAAGTTTTTAAGGATGGATGTTATGCTTGGGCAATTGTGAGCAAAACACTTAGGCCCATGATAATGATCTGGCTCCAGTACAACTTATTGACTGAATCTCTAGGATATTTTAAATTTCATATTTGCAATATGGGAATTTGTCATAGGTTAGTCCATAAAAGGTAATGAGTGTGTGCTGTATAATTCTAGACACTAGGTCATGCTTTCTGGAGTATTTGATAGGCATTAAATTTTTGCAGCCTATAATGATTTATCATACAGTTTCTGCTTTTTTCTTACATAAGCTGCATTGATCACTGGTCCAAGTTCCCTAAGGATATTCCTTCTATAATTTCTGGTGGTAATAACCTGGCTGTATATTGCTACCCTGTAACTGTAATTGTTATCATCATTACAATTGTTATCATCATTTCTGCTGTCTCATCTTTCTGTATTTTTATAAGATTCAGTTAGAAACAAGCTGAGGATAAGTCACTATCTTTCTAAAAAAAATTTTTTTCTAAATTTTTTAAATACCTAATATCTTGTGAATGTCACAGGTGTTTTAAATGACTGGTTTTTGTACCTGGACAAGCATATCGGAATGTGAGCTCATCTTCTTTAGACTCACTGAAAGGAACTTCAAGCTCACTCTGACAGCAGATGTGAAAATAAGGATGATACAGACTTTATTCTATTCCTTCATGGTTTTAATCATCTGGTAGATCTCTGTATTTTGAAAACTTTTCATTCCATGTATTATTAGGGTTCTAGTATAGAGTTAGAAAGGATCTTAGAAGAGTTCTAATAATAATAATAATAGCTACCATTTGTATAGTGCGCTAAGGTTTACAAAACACTTTACAAATATTATCTCATTTAATCCTCATGACAATACTGTGAAATTATTGCAGCTGCATTAATTATTGTAGGCGAAATTATTTATCCCCATTTTACAGATGAGGAAACTGAAGCAAAGAGAGGTTAAGTGACTTGCCCAGGGTCACACAGGCAGTAAATGTTTAAAGTCCGATTTGAAGTTGGGTCTTCCTGACTCCAACAAATGCTCTATCCACTGTGCCACTTAGCTGCTTCATTCTATAACAAAATGAAACACAAAGTAAAGAGGTGTTAAATGGGAGAACTGAGAGATAAACTCAGCTCATCTAATTCCAAACTCAGCGCTCTTTCTACAACACAGCAGTTCCTCACACTATGATGACATCTATTAAAAAATGTTAGGGATCAGTGTTATGTCCAGAGTATTGTGGCTAATAGTTCTATCTATAATAATACTCCCTTCTCAGCACAATTTATTTGCTGATTTCTCAAAGTATTATGGGTTTGCATTTGTAGTACATAGATTTCCTCTTTGTTAGTTTATAAAAGATGTAGACATTTCAGTGTATGTACAGATGGTAAATTTTTGCAACCTACGATATGTGGTAATGTACACCATTTCCCCAATCTTAGTTGATCAATAATCCTGGTGTCTAATTAAGAATAACCTTTCCATAATTTCTGATAGCAATGACCTGATCTCACATTGTAATCATAAATCCTTCTGTTTCTATAAACAAATATTGTGACTCAGACATTTGTACTGTATTTCAGAATCTACATGTTATTGGTTGAGTTCATGTGGAAGCTGCCCATGGATTATCTTTTAATTCCAACCTAGCTCTTAACTGTTTCATAGACTCTAGAGAAAACAAAACAAAGCAAAACACTTTCAGATACATTTGATAAGTACTTGTCAGGTTTTACTATTACTTTGCAAAGTGAGGTCTGTTAGTTTCAATAACATTTCTAGAAAATATAAACCTCTTTATTGTGTGCTCTGAGAACCTCTATCAACTCTTTTTCTCCTTTTTGATGAATACTAATCTTTATCTGCCTTGTGATAAGACTTTGTTTTATTAGCATTGTATGGATTTTTGTTTGGATACCTTCTAGATCCATTGCTGTCCAATTTGCCACGTCAAAAGTATATGTTAGAAATGGTGTTGCATAGATGTTAATTGCTCTAACTATACTTTTCTCATTTAGCTTTGACTTCAGGATGCTAGTCAGTCTCTTAACATAAACAGGTCAATGTTCTCCTTGATGCTCTTATACTTAGTGGATCTTATCTGGAGAAGTCATGTGCAAATATTTGCTTCAACCATTGGTTCAATGTGGTCTCCAGATTCAAGCTCAAAGCCTTTAGTCTCTATTTTCCCTTGGCAGACAGTAGGAATTTTACACTTATAAATTCCAAATGACATTTTTTTTTTGGTGAGGCAATAAAGGTTAAGTGACTTGCCCAGGGTCACACAGCTAATAAGTGTTAAGTGTGTGAGGCCAGATTTGAACTCAGGTCCTCCTGACTCCAGGGTTGGTGCTCTATCCATTGCTCAACCTAGTTGCTCCTCCAAATGATATTTTGATATCACTAGAGAAAATTTCCATGCGCTGTTTAATGTGCTTTCAGTGGAGATACATAACTTTATGTCATTCATGTACATCAGATGGTTAATAAGATATCTTGGTATGACTATCTCTCTGATTTGAAAGTCATATTCATTTCTATTCAGGAGTGATCATAATGGATTTAAAGCTAAGCAGAACCATAGTGGACATAAACTGTCTTCCTGAGAGATGCAGAATTATGTACCAATTGTTTGTGATATATTAGTGACATGTTTATAATAAAGAAGTTTTCCGTGTAGATATCAAATACTCCAGCATTCTCATTATGCTTGGATACATTTTATATGCTTGTAGTACATGAATAAGCAATGAGTATAAAATTAATTCAAAAGCTTTATGATAGTGAATAAAAGTGGTATAAATATTATAGCATTTGGGGATATCTTGTTCAATAATCACGAAATCAATGTTGCTTACTCTTTACATCCATGAAACTTTTTGGCTCATCCTTTTTGCTCCTAAGTCAATATGTTACTTTCTTGTAAGCATTTATGGATTTTTTTTTTGAGTGATACAACCTGTGAATACTTTCTATAAAGTACATAGACCTATATTAGGTACTTGGCCTATAAATGGAGGGGTCATTGGGGTTCTTGTCTTTTGGTATGTGTATATACATATATGATATTATTTGATATATTATAGTTAGTATTATGTGGGTATATATGTATGCATGTATATATATAAATACACATACATGTATACATGCATACATGCATATATATAATGCCTTCTGTTAAGAAAGATGCCATCAGACTTCTATAAGAGAGAGAGCCAGTAGATACTTTGCTAGCAATTCGTTCACCACTGTGAAAGAATTGAGCCAAAAATTATGGATCTTATTTAGAGCCGCCAATTTCCAGTTTTGCAGAAAAGTTAGAGTTTCAGTCACCTCCCTTGACCTAAGTGTTCTGATGTTGTTTCTATTAACAGTACATAAGCTTTCTGTTTTATGTTTAGTCCAACTTGAACTCTTCTTGGGTTGGACCTCTTTTGATCATCGATGACCAGAAATTGTCCACATCCTCTTCCTTCAGGGGTTTTCTACCCTGCTTTAATTTATTTGCTTCTTAAACCTCTAAAATACAATTTAGGATTTAGGTTGAACTTTTTATTTCATTATTGTGCTACTTTGACTTCTTGTACTGTCATAACCTTTTCAGTCAGTCAATTAACATTTGTTAAACACTGACTATGTGCTAGTCATGGTGCTAAGTGCTGAGGATACAAAGAAAGACTAAAGACAATACCTGCTTTCAAGGAGCTCACAGTCTAATGAGAGAGATGATATATAAACAACTATGTACAAACAAGATGTAGTCAGGATAAATTAGAAATAATCAACAGGGGTAAGATAGTAGAATTAATAATAGGGATCAGGCTTTCATTTTTAATAGTTGATTAGGGATATTGAGAATTTCTGACATACTTTCATTTTCTGTTTCCCTTCCACATATTTCTTTTTTTGTTCTCTTTAATATGGATAATATGGAGTTCAATTTTTCTATTGCATGTATTTGGGTGGTTATTGATGAAATCTTCTAATTTCTTCCTGAAGATCTTTAATAGTTTTCTCAAGTTGCTTCTTCAATAGTGGCATTTGATGTCTATTCATAGAAGTATTTCTACATAACACCACTTTTCTTCCTATGTTCTTTATTTTGGCAAAAGTTATAGCATACACTGTCATGGGCAGGTGTTGAAATATTTTTATACTCTGTCAAATATTATAGAAGGATGCATTCATTCATGATGTGCATAGCAGATAGCAACCTTTCTTAATTACTTTGTTTTGTTTAATTCTACTGTCAGTTGTGTTTATGCCATCTAACATGCTATTTTAAACAAAAGTTGTGCAAAGGACATTGTATGTCCAAAAGGACATTAACAGATTCATGCATGGTCTAACTTAATAATAATAACAATAACAATACTATGGGCCAGGCACGAGGCTAAGTGCTTTACAAATATTATCTCATTTGATCTTCACAACAACCCTGGGAGGCAGGTGCTATTGTTATTGCCATTTTATAGTTGAGGAAATTTTAACAGAGGTTAAGTGACTTGAACAAGGTCACACAATTAGTAAGTGTGTGAGGTTGGATTTGAATTCAGGTCTTCCTGGCTCCAGGCCCCCTCTACCATGCCACCTAGTTAAGTGAGGAAGGGTAGACGAAAATAATAATCCCAAGATGTATCCCCTACCTTTAACAAAGGGGAAGTTTAGAGATTTTAACTGAGTTATTCCAACATTTTGAAAGCAGCATAGTAGAGTGCAGTGGTTTCCAATGTTCTTTGTTCTTCAAACTCCTTTCAACAATGAAAAAACAACCAAAATGGATTATGAACTCCCAGGGTAATTTACTACTCATAATATTCTTTTAAATTTATTCATTAAGTGCTAACTGTAACTATAAGGATAACTTTGCCCAAAAAAAGGTTTAAATCACTACAGAAACTAAACTGTGATGCTTTATGTATGTACATGCTTGTCTCAGGGGAAAAAATATATTTGTAATATAATTGAGTAATTATGTATTGCTTAAGGCACCATTAAATCATTTTAAGTATGAATGCCCAAAGGGTACATGAAGGAGTAATTGGGACGGGTATGGTGAAAAAAATCACAAATTTGGAAAAAGATCAGGATCTAATCCGGGTTCACTAATTACTCATTGTGTGATCTTGAACTAGTCACTTAACTTTTCTGGTCCTGTTTCCTCATCTACAAGTTAAAGGTAAGGACTCAATGATCTCTAAGGTCCATTCCTGTGATTCTATGATCCATGTTTTCATGACAGTGGCTACTTCCTCCAACTCTATGCCTACTTTTCTGCAACCAAGTTCTTTTGCTCTAAATTGCCATTTCTCCTCCTGATAATAAGCAGAGAAAAACCCTACCCTTGCTTCACTCAGTTCTAGAGGCTCAAAGGAGAGGAAAACAAAGGGTCAAAGGGAATGGAATTCTTTCATGGAGCACTTTTGGCAGGCTGGTCTTCTTAGAAGCATCTCTCCTCCTGGGCCACAATAAACTAATCACCAAGAAGGAGCCCTAAACACTGGGGACTAATTACAGATGCTCCGTGTTCTGTCTGAGATGGCGTGGGTTATATGGCCCCAGCTTGTCTTTCTCCAAGGAAGGAGCCTCCTTCTGACAAAATTCCATGCCCAGTAATCTCATCAAGTGGATTGAGGAGATTAATCAGATCGATTAGCATCTCTCTTAATCATTTCTCCTCTCTGCTTCCCCGCCCCCTCCACCATATACACACACAGAAGAAAAACTTAAATAATGTTGAAGAAACTGAGCTTAATAAGCTATATGTCAATAATTTAATTAAAAAATAATGAATATACATTTTTGTCACATTCACAATAATTGATCATGTTCTTAGAGATAGAGAAATCCTTTGCACATTGAGAAAGGCAAAAATTTCAAATACCACATTTATGATCCATAATAAAGTAAGTTTAGAGATTAACAGTGTTAGAACGGTGTCAAGAAAGTACAAGCCAACTATAAAGGAGAACTTTTTTTCTTTAAAACTCTTTGGCTGCCAAACACTGAATACTATTGACTTTATTTACTATTGCTGAAGAGATTCTGAAGAACCATGTAAAGTTTGAAGCACTGTCATTTAAGATTTATTTTTAAAGCTATGGTGTAAAATGTAAAACAATTCCCTTTGCACCATAAGTTTTTTTTTTAGTGGAACATACTCTAGCACATTGCAAATTTTTAATAATAAAAGGCAAATGTGGACATAGTTACAGACTCAAGTCTACACCCATCAACAAGAATCAAGGATTGTGTCACGTTTATTTACATTCCTCGTATTAAATGCTGCTTCCACCTAAAAATGTGATTGATAGTGATTAGATTGTGCTCAAGGAAGATTGCTGGCAATGTTCCTGCTGCACAAGTGTAGCCCACATGTTCAGATAATGGTATGCTTTTTTTTTTAAAGAAACTCTTTGGACACATCTCTCTTTCAGAAATGTTACATACACTATTCATTTTCCCCCACCAATTCTGTTAAAAGCCAGTGCCTTCTGTACCTTGGAATCTTATTGGTGATAATCAGTATAGCCCTCCATAAATAAACAGAAATTTTTTTTCTTCAGAGAGTTAGGATCTGGACCTGTGACATTATTAGTATAAGGAACTCCTAGGTAAAGAAACTCCTTCTGCCAATGGAGACAGAAAGAGAGAGAGAGAGAGTCTATCCCTGTCAGCAGGAACCCACTCCTACCTCCAAAATAATCACATAATGTTAGAGTTGTCAAGCAAGCATCAGGAGGGACATGAGCCTATGTCTTCTTAACTCAAAGATAGCTCTTTACCCACTTGGTTATCCTGTCTCACATATGGTAGGCACTTAATACTTAAAATTCAGAAGTTTTAAGAAAACTGCACTGAGACTTTTGGGACACCAGATATGTTTGATCAGTTGTTGAATTGAAACCAGTAAGTCAAAGAAAAATGGGAAAAGTGATTATCAAAATTAGGGTTGGATTCAATGAAAATGACAATAAAGAGAAATTGAAATAATCCAAAAGCTATTTGGTTTTAAAGACTGATTAGAAAAAGGGAAAAGAAGAGAAAATTTGATCAAAAGAAAGTAGAGAGAAACTCAAGTTATCAACACTTTAAGTGAGAGGCAAAATGACAACAAATGCCGAAGAAATTAAAAAAATTCTCAGAGATTGCTATATACAACCTTGTGTTAATATATTTGAAATTTTAAAAGAAATGGACGACTAGCTTCAGAAACATACAACACATAAGCTGACAGAAAAGAAATAGAAAATTGAAGTAGACTCAATCTCAGAAGGAGAAATTAGGGCAAAAGTGAGTGGTTTCCCCTGAAGGTGCCAACTCTAGACTAATTCATAAATGAAATCTTCCAAAATTTTGTCAAACTAGTTTTAAACAGGGAGTATGTATGTCATTCAATTCTTAGTATGAGGTAAATGCAGTTGTAATGGCTAAACCTGCAAAGATGAGACTAAAAATGAAAACTGCAGGCCAATATCACTAATTAATACCAAATGCAAACGTATTAAATATAACGGCTAGTAAAATATAGCAAGATTTATTTTAAAAGTTATTCATAATGATCTAGAAGAACTTGTGCTAGGAACAAAATAATAGTTCAATAGTTAAATCATGTTAACATGAAAAATTATATTATTATGCTTTTATCATAACAAAATTTTATATCAAAGTTTCTTATAAGATAACAAATTATGTTTAAAAAACACTAAAAAATATAGTAGTAGATGGATTTTGCTTACTATGATAAGAAAAGAGATCACATGACACATTGACTAAAGAACCAGTTTCTGAATCCAGAAAAACTGGATTCAAGTCCTACCTCTGACAGATGGAGACTTACTATGTGACCTCAGGCAAGGCACTTAACCTCTGAGCTTTTTCCAACACTCAGAGTCACAGAGAAGGTGATGTGCTGCATTGGCAAACTCCTTACCAGGAGTTCCCTACATCAATGACATCAGTCCAATTCCCCCCCAAAAGTTTAAAACTATTTATATATAGATATATAATAAAAAATTATTTTTTTTCTCAATTTTTGCTGTACGTAGCTGGCTTGTACATAGTTGTTCTCATGTTGTCTCCCCCATCAGGCTGTGAGTACCTTGAAGGCTTTTGCCTTTTTTTGTATCCCAGCACTCAACACAGTGCCTGGCACATGGTAGGTATTTGACAAATGTTTGTTGACTGACGAGTTGAAAATAAGAACAATGATATGCAATAAGGTAACATTATAGGCATTCCTACTAAAAAGGTGAAAAGCAAGATTGTCTTCTGTCACTATTTGGCATACTTTCAAAAATATGAGTTATAACAATATAATATTAGATAATTACATGAATCTATCTTTTCACCATTGTGGGTAATCTTTCTATTGTGGAAATCTCTATAATTATCAACGTGTCAGAGTTTTCTTCCTTCCATCCATCCTTCATTGAATTTCAAAGAACCAAAAATAACTGGACTGTAACATAATTGGTGAATAGCTGAATCAAGTATTATGTAGTGGTGTCACATATGCCAAGAACAACGATTGTATATAAGCAGCTAGATGGTGCAACGGCTTTGGAGTCAGGAAGACTTAACCTTGAATCTAGCCTCAATAATTTGGTAGCTGTATAATCCTGGACAAGTCACTTAATATCATCTGCCTCTGTTTCTCATCTATAAAATGGGAGTGAGATAATATTTATAAAGTGCTTTGTGAACCTTAAAGTGCTATATAAATGTTAGTTGTTAATATTACTATTATTATTATTATTGTTATTTGGTAGTTGCTAGTCTGTGAAGTAAAAAAAAACTGTTCATATCCTTTGTCCACTTAACCTCTGAGGAATGGTTCTTATGTTAGTGATGTCTACATCTTCAAACAGTAGCTTCACATTTCTCAAGATATAATTGATTTCTTTTTTTTAAGGTGCTTGCCACATCAGTGTGTTCTGTTTTTTGTAATATATTAGTGACATATGGGCATGAGATTTGACTACTCCTATAATCCAATTGGGGCAGTTAGATGGCTTGGTGGATAGAGCTCTGGGCTTGGAGTTGGGAAGACCTGAGTTAAAATCTGGTCTCGGACACTTACTAGCTGTGTGACTCTCAGCAAGTCACTTAACCTCTGTTTGCCTTAACTCACCAGAGAAGAAAATGGCAAACCACTACATTATCTTTGCCAAGAAAACCCCCTGGACAATATGGTCCACAGGGTCATGAAGAGTTGGACGTTAACTGAATAATCACCACAACAATCCAATCCCTGAAAAACCTTTGCAATCATTTTAAAATCCCAAGCATACTGTACTTAAAACTTAATTCTGGCACCCAGGGAAAGCACCACAAAATGCACTTCAGACAAGCAGCAGTGGACGGAGGAGTGAGAGAAGACAGAGACCCAAGTCGGGGGAAAACCATAGACACAGAAGCTATTGCTGGAAAAGGTGCTCCTGGAGGAGAAAACAAAGTATGGCGAGTCTGGAGAGACACTCCCTCCTCCCCACCCCACTATCCCTAACTTGGTGTGACCCTCGAGAAGAGGGTAAGCACCACCTGGTAACTTTCTATTTTAACTAATTATTCTTGCTAACCAGGTATTAAGCTCAGTGTTGTTGTTTTTTTCCTACCTGCTGAAGTATATGCATTATTAGTTCTCTCTCAATGCCAAGGCCTAGAGCAAAACTCTATTTGCCCCACCCTAGTTAAGAGTCTGACCTCAAAGCATACTTTCCATCATGGTTTTTATTGTCTTGTGTGTCTGTTTTCATGTTGAAATCACTGAGTAAAAAGACATAGGTTGACTTAGTTAAAAAGCTCTTGCCAAATCCTTCATAACATTTTCCTTCTTATCTTCCTCAATCAATGTTAGTATGCAAGCTACAATGACTTTTCGTAGTGTTTATGCTGATTGTAAACACAACAAGGTGAGATAACATAGCTTCCCATGAAATATTATTTCTTGCTTCCTTTGGGGATGTTGTGAAAGCAAGTGTGGCACCAGAGGGTTGGACACTAGGTGACTAATTATTTTGACCAAGGTAATCTGTGAAACAAACTAAATTACAAAATGGCCCTGAATTCCATGAAGCAACTTTCTTTACTGAAAGTAATAAAATAACATGAGAGGGGATAAAGTTACTAAAATCACATCATTCTCAAACAATTTACAAACATTATTCTTACTGATGATACTCTTAATTTATACTCTGTCCAAAGACCAATGGACTGACACATTACTAGAGAAACTGAATATCTCTATTGATATTTTTTTTGCTATTAATAAAACCATAAGCCATATAGAAGCCATTGATAGCTATAGTAAAGAGATGACAAATGACCAAGAGATGGTGAATGATTCTATAACTAGAAATCTAAGAGACTCATCAAAACATTCATTGAAGTCACAAATTACTTTAGCTAATTTATCGGGGATAGAAAAAATATAAAACTACAAAAAATCTTCTGCATTTTTATATACCACTTATAATCTTTCAACCTTAATAGGAAGAGTTCACATTTATATTTGTAATGGTGTCCTGGCGCGTGCATAGACCCTATCATCTTGCTTAACTGATGTGTTTTCTTCACATGGAAGACGCTAGGGAGCTTGCTTTCTGAAGAATTGTGATGATGCATAAGGAAAATGCCTTGTAGAGACTGTGGAGGACTTGTAGACATTCTATAACTGTTTTCCAACCATGTGGTTGAAAGGACCCTTTTTGATTGGTTATGGAGCTCAAACTGGTGGTGACTTCAGCAAAAGCTATCAGCATCAACCACCTCCTCTCTGTGTCATTTTCATTTGGGGGAGCTTGGTGATTTGTCCATGGTGTCTAGTGAGAGACCATGTAGTAGGGAGAAGGAGCTTAGGGTCTTTTCCCTTCCAAGGTCATATGCCTTCTGAGAAATAGGCCTTAAGATTTTTGTTTGTTCTTTTCCATTCTAATCGGAAAAAGTAGGGTGAGTGAGACACAGGGATCCAGGAATCAGAATCCAGGCTGGGTTTTGCAGCCAACACAGTAAGGGTGCCCTGTACAAGTACAAGTACAAGTATACTTCAGAAGTGACCTTCTGGGACCTAGCCTAGAGGAAGGATTCAGCCAAAAGTACACCTGCATCTGGACATAAACTTGATGCGACTGCGTAGGAACTGAGCTATAACTATAAGTTATATGCTTAATCTTCCCTGGAGACCAAAGTAGTATAGGTGACAGAATGTTCCGTAGGTGATGAGGGAAATGTAGGCACTTCATTCGTGCTATATCCTTGTAAAAACTTGTTGTTCAGTCATGTCTGACTCTTAGTGACTCCATTTAGAGTTTTCTTGGGAAAGTTACTAGAGTCGTTCACCATTTTCTTCTCCAGCTCCTTTTACAGGTGAGGAAACTAAGGTAAACAGGTTTAAGTGACTTACCCAGGGTAAGTAAGTGTTTGAGGCCAGATTTGACCTCAGGAGGATGAGTCTTCCCGCCTCCAAGCCTAGCACTTTATCCACTATGCCACCTAACTGCCTGATGTTAAATGATTAAATGGAACTGAGATTCTAGTTATAAGCCCCTGACAATGGGTAAGGGGGGGGGAATAGTAAATGAAGAGCTTGAGCTGATGGAGTAGGGACACCCATAAACCCCCCAGGATACCCTAGAACCTTGAGAGATGTTATAACCAGCCTGGCTGTGGAAGAGAGAGCCAGGTTGTACATCCTATCTATAGAATTCTATAATTTACAAAGGGGTATTTCTTCCTCAAATCTTGTGACTTAGGTAGTATAGGTTTTATTATCCTGAGACAGCTTAAAGTGATGTGCCTGGTGTTACACATATCAGAAAATATCATCAAGATTTAAACTCAGGTAGCCTGTCTGTTACGTGGGCAGGTAGGTGGCCCAGTGGATAGAATGCTGAGCCTTGAGTCAAGGAATCAAGATGAGTCTTCCTGAGTTCAAATCTTACCTTAGACACTTACTAGCTATATGACCCTAGACAAGTCTTTTATCCCATTTGCCTTATCTGTAAAAGGAGCCAGAGAAGGAAATGGCAAACCACTCCAAGTATCTTTGGCAAGAACACCTCAAATGGAGTCACAAAGAGTCAGATGTAGCTGAAAGGACTGAACAACAACAGACTGACTGCAAGTTCAGAAGTCTTTCCCCTGTACCATACTGCCTCTCAAAAAAAAAATACAATTTATAAAGAGAAAAATATAACTTGCAATTATGACAGAACATTAGAAATTTGGATGTTAACCTACATAAATCAGACCAAAGTGAAGGCAAAGTGAACAATTGAAGGGATATCCTTTGTTTGTTGTTAGCTCGAGCCAATATACCAAAAATATCAATGCTTCTGAAATTTATTTATAGACTTAATGGAATTACCTAAGAGGCAATGCATTATGGTGTATAGAGAGTCAGCCTCAGAGTTAGGATGACCCACCTCTGACGCATGCTGCTTGTGTGACCCTGGGCAAATAAATCGTTTAACCTCTGAGTGTTCCAGGCTACTCTCTAAGATTTTAAATTCAATCAATCAAATTACAGAATAGTTGTTGATCTGCATTAGTAAAGGGAGTATCCTTACTGAGAACTCATCACACCAATGAAATCACAGGTCTGAACTACAACAACAAGAAAAAGATTGAAATGTCAAATTATCAATGGATTGCTATAGAGAATTAGATACAACAATAATAAAATTTACGTGGGAAAGAAATGGGCAAGAATATTAAGAATTATGAACAAAATTTGATGATGGGACTTTCCTACAAAATTTCAAAATATACTATAAAACAATAATTATCCAAACTGTCTTGTATTATCATCTAGTACTCATTGAAAAGTTGACAAATAGATCATTGTTACAGAATGGGGAATTCAAGAATTGATCCAAGCTATAAACCAGAGATTAGTGTTTGATAAATTCAAGGATATAAAACATTAGTAAAAGGAATCATTTTTTCAATAGAAATTGTTTGGAAAATCAGAAAGTAGTATGACCAATAAATTGAGTTTAAATTTGTATCTTATACCATTTTAATCCAATCACCTTTGATTAGATTAATGATATACATTTAAGATAAAAATAAAAGGGGGAAGTTGTTATAGAGATAAGAAAATAAAAGGAAGAAATTGTTGGAGAAAAAAAAGTGGATTTGATTATATTAAAAATAAATATTCTAAACAATAACAAGCGATGTGTCCAAAAAGAAAAGACAAGGAGAAGAAAGAAGAGAAAAGAAATAGAATGGGGGCAGGGTGAAGACTTGTAATAAATATATCTGTTAAAAATCTGACATATAGAATCTATAAAGAATTGGTATTAATTTTTAAGATTAATACCTTTCCCCCTTGCCTAAATGTTCAAAGGATATGAGCAATGATTTTTAATGAAATGACACTAGTTGTTAATTATTTCAAAAACTGTTCAAATTATCTGAAAAGATTGGCTAATATGACAAAAAAAGGAAAATGACAAATGTTGAAGAAGATGTGGGAAAATTGGAACGCTAATGCATTGTTGGTGGAGTTGTGAACTGATCCAACCATTCTGGACAGAAATTTGGACAATGCCCAAAGGGCCATAAAACTGTGCATACCCTTTGATCCAGCAATACCACTTCTAGGTCTGTATCCCAAAAAAATCATAAAAAAGGACCCACGTGTACAAAAATATTATAGCAGCTCTTTTTGTGGTAGCAAAGAATTGGAAAATGAGGGAATGCCCACCAATTAGGGAATGGCTGAACAAGTTGTGGTATATGAATGTAATGGAATACTATTGTTCTCTAAGAAATGATGAACAGGTGGATTTCAGAAAAACTTACATGAACTGATGCTGAGTAAAGTGAGCAGAATCAGGAGAACATTGTACACAGTAACAGCAACACTGTGCGAGGATCAACTTTGATAGATTTAGCTCTTCTCAGCAATACGATGATCTAAGACAATCCCAAAAGACTAATGATGGAAAATGCTATCTACATTCAGAGAAAGAACTATGGTGTCGAATGCAGTTGAAGCATACTATTTTTTTTCTCTTTCTTATGGTTTTTCCCTTTTGTACTGATTCTCCTTTCACAACATGACTAATACGGAAATATGTTTAATATGATTGTACATGTATAGCCTATATCAGATTGCACGCCATCTTAGGGAAGGAGAAGGGGGAAGAATCTGGAACTCAAAATTTTATAAAAGTAAATGCTGAAAACTAAAAAGAAAAAATAAAGAAAAAAACAAATTATCTGGAAAGCAGAGAACTGCAAATTAAAATGACTTTGGGAGATTACCTTACACCCATTAAATGTCAAAAGTGTTCAAAGTGATAGGATTCAATGTTAGTGTGGCTGTGGAGCAGTAAGTATACTGTAGGAAGCAACTTGGCAATATAAAATGAGTTACAAAAATGATAATTCTATTTGATGCAGTGAACCCACAACTAGGACTGTATCGTAAGGATTTATTTAAAGGAGAGAAAATAGTATGTCTTTTATTTTTTTCTTAAAGCTAATTTGTTTGTGTGGCATGCACTCTGAGTTCTTTTCCCAACTTGTACTTATAGGTTCACAGATTGGATCCCCTGAGTGTGGCTGCTGCTTCAGTTCTGTGGGTCCAAACTTATGCTCCCATAGCTCTTGAGTCCTTGGTATTGTACTTCTAGTAAGTATTACACTCAACATCTGTTACTGTTCAGTCATTTTCTGTTGTCTCTATCTCTTCCTGACCCCACTGAGGATTTTCTTGGCAAAGATACTAGAGCAGGTTACTGTAGTATTTAAAAAGGTTTCAGAGACATGATTTCTGGGTAATTTAATAATTTTATTAATAATGCCAGCATGTTATTAATAAAAGGATGGTCGTTTGGCCATCTGTCTCTTAGACCAAAGACAATCATGGTGGACTCACAGCTTATATGCCCATTGAAAAAGGGGTATTTCTGGGGGTTGCAATCAACTTTGATTGGTTAACAATTAATGAAAAAGTGAATATTACAATGAGGGGCTGGACCTGAACTTTGATTATGTCATGTACTTGTAAGTTGCCCCCAGCCTTGGGCAATCTATTCAAAGAATTTATCCCCACTCAAACCTGAGTAGAGCACAATGGCAAACCCTGGATAGGGTAGAAGGTTAGCTCAACCTTCAGAGACTGAGGTCTTGAAATGAGGATAAGAGAAAAAGGAGGGAATCTGAATCCCCTTAAATTGTTGGTTATTAATAATCATTTATCGCATTACCATTTCCTTTTCCAGCTGATTTTATAGACAAGGAAACTTAGGTAAATAGGGTTAAGTGACTTGCCCAGGGTCACATAGTTAAGAAATGTCTGAGGCCAGATTTGAACTCAGGAAGATTCATCTTCCTGACTTAAGGCCCAGCACTCTATCCATTGCCCCACCTAGCTGCCCCTATAGACTCAACTAGCTCAAAGCAAAGACTTTTACTGAGATGTCATAGTAATAACAATAACTGCAAAAACATTTTCCCCATAGATCTGGGGCACACTTTTCTACCAGTACACATAGCCTGTGAGAAGAATGGGCACAAACTTAGATAGTGAAGTTATGTGTAGGAAATACATGTGGCCAAGGCTACTCACCTTTCCCTGTACTGTCAGCCCTTGATGCCCTTCTCTCCTTGTGAAGTTCTTCTGTGCTTCACCCCCTTATACCTTGCACATTGGTGGGCTTGGCTCTCAGCATCTCTGTTCAATTTGTCTGGATTAGCTCTCTGTGGAATCCACAGCTCTCTCTATTGTCGCCAAAGGTCTTCTTTCTTGAAACTGCTTGAATACGGGATCTTTGTCTGTCTAAAGACTGAGTAAGTCACTTCATTTCCTGGGTCTCATTTTCCTTACCTGTCAAATAAAAGAGTGGAATTAGATGTTCTCTAAGATCCTTTCCTGCTCTGTCATTCTATGTTTATATTTAAGTAGTTACTGAATGTCCATTATGTGCCTGGCACTGTTTAAAACTCTTGTGAAGGACATATAGGAAGACTAATAGATAGTCCTGCCCTCAGGGAGTTTACAATCCAGTTGGTAAGACAAAGCTAACACATACACACACACACACACACACACACATACATATATATATGTAAATTTTGTTGTTGTTGTTCAGTTATTTCTGATTCTTTGTGACTCCATTTGGGGGTTTTTTTTGGCAATGATACTAGAGTGGTTTGCCATTTCCTTCTCCAGATCATTTTACAGATGAGGAAACTGATATAATCAGATAATTAGAGAATGACAAACTGCTCACCTCTGCAGTGCTGATGACAAAAAGCTGGGGACATTCAGATAAAGGAGAGCAATTAGTGTGGGTTGGAATAGTCAGAGAACATTTCATGGAGGAGGTTTCATGGAGATCCCAAGCACTGTACAGTTGCAATCTCTGTTGATTCAGCTAGTGGGAAATAAAAGAAAGTGATGCTCAGTGATGCCAGTCTGCAGTCCTACTAAGGCCAAAAAAAAAAAAAAGACTCAAACTCCCCATAAGTTTCTCCCACAATTTATGACATATGTTACTGAAAGAATTTTCAAGACAAAATAATTTCTCTTTTCAACTCCTTACAATTTGAACCATATAATTCATTTCTTGATCATACGCTAACATGTATTATTTTCTAGTTTTTTTTCATACATATTAGTCATGTCTCCATATCTAGACTGTAGAGACATGGACTATGTATCTTCTGTATTCAGTACTGTGCCTGTTGGTCATATTCGTTGTTGTTCAGTCATTTGAGACATGTCCAACTCTTCATGACCCAATTTAGAGGTTTCTTGACAAAGATACTGGAGTGGTTTTCAGCTCGTTTTACTGACGAGGAAACTGAGGCAAATGGGGTTAAGTGACTTGCCCAGGGTCACACAGCTAATAAATGTTTAAGGCTGGATTTGAACTCAACAAGTCTTTAATATTGTTGACTGAATTTGTCCTTGGAATTTTTTTCATACAGATCTATGAATTCATTGGTGTAAGGAATTCCCAGTGAGGAAACTTTCTTCACCAATGAAAACTGCAACATATTGCCTAAGAGATTTAATACATGTAGGTTTGGTAACTTGCTTAGGATAATGTAGCCGGTTTGTGACAGGGCCTAGGCTTGAACTGAGCCCTTTTTGACTCTGAAGCTGGTACTCTAACCACTGTACATGCTGTCTCTTGTCCATGAAAATAGCTTTTAAATGTCATAAATTAGAACCTAAGAGTCAAAATGGAGAAGTTAGTTTCTTTTTTTTTTCTTTTTTTCTTTTTTTTTTTGAGGCATGGGATAATCCACATCAGGCCAAATGTCAATCCATTTAACTCTGTATCTCATGTCAGCCAGTAAGGGATTCCCATCAGGACTATTGATAACAAAACCAGTTGAAGATGTTTTCCATTAAAATGCAAAGAGAATGCAACTTAGATTAGAAAATTATTCCTGAACTGTCTCACTGCCTTGAATAGGCAGTTTGGAATCACTGCATGTGCATGGCTTCTTAAACATTGAAGTTATGCATTCTACCTTTCAGAAAAGTGAATATATGACCACAAACAAAAGTTGTACAAGCCCCAAATTACTTAGAAACTATAATTTTCAATACAGCACAAGTACTTTCAAAACATCATCTGAATTTATCAGCTTATTTCTTTGCTTGAAAGTATGTCAATGTGAATGCTTGAACCAGTAAACAATGAGAACGTCACCCATAAATATTGTTTTGAAAAGAATTGGTAAGCCTTGATATGTACATGAGATGAATGAGAAAAAATGTTTGGCACCCACAGCTCTGCACTGATGTTTGTTACAAAGGCAAAGAGATCACTTTGGGCACAGCTAGGAAGAAGACAAGATATGTCTAAAATCCCTAAGCTTACTTGGGACTCTCCTGATGAAGTACATTGTTTTCTTGGGATCAAGAAAGTGTGGACCATTCTCCACCTTTCCATTGGACTTCAGACATAACTAGCCCAGACTTTAAAGTGGCTGGTGCTTTCTCTGCCCATCATTTTCATGTTGTCCCCAAAAGTTCTCTAGAAATAAAGATGGCTCCAGGTAGCAAACAATTCTGCTAGCAAAAGACATCAACCTCTAACGAAAAAGTTTTGGTTATGAGTCTTTGAGCAATCTCTAAAGGCAAGCATGTTTTAAGGCAAGCGTTCTTAACTTTTTAGTGTCATGGACCCCTTTTGGAAGGCTGGTGAAACCTATGGACCCCAACTCATAAATAATG
>NW_020954592.1:13383172-13450112 GCF_900497805.2 Vombatus ursinus
AGTGTGGCTCTTCCTGTAATGTTATAGGTCTGCCAACAAGGTGGTGTCAGTATTAGGTAAACTTTCTTCATGGTCAACACTTTGGGTGTGGTCTCTGCTACTGTAGAAGGAAATGTAGAATCACATATTTAGAGCTGAAAGAGACCTCAGAGGTGATCTGATCTAACCCCCTAATTTTGCATATAAGGAAACTGGATGCAAAAAAAATTTAAATAATTTGTCCAGTAATGCTAATAGTAAATAGTATAATAGAGACAGTATTTGAACTCTAGTGCTTTGACTCAATCCAGCACAAGTAGCCGACGCTTTTATGTTTTGGTTAAGGTTTTCTTGGAGGCAATCAGGGTTAAGTGACTTACCCAGAATCACACAGCTAATAAGTGTCTAAGACTGAATTTGAACTCAGGTCCTCCTGACTTTAAGCCACTGTGCCATTTAGCTGTCCCTGACAGATGCTTTTAAAAAAAAATTTTACCAAAATTTTTATTAATCTAGTGAAACCGCTTGTTTAACTACCTCCCTGAAGCCTAATAAGTCTCTAGATCTGACATAACTGGGAGGCAGGGGCTGAACAGATGAATTAAAAGTCACGCTTGATAGGTACTCCTAGACAAAAGTGCCCTGGACTTAATAGTAAGGGGCAGATTGGCAGGTGATTGACAGTCACTTGTCCAAGCCCTTGTGGAGGTGGAGAAACACACTACAGAGAAGAGCTCCTACATCCTTACTGAAATTCCCAAGGGGGTTTGAATGGGAAAAGGAAGATGCCCAGTATAGAAAGCCTGCTCTGTCACCTGAGACTGAATCTAAACTCTCCATGTTTACTCAGTGTGTCTCCCCACTATCCACAAAAGGAGCACAGTCCATCAGTCCCACTGCACCTGAGTCTACTTTCATCTATAACCGCAAGCTGTCCTTCACTTCTTGGCTTGGTTTCTTGGACCTTGCTTATTTGGCAGTTCCCACCCACAGACTGATGTTTGTGAGACGTTAACACCCAGAACTTGAAAAAGCTCTGTCTGCCTTTTGAAGAGGCCTGAATCATCTCATACAACACATGGTACATGTAGTCCTTTGCACCTGGGCTCCTCTGAGACCTGTTACCATTACCTGGAGTGGGATTAAAAAACACTTTGTTTCTTGACAGCATTTCTGAAAACAGAGATTGTCCAGGGATTTCGGAAGCTTGAGTTGATTAGAAGTTAATGATGTGTGTCCCAAAGAAAAAGTAAAGACTGTGTTTATCCATTTCAGGGAAGGAAATTTAAGAAAAATAAGTTCTTGGCTTTTCAATAGCTTAAGCTGGCTACTTTCTCTGCTCTTGTTGAAAAAGACTTTGAAAGTTGATTTGATTTTATATAATCAACTATCAGAAAAATTCATGAAGTATTCTACTCTAACTAAAGTATTCAGTTTACACACATCCAACACAGGATAACTTTGGCTGGTGTTTCATTGATTCAAAGAGCATTGATTCAAACATCAAATTGATGTTTGAAGCAGATAGAAAAGTCCAGGGCTCAGGACTCAGGTGCTTATTAACAAGATTTTCTTAGGTAAATGGTTTAGAATTATTAAATTTATTGGCATTTGGATCAATACATATAATTTGGATGCATACTATAGAGCTATACTTCTGATTAACCATTATAATAACCATGTATTTGTCAATTGGATGAAACTAGCCTCTAAACTGTGGATAGCCTGAGCCAGAGAGCAGGCTAGAGACAGGAAAATCAAGAATCAAACAGAAGTTGAACTTCAAAGTAAGGGAATGGCTTGCAAGCAAAGACACACATGTCAGAGCCCCACCCCTAGTGGGGGGGGTACCCAAGGCAGTGTTGCAAGATCTCAATATTTATCCAAGGGTGGGGAACCTGCAGCCTCGAGGCCACATGTGGACCTCTAGGTCTTCAAGTGTGGCACTTTGACTGAATCCAAACTTCACAGAACAAATCCCCTTAATAAAAGGATTTGTTCTGTAAAACCTGGACTCAGTCAAGCGCACCCAAGGACCTAGACGGCTACATGTACCTCAGGCCACAGGTTCCTCACTCCAGAGTCTTATACCAATGGCTACACAGTGAGCTGTAGCACTGACAATGAGGGGTAACAGCAACAGTGAGACAAGTTTGATTCATAGCAGGGCTTCATGACCAGAACATGGGTACTTGTCTGGTGCTCAGAGAACACCTGGTGCTGGTCAAAGCAGTACAACAATTATGTTATTTTTCCAGAGGGTGAGATCATCCAGAGGTTGAGCACAAAGGATTGTGGTTATGCCAAGCTCAGGGCATAGATTGCTTGCTGGGCCTTAGCTCTGGAAAACAGGGTGTCTCTTAATATCTTGACATGTTAAAACTGAGAAGGTCTTTTATAGAAATAATAATTCAAATGTATAGAAACACTTTATAAAAACTGTAAGGTAGGTAAATATTATTAACTCCATTTTCTTCAGATGAAGACACTGTGGTTCAGAGTGGTGGACAACATCTATGCCTTGAGCCTTGAATGCTCTTCCCCCTCATCTCCTCTTGGAATACCTGCCTCCCTTCAATGCTAAAGTCAAGTAAGGTCATCCCTGATTTCAGTGTGACACCCTGCATCTAGCCTCCATGCTTTTTTAGTGCTTTCTCCTCACCTAAATTAATTTGTATGTTTTTGTACTTACTTAGCTCTGCACATACTATTTTTTTCCAGTAAGATGTAAACTCCTTCATAACCACTGGAACAAATTGCTCTCATCTGCCCATTCTGCCAGGGAAAGTCTTTAGATGCTTGGGGTAGATATCCCCTAACTCACTGAAGGGTTTGAGACCTGTCAGTTACCCTCAACCTGTTTTAGCCTGTCTGCCAAGATGGTCTTACCAGAATGTAGTCACTGCACATCTTACCAGCTTCAAGTCACAATAGGTATCAATTTATGAATTGTCTTGTTTCAGATTCTTCTTATTAAATATACCTGAGAAGTGCTAGTCTGAGGCTTTCTCTTGTATAGTATATACAGAAACATCAGAGAAGGGAGGTGGTCCTTAACAGAAGTGAAGAAGTTGTACTGATCCAACCACACTCTAATCCCTTTTCCCTTAATGGCAAATGCATATGAAACAAATGGGTGGTACTGGAAATATGGCCTGTATACCTAATAGAGTTCCTAGAAATTGAGCCTGTGACTTTAGCCTCTTCACATCTATGTTCTAATCCTAGTAAAGGTGGCTGAAGCAGGTACTGTGGAAATCTTAGAGCTTGGCCAGACATCAAAGATGTTAAGGTCATCCGCTGCATCCCAGGTCATTGCCAGTTGTCTTGACTTTTGTCTTGCCACTGGATTTCAATGACTGTAGAAGAGAGCAAGGCTGTTGACTTTGGGCAGCTCTGCCTCACTTAAATCCAGTTTATGTGCAAGTAAGACACCACTCCATGATATCTGATACTCTTTGAAAATGAAGGACCACCAGCAACAACAACATTGTGACCTAAGAAGGTCAAGTCATGGCCCTGGCTTTCAATTTAATTCATTTAACTTAGACTGACTACACATTCATTAAGTGCCTCTGCTGTTCAAGGCACTGTGCTAGGCTCTCAGGATACAAAGATGAAAAACAATTATACTGTCCTTAAGGTACTTATAGACTAATAGGGAAAAGGGGTGGATATAAAAGGAGGAAAAATATGCTATGTATCTAAATAATCATGATGCAAGGTAGAATATATATATTCTGTCATATATATATATACATATATGTGTATATATATATATACATATATATGTATATATATATGTGTGTGTGTGTGTGTGTGTGTGTGTGTGTGTATCCTATCATAATAGGAGCTAAGGAAAGAGAAAAACAAGTCATGGAAGAAAACTTGAGTAGGAAGAAATCATTTTCAGTGGATTAGGGAAGGTTTCATTGAAAAGCTGGCACCTGAGCTAGATCTTGAAGGATTTCAAAAGGCAGAGATGAAGATGAGGAAGTGAGTTCTAAGTATGGGGGCTGAGCCTGTGTGAATGTGTGGAAGAGCTTACAGGACAAGATTGGGGGCAACTATTTGTTCATTTTGGCTGGAACTTAAAGTACATGAAGGAAAGTAGTATGAAACAATAATTAATAATAATAATAGCTAGCATTTACTGTGTGCTAGGTACTGTGCTACGTGCTTTACAAACATCTGCAAAGAGTTATAGCTTTGTTTCCTCATTACCTATTCTAATTCCTTTTATTTCTTTTTCTTCTCTTATTGCTGTAGCTAGCATTTCTAATACTATATTGAATAATGGTGGTGATCATGAGCATCCTTGCTTCACCCTGATCTTATTGAGAAGTCTTGTAGCTTATCCCCAATACAGATAATGCTTGCTGATAGTTTCAGATGGATACTGCTTATCATTTTAAGGAACATTCCCTTTATTCCTATGCTCTCTATTGTTTTTAATAGGAATGGGTGCTGTATTTGTCAAAAGCTTTTTTCTGCATTTATTGAGATAATCGTATGATTTGTTAGTTTTGTTATTGATATGGTCAATTATGTTGATAATTTTCCTAATATTGAACCAACCCTGCATTCCTGCTATAAGTCCTACCTGGTCATAGTGTACAATCTTTGTGACATATTGCTGTAATTGTCTTGCTAGTATTTTGTTCAAAATTTTTGCATTGATATTCATTAGGGAAATTTGTCTATAATTTTCTTTCTTTGTTTTATTTCTTCTTGGTTAAGTTTATCAGCACCGTATTTGTGTCATAAAAAAAGTTGGTAGGACTCCATCTATTTTTCCAAATAGTTTATTTAGTATTAGAATAAAGCGTTCTTTAAATGTTTGGTAGAAATCACTTGTGAACCCATCTGGCCCTGGGGATCTTTCCTTAAGGAGTTCACTAATGGCTTATTCAATTTCTTTTTCTAAAATGGGATTGTTTAGGCATTTCGTTTCATGATCTGTTAATCTGGATAATCTATATTTTTGTAAATATTCATTGATTTCTCTCAGATTATCAGATTTATTGGCATTTAATTGGGCAAACTATTTCCTAACAATTACTTCACTGGTGGTAATTCCACCCTTTTAATTTTTATACTGGATATTTGGTTTTCTTCTTTCTTCTTTTTAAATCAAATTAATCAATGGCTTATCTATCTTATTGGCTTTTTCATAAAACCAGCTCCTAGAGTTTTGAGTTTTTAGGAACTTTTTTTCATTTTTTAGGTTTTTTTTCTTTTAGTTTTGATCTTATTAATCTTACCTTTAATTTTTAGGATTTCCAATTTAGTGCTCAATTGGGGATTTTTAATTTGTTCTTCTTCTGGCTTTTTTTTTTAGTTGCATTCCCAATTCATTGATCTGTTCTTTTTCTATTTTGTTGATGTAAGAATTTAGAGAAATAAATTTTCCCTTAAGTACTGCTTTGGCTGTACCCCATAAATTTTGTCTCGTTATTCTCTTTAATGAAATTAATGATTTGTTTTTTGACCCACTTATTCTTTAGGATTAGATTATTTAGTTTCAAATCAATTTTTAATCTATCTTTCCATGTAATTTTTATTGCATTATGATCTGAAAAGAATACATTGAATATTTTTGCCTTTCTACATTTGATTTTTTTTGTGTAGGTGACATGTACTACTAAAAAAAAAGTATATTCCTTTCTGTTCATATTCAGTTTTCTCCAAAGGTCGGTCATATTTAATTATTTCTAGTATTCTATTTACCTCCTCAGTTTCTTTCTTGTTTATTTTTTGGTTGAATTTATTGAGTTCTGAGAGACAACCGTTGGGATCTCCCCCTAGTATAGTTCTGCTGTCTATTTCTTCCTGTAACTCACTTACCTTCTCCTTTAAGAATTTGAATGCTATACCACTTAGTGATACATGTTTAGTATTAATATTGCTTCATTGTCTGTAGTACCTTTCAGCAACATGTAGTTTCCTTCCTTATCTCTTTTAATTAGATCTATTTTTGCTTTTACTTTGAAATCTGCCTTCTCTTCATTTCTTATAACACAATAGTATTCCATTAAAATCATATATCACAACTTGTTCAGCCATTCCCCAATTGATGGACTTCCCCTCAATTTCCAATTCTCTGCCATCACAAAAAGAGCTGCTATAAATATTTTTGTACAAATAGGTCCTTTACCCTTTTTTAAAATCTCTTTGGGATACAGACCTCATAGTGGTATTGCTGAATCTAAGGGTTTTATAGCCCTTTAAGCATAGTTCCAAATTACTCACCAGAATGGTTGGACTAATCCACAACTCCAACAGTGAATTAGTGCCCTAATTTTCTAACATTCCCTCCCACATTTATCATTTTCCTTTTCTGTCATATTAGTCAATCTTATTGGTGTGAGGGGGTACCTCAGAATTGTTTTAATTTGCATTTCTCTAGTAAATAGTGATTTAGAACATTTTTTAATATGACTATAGATAGCTTTGATTTCTTCATCTGAAAACTGCTTATTCATATCCTTTAACCATTTATCAGTGACTTGTATTCTTATAAATTTGACTTAGTTCTCTACATATTTGAGTAATGAGGCCTTTATCAGAGACACTTGCTGTAAAAATTGTTTCCCAGCTTTCTGCTTTCCATCTAATCTTGGTTGCATTTGTTTTGTTTGTGCAAAACCTTTTTAATATAATCAAAATTATCTATTTTATTTCTTGTAATGCTCTCTTTCTCTTTTCTGGTCATAAAGTCTCCCCTTGTCCATAGAACTGACAGGGAAAGTTTTTTACAGGCTTTTTTTTTTAACAGCAAAGAACTAGAAGGAAGATAGATGGCCAATGGCTTTTTTTTTAACAGCAAAGAACTAGAAGGAAGATAGATGGCCAATACCAGGGTAATAATTGTGGCACATGGATGTAATAGAATATTATTTCACCATAAGAAATGATGAAGACGAAGAATTCAGAGAAACTTAGGAAGACATATGAACTGACTCAGCAGGAAGTAAGAAGAATCAGGGAAACAACTTACACAACGAAAATAATAATGGAAAAGAAAACAACACTGAAAGACTTCAGAACACTGACCAAAATAGTGACCAATAATGACTTCAGAGGACTGATGGGAAGCATGCCTCCCACCTTTTGGCAAAAAGGATGAGGGGGGTCATTAAGAGCCAATAGGGAAATTTAAAACAAAAAAAGAGAAAGAAAAGAACATAATATGTATATCATGGTTCAAAGGTCCATTTACAGGGTGAAGATTGGTTATTCAATGTTCTGCCCATACATGAAGGATCCATCTGGTGAGAGCTCGAAAGAAGAGTCTTCTGGCTTCCAGTTTTGAGATAAAAGACTTGCGGTTCTGACTTCCCTTCAACTTGAAGGGAGAAAAAGGCTCTGGGAAGAAGCTGACATGATCATAGAGCCTGCTTTTCTATGTGTTGTCTTCCTCCCAGATTCTTTCTTCCTCTTTGGTAGGTTGGAACATCATATTTTCTCTCTCAAAGCTGGAAGCCAGAAGACCAGGTTCTCTATTCTCTAGCTCTCACCAACTCTATCCCTCCCAGCACCAGGAGCATTGAATAACCAATCTCTACCAATAAAGAGAGTTTTATGTAAATGGAGTACAAGTAAAAAAAATTTTTAATGACTTTGAGCTGCCCCTGGCTCCCTGGCTGCTACTCTACTTAAGGCAATGACAATGACTAATGGAAAAATAATTCTAAGTGTTCTCAATCAACTTCATGTCTGGAACAGCCCAGAGTGGATGGGAGTTTGGGAGTTTCAAATCAACAAGTGTTACTGATCTTGCTTCTGGAAAAGGTGGAAGGAATGAACCTCCAGGTGTGGTGATAGGTTGTTGGGCAGTGGGGAATAGGCTGAGGGAGAGTGACTAGTTAATTTTAGGCCAGAAGAAGGTAGAACCTAATTCTTCAATGAAGGAGTGAACCATACAGCAGACCAGTATATGGTCAAATGCCAGATTGGGATCCAAGCATCTAGAGAAGTGACAAAAAGTTTAGCCAATTCCTCCAGGTGAACGTTATGCTAATGTCATCCTTCTGGAAAACATACCTATTAAATGGACTGGACAATGGGTTTTTCTTAGCATAAGCAGTCTATCTTGACCTCAAATGGCACTCAGGTCTGAAGGACTTCACACTTAAGTAGAATGACAACTTTACGTCTCTTGCCCCAAATAGCTTCTGACGTTAAAATCAGGAAAATGTCTTCGATGTAGGAGAGGGCTTTGTTAAACACCATAGCCAAATATAAAGAATTCATAGAGTCTTGGAATCACCTGCATGAACCGATGCAGAACCAAGAGAACAATATACATGACCATAATGAGGCAGATACCTAAAATGGTGACACGATGGATAGAGCACTGGACTTGGAGTCAGGAAGACTTAAGTTCAAATCCAGCCTCAGTCACTTGTGTAATCCTGGGCAAGTCACTTAACTTCTGTTTGCCTCAGTTTCCTCATCTGTAAAATGAAGTTCATAATAGCACCTACCTCCCAGAGTTTGTGTGAGGATAAAAGAGATAATATTTGTAAAATGTTTTGTAAAATTTAAATAAGTGATAGCTACTAATAATACAAAGGAAAAACATAACAAAGACATCTAAATTCAAATTTATGTAATGACCAAATGTGATTTCAAAGAATTGATGATAAAAATAAATTCTCTCCCATTGATGAACTGTGGAGATGGAATGCTGAATGCTTTGTCAGACATGGTTGATACGTGATTTTGTTTTGCTTAACTTTTTCTTTATTATAAGGAAGTATTCTGTGTCATTGAGAAGGGATCTTAAATCTCAAGAATGTGAGCAAGAATATACCAAAGAAGTTCAATTATTAGTGGGATATTTTTCACACTAACTAATGAATAAGTACTTCTTGCCTCTATGGATGCAGGATCCAAATGCGTAACTTCAGGAATCCATAAATGAGTTATTGACCTAACAGTGCTTTAGTCTATCTGCCTCCTATGTGGTAGTGTTATGCCGGACAGAGTTGTTGTCATCAGTCTTTTACAGATGGGAGTAGAGAAATTAGGTGACATACTCCCCAGGGACCCATGCTAATTAAATAGCAGATCAAGAGAGAAAGCTAAGGTCTCCTGATCCCTAATCCTATGCTTTTACCAGTCAGGCTTCCCTGTCTCTTTGAAAACCACATCTTAAATGATGTCCCCTCCATAGGAGGGACTTTGTTAGAGCCAGTGACTTATCAGGTTTCTCAGCTTAACTCAGAATTTCCTTTCCATTATAGCTCTGATTCAATCCTTTAGGGCTATTTTAATAGTGTTGTTTGTTATCTAATTAAGCCATATCTCTCAGGAACATTCACAGGATTAAGATTGCTTGAAAGTGTCAAAGTAAAGCCAAGAGCCATTAACACTAGCTGGTCATTAATTCCTCAAGAGATTCTTAGTGCTGAGTTCATTATTACTATTTATAAATCCCTTTAAGAAAATAAAATAAAGAAAAATAACTTTTGCTTCTCTGAAGATAAAAGGATGAGAAAATGTCCATGCCAGGCCAATTTCTGGGAGATATCTGTTGCATAGTAGAAGAGCACTTGACCTGTAGTCAAGATAACCAAGTTCACAGCTTAACTAAGAAATTGATGAGTTCTGTGACTATGAGCAAATCTGGCTACCTCTTTGAACCTCAGTCTCCTTCTCTCTAAAATGTACAACTTGCACAACTTGACTCACAAGACCTTTGTGAAGCTCAAATATAAGAATAAATGAACAATGCTTTGTAAAGCACTAAATAAATATTGGCTTTTTAAAAAATTATCCTGTCAAAGGCTTAGACCATTTCATTTTTGTCTTCCTATCCTCAGTGCCTACCACATTGCTTTGCTTGGTAGTGCCGTAATAAATGATTGTTTACTAACTGATTGATTTATGGATCACATTCTGTATTCTATTCCAGTTATAGAGTAATAGTCGGGGGATGTCATCATGGTCAATGGTGAAGAAATACTGGGAAATTTCAAATGTAATATTTAGTTTTCTGACTGGATGAAGATGGGATAAAATGTTTTCTTAATGTAAAGCTAAACATGTCAATGTCACACAAGAATATAAGAGAATTTTCTTTTCTTTCTTTTTTTTTGGAGGCATTTGGGTTAAGTGACTTGCCCAGGGTCACACAACTAGTAAGTGTCTGAGGCCAGATTTAAACTCAGGTCCTCCTTACTCTAGGGCTGGTTCTCTATTCATGGTGCCACCTAGTTGTCTCTAGAATTTTTTTTTAACCAATCTCCAATCAAGAGGCAAAAGCTCATAAGCTCCTGATATCAGCGAAGAATAGTGATCTCCAAATGTTTTTTTCTTGCATACCCCTATCAGTAAAACAATTTTAAGCATGCATTACAAAATATTTATATTAAGTTATAAATTATATACTTATACCACCGTGCAAACATTCATATTTACCTATTAATTGTATACCTATCCTACTGTGCAAATATATTATGTAGAGCATAAAACAAACACAAAAATAGAAAAGAAGGATAAGGATGAGACAAAGATGAACTAAACAACATTTAAACATATTTTTAATTTACTAAAGGTACAAAAGCCCTTTCTCCCCTCTTGCTAAAATATTATTAATAGTAATATGTTTTATTGAAAGCAATGTGATTGAATTTGCTTCATTATTTTCAAATAATGACTATATATGTCCTGGGGGACAGGAAAGAAGACTTATAAATAATAATTGTTGGTAATTAATTATTCATTTATTTGATCAATGTGGCTAGCCAAGAAGGCAAATTCTTTTTTTTTTCATTTAAGATTTTTTAAATTGAGAGATACATGATAAAACAATCAGATAACAAATCAAAACAGTCAGTAGACATAACAGTTTTTCAGTAGGGATCATATTTTTCTGTGGGTTAAAAGTAATCCATAAACAGTGCAAAAAAATGTGGATTGCCTTTAAATTCAATTCAACAGAAACTTTTCAATGTAAATCCATTTCTTTTTCTTTATAAAGGGTTCTGCTTAATGGATAGTATCACACTGAATATAAGGATATCCTTATGAATATACGGAACAGCAAGCAATCCAGTGCCTGGACTGTGGTGTACAAGAAGGAGAATAATATAAGCATGGAAAATACATTTGGGGCCAGGTTGTGAAGAGCTTCAAGTGTCAATCAAAAGAGTTTCTATTTGATCCTAGAATCTTTAGGGAGCCAATGGAGATTAGTGAGGAGGAAGGTGACATAGACTTCAGCTTTCATAAAATCATTTTGGCAGGTTGGTGGAGGGTAGATTGGAGTGAGGGGAAACAAGGCAGAGAGACCAGTTATAGTAGGAGGGCATTGCAATTAGAGAGGTAAAGAGGTTTGGAACTGTAGTGGTTGTGTAAGTGAAGAGAAAGGAGGGATCTGAGAAATGGCATGGACGCAGAAACAAGAAGATCCAGCAATTAATTGGGTATGTGGGGTGAGATATGGGAGAATGAGGAGCAGAGGATGAGAGTGAAATTCTTAACTTGGATGCCTGGAAAGATGGTGGAAGAAATAGGGAAGTTCAAGGGGCAGGTAGGTGGTGCAGTGGATAGAGCTCTGAAATCAGGAGGACCTGAATTCAAATCTGACCTCAGACCAAACACTTAACAGTTACTAGCTGTGTGACCCTGGGCAAGTCACTTAACCCCAATTGCCTAAAAAAAAATACGGAAGTTCAAAAGAGGGCTGGGTTGGGGGGGGAGGTGGGAGGAAGATAATATAATGAAATCTATAAGGCAGATAACAGCTTAATCCTGTTGCTCATCTCATTTGACCCATCATATTTAACTGTGGCACAGTGGATATAGCATTGGGCCTAAAGTGAGGAAACCCTGACCCTGGGCAAATCATTTAAACATTGTCTTCCTCTGTTCCTCAACTGTAAAATGGGGCTATTGATGGCACCTACCTCCCAGGTTTGTTGTGAGGATCAAATGAGATAAAATTTGTAAGGGGCTCAGCACAGTGCCTGGCACATAGTGGGCACTTAATAAATTCTTGTTTCCTTCTTTCTCTCCTAAAATAAAAAGGGGAGGATCCATGACTCTTAATAGTTGCACAACTTGACTCACAGGGCTGTTGTGAGGCTTCAAATACAATAAACACAATGATTTTAAAGCACTAAATAAATGATAGCTCATTTAATTATTCTGCTGAGGGCTCAGACTGCTTCATTTTTGTCTTGATTCATCTGTCACGACCACAAAACCCATCCTCTGAGGGGCACCTACTTCAGTAGCTATGAGGTGGTCTGGCAACAGAACACAGTTTGCTGGGGAAAGTAGAAAGTTTTTTCAGCACAGCTGCTGCTGCTGAGGGTATCCAGGGAGAAGTTACATTAGAACTGTCAGCATCTAGAGCAGAAGGGGGAAGGCTGGGAGCCTGAAGGAGGATACACTCTCGGAGAGTGCTGGACCATAAAGGGAGGAGGTGTAGTTGTACTGGAGACAAGTCCCAAACTGGCTATTGCAGGGGAGTAGAATTTAACCCATCTCCTCACCCTCTCATAGCATTCCTCTTCCACCCCGTTTCTGATTGTCCTGACTGAGAAAGGCAACTATCCAGCTCTCTTTCAAGTATTGTCTTCCCTTATTAGAATATAAACCCCTTGAGGTCAGAAACTGTCTTCTTTTTGACTGTAAAAAGCATCTTAGTATTAGTGCCTAACATGTAGTATATGCTTAATAATACTCATTGACTATTGACTAACACTTCTTGGAGCAATGTCTTTCCTCACCCCACCACACCCCCAGGTCCCCACTTTGGAGACCAGAATTCTAAAGCATTTGTATATTAAAATTGTTGTTGTTTGTCCTTTGTTTTCAAACAGGGCCAAGGACATCAGAGAGTGATGTCTTGACTTATGTATGAATTGGATTTAAGTGAGACAGAATTGCATAAAGTCATCAGCCTCACTCTCTCCTCCAGAGTTATCAGAGTCCAGTGGCAAGACAAAAGTCAAGACAACTGATGATGGCCCAGGATGCAATGGATGACCTTGTCAAGTTCAAAAGCTTTAGTCAAAATAATAGGTCTTAAAAAAGGTGGTAGCCAAGTATCCCTTGACTGAGGAAGTCTTTTGCCAGCAGGACAGGATGTCCATGAGCAAACTTGACCTTATTCCTTTCACCTGTCCCCTTGACCTGTCCCCCTGAGGGGGAAGTCCCCTCAATGACTGTCAAATCTGACATATGGCTTCAAGTGTAGGGGCAGTTAAGGAACAGACAATCTAGGCTTTAGTAAGAAGATAATCATATTTAAGATCATAGATTAGAACTAGAAGAGACCTTGGAGGCTATCTTCTTCAATGACCTCATTTTACAGATGAGGAAACTGAGACCCAGTTAAGTCAAGTGATGTTTTGTGTGTACTTTTGTGTTTGTTTTCAGTAAAGTCCTTTAAACAATACTTTATTGACCTTTACTTTTTCTTGTCACTGCAGTCACTTCCCAATAATTTGTCCTTGCTGTTGAAACATCCCTTGGAGCAAAGAAAACCAAGTCAGCATGGTTGTGCCTGACAGTTATATGTAAGGTTCCAAACCTGTAGTCTATTACCTCTACTGAAAGGAGAAAAGCATGTTTTATCTCCAGTCCTCTAGAACCAAGACTGATCATTGTATTTAATCTGATTTCTGATATTTCAAAGGCCTTTTTTGAAAGACCCTAACTGGTCAAATGACTTGGTCAAGGCCATGCATCAAGGAAGCAATGGAAACAGGATTTGGATCCATTTCCTTTGGGTCCAAACCTAGGTCTTCTTCCACTGTAGCCTTTCCTGGCTATACTAGAAATGGGAAGGTTATGGAGAACATTGTATTAAAGACAAGCTCATTCCTCTTTTTGGATGTGGTCATTTCAGAAGTACTGTCTTCTGGGAGCTTACTCTCTTTCTTGGTGGTACAGCAGCTTGTATCACCTCTTTGCCAGAGTCAGAGGTTACACTTTCCCTTTTCTCTGGTTCTGTGCTAGAGATTACTGGTTTCTCTCTCTCTCTTTTTTTTTCTCTGCTTTGTCTGGAGTTACAAGGCTAGTGACCTCACATTAATTAAGCAGACCCAACAAGCCATTAAGAGAAGTAATCCAATTCCATTCTATTTGCAGAGATTCTGTGTGTATGGTTGTATCCTTAGGTTTAATGTAAAGAATTCTATTCACAATGTGAAGACCTATAAAAAATAAATTTACATGTGTGTATATTTTTCTCTTTATTTTAAAATCTTTGTTTAAAGAGTGGCTGGCTGGTGGAAGTGGGAGGGATGGAGAAATATATTCAACATTGAAGATGTTATGAAAACAAAAGATATCAATAAGAAATAAGATTTAAAAATGTTTGTATTAAGCTAGTAATGTTGCCCAAGGTATTCATGCTCTCTCTCGCTCTCTCTCTCTCTCTCTCTCTCTCTCTCTCTCTCCTCTTCCTCTAAATTGCCACTCTCCTTGAAAAAGTCACGTCAGTTTTCTTGACTAAGAATCATTTTATTCACCAAGACTATCCCTGTCCCATAATGTCATATCAAGTCACCTGTTAAAAGGTCCCTAGAGTTGCAGTTTGAGAAGAGGAGTCAATTGAACACTCAAATCCCTTCCCAGGACAATATTAGTAACATAGGGTCAAAGGATCAAATGGTACTCTTGACTTTACAGAAATTTCAGTCTAAAGGTAATTGGTACACATGCTGGTATGTTCCTCCAATTTCTTGCAAAATGTTAATGGACCAACTCAATTAATGTTGCTGTACAAATGCTTCAATGAACCAGATGAAGGTACATAATTATCTTCCTGCACATTACATGTTTAATTACTGCAAGTTTCAACTTGTGCAATTTATCTCAGTGCCTCAGGAAATCCTAGAAAAATTATATTTCATGTTTCAAGGCTAAGAAAGTAAGAGAGTAAAATACCCTTCCAATAATAAAATCCATACTGATTGTAAAAATTGTCTCTAAAAATGGGAAAGTGGTAAAAGATGATGGAAAATAGCAGAAAATCTATAACTAGGAAGAGTTTTGAAGCAAATGGATCATAATTCATATGATAATTTTGAAAAAAATAGTGTTTACAAGTATTCTGAGGTTCAGCATAGTTGTTTAAAGTCACTATAAATCAAATGAACATATTTGTATGACCATACCCTATAAACATAGTGTTTTCAGTATTTTTTAGACTATCATGCAATAGTGTATCTATTGTATTAAATACATTTTGAAAAGCTGTGCAATGCAAGCATTCTTTCAGGAGGAATTCAATGTTGTCTGCTCCTCTCTCCCTATCTCTCCCTCTTCCTTTGTCCCTATTCCTTCTATCTCTATTTTCCCTCTGCTTTCTATCTTTTTTCTCTTCTCTTTTTCTGCTCTCTAGCTTTCCTTTCCATCTCTCTTATATATTTTTTCTCCTTGATTTCTCTTTTCCATCTTTTCTTTCTGTGCTGTTTTCCCCCAACTCTCACTTCCATCTCTTCTATCTTCCCTCTCCCTTTCCTGTTTCTGTCCTCTCTTGTTCCTCCTCTCTTTTCTCTTCCCTCTCCTCTCTACTCTTTTCTCTTTTCTTACTTCTCTTCTCTCTCTCTTCTTCCTACCCCCTTCTCTCTCCTCTCACTCCTCTCCCTCTCTTCTCACTATCTCCCTTCTACCCTATTCTCCTGTTTTACATTTTTCCTCATTCGTCATATTAAATAGTTGCCTGAATCAAGGCATCCCCCCAAATCTGATTGAGATCATTCAAATCTGATTGTTATAAGAGACAAACCAAATCACTGGGAGCAGAGCTTTATTTAGTCGGCTGTGCATGATTTCCTGCTGTTATTTGTACTTACAGTACATAATAAAAGCAGTTGCTAAAACCCCTTAACAGGAAAAACAAAACACAGATGGTGATCTGAATGTAAAGCATCTGGGGCCAGGAGTCAGCTGTGGCCTCAAACCAGATTTTTCTCAGGTTTATTGAGATGAAAAATAAAGAGAATTCTATACAGTTCCTGAGACATTTAACCCCTGTATTTCCAAGAATTGGATCCCATTGAAAATAAATGAACATTCAAGGTCACTTATGAGAAAGTGACCCAGTATCTTCATTTCATTATACTCTTAAGCTCTTACAGCTCTCTAGAAGGTTTTTGTAAGCTTAAATAATTGATTCAGAAGCCACATATATGTTAAGAGAAATGGTGATCATCTATACTATAGAGAATTAGAAATGTGTAACATGAAGAGTAAGACACACCTGGTAGAAAAATGAAAAGGAATTTTATTAGGCTATTTAATAACATTATATCTTTGAATCCAGAGAACTCAAAGGGATATACAAATTTAGTCTCTCAGAAATGACCTGATATATGTCAGCATTTTTGGAACCATTTATTTATGGAGAAACTAAAGTTTACCATGGCTTAGACAAGTCATGTCTAAAAGTTTTTGATTACTTACCCTTTCAATTAAAAAAAAAGTTTGAGCATGCACCCCAATATATGCATATTTACTTGTATATCCATGTAGTTATTAGGCAGGTAGTGGTTCAGTGCATGAACCACTGAGCCTGAAGTCAGGAAGACCTGAGTTCAAATCCAGCCTCAGATACTTTCTAGCTGTGTGATCCTCAACCAGACACTTACCCTCTGTCTGCCTGTATCCTCAACTATGAAACAGGATTAATAATAGTATCTACCTCACAGAGTTATTGTGAGAATCGATTTAGTTAATATTTGTAAGGTGCTTAGAATAATGCCTGGCACATTGTACATCTTTAATAAATTCTTCTTATCTTTTTTTTTAAGGCAATTGGGGTTAAGTGACTTGTCCAGGGTCACACAGCTAGTAAATGTCAAGTGTTTGGTCTGAGGCCAGATTTGAACTCAGGTCCTCCTGACTTCAGGGCCGGTGCTCTATCCACTGCACCACCTAGCTGACCCCTAATAAATTCTTGTTATCCTCACTCCCTTCCCTAGTACTGTTTTATTGTTGTTGTTTGATTTTTTAGTCATGTCCAGCTCTTCATGACCCCATTTGGGATTTTCTTGGCAAAAATACTGGAATGGTTTGGCATTTTCCAGCTCACTTTACATATCAGGAAACTGAGGCAAAAAAGCTTAAGTGACTTGCCCAGAGTCACACAGCTAGTAAGTGTCTAAGGCTGGATTTGAACTCAGGCAGATGAGTCTTCCTGATTCTAAGCCTAGCACTCTATCTGTTGTGCCATCTAGCTCCCTAGTACTATACTACTAATTGTCTAGATTCTAAAAGTTTTTTTTAAATAGATATTTTTAAAAAGATACAAAAAAGGTAAAATAACTTAAAGTCCATAAATAGGTGGCCACTGTACTATACTGAGTAGGGGAGTCATGTGGATAGATACATGCTTTAGGAAAATCACTTTGAAAACTGTGGAAGAGGGACAGGAGTAGAAAGAGACTTGAGTCAGGGAGACCAATTAGGAGACTATTATAATAGTCCAAGTAGTAGGTGATGAGAGCCTGAACTAAGGTGAAGGCCATATGTGAATAAAGAGAAGAGAACAGATGTGAGAGATGATGCAGACATAGGAACAGTAAGGTTTGGCAACTGCATGTGTGTGTGTATGGGTGCGTGTGTGCCTGTGTGTGGAGAGAGAGAGAGAGAGAGAGAGAGAGAGAGAGAGAGAGAGAGAGAGAGAGAGAGAGAGAGAGAAGAGTGTGAAGTCAAAGATAACACCAAAGTTGTGAATCTATGTGATTGGGTAGGATGGTGATGCCTTCAAAAGAAATAAGAAAGTTTGGAAAAATGGTGGGTTGGTGGGGATAGGGAAGACAATCTAATGAGATCTTGGATCTACTCCATGATCCATCCATTCTTGTTCATACCATTGAAAAGATAAAAAATGGGTGTCAGGAGGGTCTCACTAAGTTACTATTGCCTTAGAGCATGTGTCACTGAGGGAGATCCATTTCAGCCACTAGTTGATGGAAGTGTGAGGAATGAAGGTGAGACAGGGGGCCTTGAGGAAACAGAGGAAACAGCTGTTGAGAGTGACAGAGTTGAGACAAGTTATAATCACCCTATGGGAACTAAGCCCTGGGTAATCCCAAAAGGCCAGAAGGTAGTGGTGAGAGGAGGTAGGGTAGGTGAGTATTCAAGGAGGAGGTGTGATATAGTTGTGTTGGAAACAAGTCCACAATTTGCCATGGGAGGGAAAAAGAGGAGGGGAGGATAGAACCCATCCTCCTACCTTCCAATTGGTTGATCCTACCTTCCTTGGTGGTTAAGCTTTGGATGCCTTGGAGTTATTCCAAAGTCCCAACTTTGGAGACCACTACCTTAGAATACATATCATATTCCGAAACAGAATTATAGTCACTTGTCACTATTCTGGTCTTTGATTATTTTTTAAATTGTTTTATGAGACTTGGTCGCATTATTTTGCCCGGCTGGAAGTGCAGTAGCTACTCATGGGGCTAATCCCACTGCTGATTTATATTGGAGCTTTGACTTGCTCTGTGTCCAACTTGGGTAGGTTTGCTTCTCCTTCTGGTGGCTCCCTGCTCCTGGGGGCTCACTAGTTCAGGGCCAGATGTGGTGTGGACCACCCAATCAGCTTTCATCCTCCTACATCTCAGAGTTCCTGAGCTCGAGCAATCCTCCCCAGTAGCAGAGATTTCAGGCATGCATGATAGCTGGCCTCTTGGCTCTTGATTCTTCAACTTTTTCATCTTGTTCCTCCTCTGGGCCTCTGACCTCCTTCATCTTATATCATGGAACAACCTCTTTATGGGAAAATAACCTACTTGGAGAATTAGGGTCCTGTACTATTTTAAAAAAGATATGCCAGAGAAGAGGGAGGCTTGAAGGACTGACTTGATTACTCTGATGGGGAAGTGGGAGATGTCATTCAAGAAGGGGAAGAGAAAATTAAGAGGCAGAGATAGGAAGCTGAAATGGGGGCTTCCTAAATCAATACCATCTGAGGTTTGGTGATTTATAAGCCCTTTAACTTTGCTACAACTGTCCAGCTTGAGAACCACTTCTTTGTCAGTATTTGCCAGTCAGGATGCTACAACTCTTCATTTTGTCTGGAAGAGATCTTTGGAGTGTCATGAGATCCTGTATTTTCTCACTCTGCCCATTTGGAAGCAAGAGGATGGAGAGTAAAGCTAGTCAGTGATCACTATTTACAAAAATATGGAAATCCTCAGAGAAAACAAGTCTGACATCAGTTATCAATGAAGAAAGAAGGCTGGTAATTCAGTTAAATTCAGCAAGCATTTATTAAGCACCTACTGTGTGCCAGGCCTTAGTGATACAAAGACAAAAATGAAACAATCCTTATTTTCAAAAAGATTATATTCTACTGGAGAGAAAGACATACAAAGAAACCTACTCCTCTTCCCATCCAGTACCCTACCTCCCCCCAACACACATCTTGCCCCGCAAAAGGTGGTTATTTTTTTTTATTTTAAAAAATAGGTTTTTTTCTAATTACATGTAAAAATTTTTAACATTTTTTTTTAATTTGGAGTTCCAAATGCTCTCCCTCCCTCCCTCACACCATCCCCCTCATTGAAAAGGCAAGCAATTTGATATAGATTATACATGTATAGTAATACAAATCATATTTCCATACTAGTCATGTTGTGAAAGAAAACAGATAAAAACAAAAAAAAAAATAAAGAAAGGATTTTTTTTTAAAGTATGCTTTGATTTGCATTTCAGACTCCATCAGTTCTTTGTCTGGAGGTGGATAGAATTTTTCATCATAAGTCTTCCAGAATTGTCCTGGATAAACATATTGCTATGAAGTCATTCATAGTTGATCATCATACAATGTTGTTATTACCAGGTACAATGTTCTCCTGGTTCTGTTCACTTTAATTTGCATCAGTTCACGTAAGTCTTTCCAGGTTTTTTTGAGAGCATCCTGCCTATCATTTGTTATAGTACAACAGTATTCCATCACAATCATATACCACAACTTCAGCCAATTCCCAAATGATGGACATCCTCTCAATTTTCAATTATTTGCCACCACAAAAAAAAAGCTGCTATAAATATTTTTATGCAAATAAGTCACCTTCCTTTTTAAAAAATTTCTTTGGGATATAGACCTAGTAGTGGTATTGCTGGGTCAAGGAGTATGCAATGTTTTATAACCTTTTGGATATAGTTCCAAATTACTTTCCAGAATGGTTGGATCAGTTCAGTACTCCACCAACAGTGCATTAGTGTCCCAATTTTCCCACATCCCCTCCAAAATTTGTCATTTTTCTTTTTCGTCATATTAGCCAATCTGATAGGTGTGAGGTAGTACCTCAGGTTATTTTAATTTGCATTTCTCTAGTCAGTAGTGATTTAGACCATTTTTTCATATGACTTTGATTTCTTTAACTGGAAACTGCCTCTTTATGTCATTTGACCATTTATCAATCAGGGAACAATTTGTATTCTTACAAATTTGACTCAATTTTCTGTGTATTTGAGAAATGAGCCCTTAATCAGAGAATCTTGCTGTAAAATTTTTCCCAGTTTTATACCTTTCTTCTAATCTTGACTGCATTGGTTTTGTTTGTGCAAAATCTTATTTTAATGTAATCAAAATGATCAATTTTATAACCCATAATGTTCTCTATCTCTTATTTGGTCATAAATTCTTCCCTTATCCATAGAACTGACAGGTAAACTATTCCATGCTCCCCTAATTTGCTTATGGTATCACCCTTTATGTTTAAATCATGTACCCATTTTGACCTTATCTTGATATACAGTGTAAGGTATGTGTTTTATTTAATTTTTTTGGGGGGGGGTGAGGCAATTGGGGTTAAGTGATTTGCCCAGAGTCACACAGCTAGTAAGTGTCAAGTGTCTGAGATCAAACTTGAACTCAGGTCCTCCTGACTCCAAAGCTGGAGCTCCATCCACTGTGCCATCTAGCTGCCCCTGAGGTGTGTGTTTTAAAACCCTGTGTTGCATGCTATGTAAATGGAAGGAGATATGCCTCTTGATTGGCTGAGAGTACACTGATGTGACATATATGCCACACAAACAGAAAATCCTTTCAGGCTTTGTTGTTGTTCTTCAGTCATTTTCAGTCACATCCAACTTTTCGTGACCGCATTTGAGGTTTTCTTAACAAAGATGACCCCAAACCCCTCCAAATACCTATAAAAAAATGACTCTAAACAAATTCTAAAACAGTAGAACCCACAAAAAGACAGAGTGAAACAAATTTCCAGGTCAAGACAATGGATGGTTGATCAGAAAGGTATATTGCATCAGGGCTGGGCATGGACATGCAGTCCTCAGCAAACCTGGAGCAGGCCTCAGACGATTGAATCTTGAACAGCTGTGGTGGTTTCCAGACTTCTCAACCCATGAATGCCAAAGACAACTTAGAAGATCTGTGGGAAAAGTCTGGGTCTGCAGTGAGAGAGAGAAGCGCTGCTTCCAGAGCTTCTGGCCCACAGACTGAGGGGGAATTGAGTGACTGATCGGAGGGGGATTACAGGGATCTCTCTGCTGGTGCAGGATTCTCTTACTTTGCCCGTGCTTAGATCTGGGTCACAGTTCTGGAAGGCCGTCTTTTGGCGAGGAGGAGCACTGGCATGGTAGAGCTTTTAGTGGCTGTGGAGAAAGAATCCTCCTCACAGTTCCAAGACAAAAAAGAGTGCATGTGGTCTCTCACAGACCAGTGCGCAGGCCAGGAAAGGAATAAACACCTCGCCCTTGATCATAGCTCCTTGGAAAACCTGAAAATTTTCAGGTCCCTAGAAGTATCTCTGAAAATAGTTGCACAAAACCTCTGAGGCTTGGGACAGTACATTCTCCACACTGGAAGCAGACTCCTACCTTAACAAAGAGTTTATAACTCAAGTAATTGACTGGGATCATGAATAAACAAAGGCCCCAAAAAAGTCAGACCATAGAATCTTTCTTCAGTAACAAAGAAGATCAAAACATACAACCAGAAAAAGATAACAAAGTCAAAGCTCCTACATCCAAAGTCTCCAAGAAAAATGTGAATTGGTCCCAGGCCATGGAAGAGCTCAAAAAGAATTTTGAGAAGCAAGTAAGAAAAGTAGAGGAAAAACTGAGAGTGATACAAGAAAATCATGAAAAACAAGTCAACAGCTTGCTAAAGGAGACCTAAAAAAAATTACTGAAGAAAATAATACCTTAAAAAATAGTCTAACCCAGATGGCAAAAGAGATCCAAAAAACCAATGAGGAGAAGAATGCCTTCAAAAGCAAAATTGGCTAAATGGAAAGGGAAGTCCAAAAGCTTACTGAAGAAAATACTTCCTTAAAAATTAAAATGGAGCAATTGGAAGCTAGTGACTTTATGAGAAATCAAGACACTGTAAAACAAATTCAAAAGAATGAAAAAATAGAAAATAATGTGAATATCTCATTGGAAAAACACTGACCTGGAAAATAGATCCAGGAGAGAGAATTTAAAAATTATTGGACTATCTGAAAGCCATGATCAAAAAAAGAGCCTAGACAGCATCTTTCAAGAAATTATCAAGGAAACTGCCCTGATATTTTAGAACCAGAGAGCAAAATAGAAATTGAAAGAATCCACCAATCACCTCCTGAAAGACATCCCCAAAGGAAAACTCCTAGGAATATTGTAGCCAAATTTCAGAGTTCCCAGGTCAAGGAGAAAATATTGCAAGCAGCCAGAAAGAAACAATTCAAGTATTGTGGAAACACAATCAGGATAACACAAGATTTAGCAGCTTCTACATCAAGGGACTGCAGGGCTTGGAATATAATATTCTGGAGGGCAAAGGATAGGATTACAACCAAGAATCACCTACCCAGGAAAACTGAGTATAATTCTTCAGGGGAAAAAAATGGATATTCCGTGAAATAGAGGACTTTCAAGCATTCTTGATGAAAAGACCAGAGCTGAACAGAAAATTTGACTTTCAGATATAAGACTCAAGAGAAACATGAAGAGGTAAACAGGAAAGAGAAATAATAAGAGACTTATTAAGGTTGAACTGTTCACATTCTGCATGGAAAGATGATATTTGTAACTCATGAGTCCTTTGTCAGTTTTAAGAGTGGTTGGAGGGAAAAAATTATAGGTATGTAGATAGATAGATAGATAGACAGACAGACAGATAAATAGAGGGCACAGGGTGAGTTGAAGATGAAGGGGTGATTATCTGGAGAATAAAATTAAGGAGTGAGAGAGGATTATACTGGGAGAAGGAGAAAGGGAGAAGTAGAACGGAGTAAATTATCTCACATAAAACAGAAAAGAAAAGGCTCTTACAGTGGAGGGCAAACAGGGGGAAGGTGAGAGGGAATAAGTGAATCTTATTCTCATTGCATTTGGCTTAAGGAGAGAATAACATACACACTCAATTGGGTATGGAAATCTATCTTACCCTATTGGAAAATAGGGGGGAAGGGGACAAGAGAGCAGGAGGATGATAGAGAGGAGGGCAGATTGGGGGAGGGGGTAAATCAGAAGCAAACACTTCTAAGGAGGGACAGGGCCAAAAGAGAGAATAGAATAAATGGGGGGGGGGGCAGGAAAGGATGAAGGGAAATATGCTTAGTTTTTCACAACATGACTACTATGGAAGTGTTTTGCATGACTGCACATGTATGACCTGTATCTAGTTGCTTGCCTTCTCAGTGAGGGTGGGTGGGGAAGGAGGAAGGGAAAAAACTCCAATACAAAAAAAAAAACAAACAAAAAACAAAGATGCTGGAGAGGTTTGCTATTTCCTTCTCCAGCTCGTTTTACAGAGAAGGAAACTGAGGCAAAAAGGATTAAGTGACTTGCCCAGAGTCACACAGTAGTAAGTATCTGAGACCAGATTTGACCTCAGGTCTTCCTAATTCCAGGCCCAGTGCTCTGTCCACTGTACCACCAAGCTGCCCTTTTCAGAGTTTGGAGGAGCACTGTTAGTTGGAAAGGTCTCTTGCAGGAGGAGGCACTTAAGCAGAGCCTTGAAGTAACTTAGGTGTTCTAGCAGCAGAGGTGAAGATATGGCTTTATTTTAATATAACTTCAACTTCAAATAAAATAAAGGAGATAATGCTAAAAAGAAAATGTGCAAATATCAGTGGAAATTAAGGAAGAAAATTACAGTAAAGTCAGTTATTTCTTCCTCCCTTACAGACAGTAAAATCTATGAATGGAGTACATAATGATGGAAGACCACATATGTTGGGTGACATTAAACTAAATGTAGGGAAATCTTTTCTTATTTGCCTTGGGGCTTGGTCTTGGTTAACATCATTTTGATCTGGAAGAAGGGGAGCCAATAATGTGTTAATTAGATTTTCAGTTGCTACAAAACTGGGAGTTGTTAGCAAAAACAGTGAAACCAAGAAGTGACATCGAGGGATCTGGAGTGGTTAGAAGCAGGCCAGTCAGAGGCCAGATTGAAATTCCCTTTAGAGAAATGATAGTGAGCCGTTACAGCTTTATGAGGGAAAATGATGCAAATCCCAGTCATCCTGTGAGCAGAGTGGGGAATAACAGTAAGGCTGTAGGCCTGAAAGAGAACCCAGGCAATTTGGATGTGTGCATGTGGAGGACTAAGACAGTCGTAAAAATTAATGTGATTTTTTTCTTCCTAAGGAACTGTACCCAAAGGTATCAGCAAGTCACAGACAAGGGATGTAATGGCTCTTTTCTATGTAGCACCAGGGAGGAGACCTCAGTGAAGGCCAAATTCTACACTTGGAAGCTACTTGGATAGGTCCCAAAAGGACCCCTGTAGCAGAAGCTGGCCCTTACAACCTCACAATCCAGTTCAGGGGCTATGTTTCCAGCAGGGGTCAGCAGAATGGAAGGGATTTGGAAGGCTGTTAGAAGTTATTGTGCAGAAGCAAGGAATAAACTTATTACTTCTCTATACCAGGAAAGCTCAACCAAATGACTAAGTAAGGGACAATAGCTCACCACTTCTGGAAAATATGTTTATAGGAGTCTCATGGGGAATAATTAGGCAGGAGAAGAAGGAATTCAAGGAAGGACAATTCAGATTCTCAGGAAAGTTCCTCTCATGTTGGCCCCTAAAAAACTGAGAAACAATATTCCAAGAGAAAAGAGAATCTTTTGCCATTCAGTAGTGTAAAACCAGATGAAAACATATCCTAAATAAATAAGAACTATATCAAATATTAGGCCTCAGAGTCTCTAATTCAACATATGTAGATAAATTGACAATATTTAGCCTTAAATAGGGTGCGTGGGAAGGGAAGGGAAGGGAAGGGAAGGAGAGGTTAAAAGGAAAAGGGAAAAGGGAAAGGGGAAAAGAAAGGAAAGGAAAGAAAGGAAAGGAGATTTCCACTCTTAGTTCTTAGCCATTTCATAGGCTCTACCTAAAGGTAAACTATTTGCAATTAATTTTAACAAATTCAATGGCATTCCCAATATTATTGGGTTTTAGTATTGCTCTAGTTATGAAGTGATATCTGCTTATTCCAAAAGTATTTACTTAGTTTTTTTACCTGTTTGTTGAGCTCTAAAAAAGTCTATCAATCTTATTCCTCCTTTTTGGTGTTCATCTTTCTATAGATGCCTTATGGTGATGGTCCTAGGTTTTGTTAATATTTTATGGGTTTTTGTAAGGAAATTTTCCAAATCTGTTACTCTCCATTTTACAATTCCAAAAGTGTACATTGAGACTGGTATTGCACAGGTGTTAATTGATCTGTGTTCTTCACATTCAGTTTTGAATTCTGAAAGCCAATAAGTCTCTTAACATATTCACATAGACTTCTCCCTGATAGCAATATTTCTTACTTGGAGACCAAGATATTTGTAGGTACTACCTTTATCCATTGGTTCAAAGTCAATTCTAGATTCAATCTTGAAGCCTTCATGCTCTATATTTCCTTGGCATATGTTAATAATTTTACATTTATCAGATGCAAAAGATATTTTAATATCACTGGAGAAAAACACCATGAGATGAAGGAGCTGGTTAATTTGTTTTTTGGTGGAACCAGTCAGACTGATGACAATCATTACATCAAATCATTAAAAAGATGTTTAGGTTTAACTCCTTTAATTTGGGAGCCAAAGTTAGTTCTATTTAGGAAAGAGGATAATGAATTTAAAGCAAGATGGGGCCACAATTGACTTAAACTATCTCTCTTTAAAATGCCTCACTTCCTAGGAATTTTTCTTGGCATTATTTTGTTGGTGGCCTGTTTTGAAAAGAAAAGAGTTTGCCATGTGGACATTGAATATTCTAGCATTCTCATTTTGCTTAGGTCTATTTGACTTATTTCTAGTATGTGAAAAAACTGTAAGTATAGAACTGAATCAAGGGTTTTGACATAATCAACAAAGGTAATGCGTATCTTATGGTGCTAACTTAAAGCAGTTTATTCTATAATTACCAAATTGACAATAAGTTGCTTTTTATACCCCAAGAAATTTTGGTATATTTTCATTCCTTTGCAATACATATTGTTTCCTTGTAATTGTGCATACACATACACATACACACACATCTAAAAACAAGTTATGAATGTTTTGTTTAAAGTTCATAAGACATAATTGGTCTCTATTTGGAGAGATCACTGCTATTCTTGTATTTTGGTAATTGATATGTGATGCTTTTGTGTTAAGAAAGTTAGTATCAGGCTTATATTCCAAGACAAAGTTTGTAAAGTGCCTTGCTAGCAATTGATACACCACTGTGAAGAATTTGAACCAATAAATACAGATTTTCTCTGATCCCAACACCTTCCATTTTCATAGATATGCTAAAACTTCAGTCACTTCCCTTGATATATCTGTTCTGTCATACACTATATTAATAATGTTTCTTGTTTGATCCAGTTTTAATTTTTGTTGTATTGGAGTTTTGCAACCACATAGGTGACCAGAAATTTTCCACAATGTTCTTCAGCGGAAGTTCCATCTTGCCCCAGTTTCTTTCCTTCTCAAGTCTCTGCAATAAAGTTCTTTGATTAGTATTGAACTATTCCATGCTCTGCTTTGACTCTGAAATCACCTTGACTTTTTAATTTTCACTTTCAATTGATAATTAAAAGAACATAGAATTTTTGATATGCCTTTGTTTTTTGGACTCCTTTCTATTTCTCTCTCTCTCTCTCTCTCTCTCTCTCTCTGCCTTTAATTGTGTAATGTTGTAGTTATGCTTTCTATTGCAAGATTTTGATGTAATCTTCCAATGTCTTCCCAGATTTTCAATAGCTCTCCCAGGTCTCTTGTGCCATGATTGTGTTTGATTCCTGTCTTTAGGAATATACTTTGATATCTCCTATGATTCTTACCATGGCAACTGCTGTTACTGGGAGAAAATCCTGAACTTCATTTATACTTTCTGCCAAATATTGACAGAGAATGAATTTGTTCCTGATGGTTACGGCTTTTAAAAATTACTTCATTTTCCTTGTTGACGTATAATTGGTTGAATTCATATAGATATGGTATAATTCGTTTGCTTCCTCAATTCATGCCATGAAATTAAAAAAAAAAGACTTTCAAGAATTCTAGTCTAAGTATGCTCATCCCCTTTTCAAAATTATTTGAGACTTCAGTGCTTCCCCTAGCTCCCGGTTAATTATTAGGCATAATTTCCATTAAGTGAAATTTCCATTAAATGAAGATTTGCAATTATCTTGGAGTCTTTACCTTTTCCCTACTCAAATTTTAATAGTTTCTCAATTTCATTTCTTGTATCATCTAACCTAGATTTCATGGTGAAATTATATTTTATGATTGCCTGTACTAATTTATAATACATGGCTATCACAACACATGAAACAAAAATACACAAAATGGCCCTCAGCCCTGTGTAACACTCCTGCTGGTGGTACAGTGGTAGACCAGGGGGCAGAGGGTGCTAAGAAGAGCAATTCATAGAATGTCTACAAGCCTGACTACTGGCATTCTAAATGTGTGATCCTTATCCCATGATCAACAAGTGAATATGTTGTTAAATGTTGTATGATCTGGAATAGAGGGTAGCACTGACAAAAAAAAAGTATTATATTCTTGTCTATAGCTAGTGAGTTCTTATTCTTATTTTGTTATGACATAGTATTGGCAATAGTAAAAAGTATTCAAATCTTAGGTCCATAGATCTTTTGGTCCACTTCTTATGACAATTGAGTCATACTTACTAAATGTCTGTATAAAATAATTATAATTGATATCAATATAATTTCTGCTTTACTAATTTTTCATTATTAATTGCTTGTTTAAATAGTTTATGATTGGGGTTTTTTATTGCATGTCATATCTTTTAGTCATTCTGATTCTTGCTCTAAAAATTTGTTGTCTGACATGTTAGATGGCTGATGTAGGGTTGACTTCCACATCAATAATGCCTTTTCCTATCTATTAAAATATAATCATTAAGTCAAAAAACTAAACACCTACTGTGTGCCAGACACTGTGCTAAGTGCTAGGATAAAAATAAAAGTAAAAGACAGTCCCTAACTTCAATGAGCTCACAATCTAATGGAGGAAACCACATACAAATAACTATTACAAACAAGACAGTACAGGGTAAGCTGGAGATAATCAATAGAGGAAAGGCATTAGGGTTAGGGGAGATTGAGAAAAGCTTCTTATATAAGTTGAGATGTTAGATGAGAGCTGAAGGAGGCCAGGAAGGAGGAGGCAGAGATGAGGAGGGAGAGCATTCCAAGCATGAGAGACAGTCAATGAAGTCAATTTTTTTTCTGATGTTGCTCAGTGCTTCCCATGTGCCTACCAATTATTTTCTCAAAGAAAATATTCATGACGTAAAAGTATGAGGCTTTGGTACAGCCTGATTTAATCTTTGCCCTTCTTTCTGACTCATGTTCTTTGATACATTTCTCACCGTCTTCATCTATTTATTCTTCTTCATTGAAGTCACTGAGTATCAGTGTCTATGTTGATTTAATTTCACAAAATCCCATTCTGATGCTTTGTCATGGCATGAAGATGATATTGGGTTCTCAAAGGCTATGCCAGGGGAATGTAAGTTCTGGCAAGTTGTACTATTCTGGAAAGGCTTCTAGGGTAGTTCTGGTAATCAATTGACTCTTTTCTAAAGAACAGTCTACCTGGTTTTAGAAAGGCTTTTCTCCAGGAGGCTGGACACTTCATGATGAATTATTTGGCTATCCCAAATGAAATAAAAAGTACAAAATGGACCTCAATCCTCTGTTGCCTTTTTCCACTCCTGCAAATATATTGGCACATTGGCGGAACAAGGGGCAGAGAGTTCTAATAATTCTTAAACTGTCTGCAAACTATAACTTGACTGTTGGTATTCTAAAGGTGTGATTTTTATCCCATAACCAACAAATGAACATGTTACTAGATGAATTGAGTCATATTTGTCTTGAAACTCTATAATAAATGAAAATAGAAGGAAAAAGGCATAGCTAAATATATTCAAAAGTATTATTTAGAGAGGTAAAGAAAGGAGATGATGGAACTGGTTTTATGTACACTTAAATGAAATAAGAAACATTATTTAAGTGAATATTTGGTCATCTTATATTTCAGTACTCACAATAAGAACTAGCAGATAGATCACCATAATAATAATTGTAGTCTATGCACCAATATCAATTGAAGAGGTTGAAGAAATGGGAAAATGCTATAGACTCTCCAAATTAAATCAACACACATTGACACTTTACACTAATCAAATTATATTTTAAAGAAACAAGAGAAACTCATGATTTATCAAAAGTACTTTACCATTATTATGTCATGGACCCCTTTGGCAATCTAGTAAAACCTATGGAACTCTTCTCAAAATGACGTTTTTCAATGCATAAATTTTTAATGCATTTATGCCTGTTAAAAATATATAGGATATGGGGCAGCTAGGTGGCTCAGTGGATAGAGCACCGGCCCTGAAGTCAGGAGAACCTGAGTTCAAATCCGGCCTCAGACCAAACCCTTGACTCTTACTAGCTATGTGACCCTGGGCAAGTGACTTAACCCCAATTGCCTAAAAATATATATACATACATATATATATATATGTATACACACACACACACATATATATGATTACAAAATAAACCAATTATATTGAAATAGTCATCAAAATTTTAAAGAGTTTACAGAGCCCAGGTTAAGAACTCTAATTTAAATGAATCTCATTTGTTTAATCTTTTTCACATATGAATCTTTTCACAAGGTTAATAATCAAGCCCTAATTTATCTATTTTGTGCACAAGTTTGAGTATTGCATTAGTTTTCATAGATACATACTATATCAGTTTTTGGGTATATAGGTTGAGGGCAGAGAACTTTGGGATTGCTTGCAAAAAGGTGGACAAAGAGAAATGACCTTCTGAAGCACTTAAAATATGTTATTTTAGGCATTTATTTCATTAACTTTTATGTTTTAAAGAAAGTAGGGACAGGTGAGGCTAAAGAAATGGAGATATGGAATTGTTTATGGATTTTTCCAATATCCCAGATATAGTCACTGCCATATCAGGAACAGAATAAAGGTTTTCTGATCCCACCCCCTGCTATAATATTCATTTCTGCTGTCAATTTTCATTCCATATTCACCCTAATATTTATACTTGTGATAAATTGGGCCAATAAGATGTTGGGTGCCTTTTAGAGGACATAAAATAACCCCAAGTCTTATTTAGTTGTCTCTTCTTAACTTCAATACCATTTCAATTCAAATAAAATTCTACTGAAGATATTTAATCTTATGGTACCTATGCAAGTTATACACAATTTACATTCCTCTAGAGAGAAAGGCAGTGGTGATCAGAAACAACAGAGTGGTTTTTATCAAGAACAGGACATGCCAGATGAACCTGATTTTCTTTTTTTTTGGATAGAGTTACTAAACTGTTAAATCAGGTGAATACTATAGATACAGCTTACCTGGATTTTATCAAAATATCTGATAAAGCTTCAAATGATATTTTAGTGAAAAGAATATGAAAAGATGAGGACTAAGTGAGAGTACAATTGGTGTGTTGATATTTATCGAAGACATTTTTATGAATGGACCCAAAGAGTAGTCAGTGTTAACTTGGTTCAATATGATCTTGGATGGAAGTCTTTAGAGGAATACCTTAAGAATCTGTTTGACTTTGTGGTATTTACCATTTTTATCAGCTATTTGAATAAAGGCATGGATAGCACAGTCATTGAAACTAACCCACTGGATGACACACAGTGCCGAAAAAGATGTTGATCTTTTGGGATTGGGCCCAATATATTAAGATGAAACATGATAGGAAAAATGTAAAGTCTTAAAGTTGGGCTCAAAAAATCAACTTTGTGAGTACAAGATGAAGTAGACATGACTAGAAAGCAGTTTATCTGAGAAAGATCTAAAGTTTTAGCAGTCTGAAAGCTCAGTATGAAACCACAGTATGATAGGGCAGCCAAGAAATCTAATGTCATAGCAGGCGACATTGAGAAACTGAACATCCAGGAAAAAGAAGGCAAAACTCCTGTTGTCCTCTGTCCTGATCAGTCTACATCTGGAATGACATGTTTAATTTACAAAGTACCTTAATAAACTAGAGAGTATTCAAAGGGGGATAGTCAAAATAACAAAGGCCCCCAATTCAAGCTACATGAGGATCATCTGAAGTCTTCCAATATTTAAAGTGGAATAGCTATTAGACTTTTTTTGATTCAGCCTAGGGAGTAGTAAGTAAATGCAGTATGGTTTAATGAAAAGAGTAGTGAATTTGGAGTCCTGGGTTCAAACCTAGGTTCAATACCACTTACCCTCTGTGTAACTCTGGGCAAGTCATTGGACGTCTCTGAGATTTAGTTTCCTTATCTGCTCATTGAGAGGGTTGGACCTCATGACCTACAGGGTCAAACCCTAAATCTAAAGTCTCTTGAAGTTTCAAAGAAGTAAATGTAGGCTTGAGTAAAGAAAACCTTCCTAAGAGTTAGGGTCACTCAAAAGTAAAATGAACTGCCTTAAGTGTACAAGCAAAAACTTGTTATCTTGTAGAGGGAATTATTTTCCAGGTTTGGTTTGGACTAGATATACATTGAAGTCCTTCCAACTCTGAAATTCCATGATTCTATGAGTCTTTGGTGAATACATACCAATCGAATCATAGATTCTTAAAGTGTTGAGAAAGAGTAGCAGTATTTTCATAGCTGAAAGGGACCTTGAAAAATCATATAGGTCAACTCATCATTTTGCAAAAAAAATAAGAATATGGCTGAGAAGTAAAGTAGATTGCTCAATCCAAGTACATGTTAAGGACTTTCTCCTCCTCTTTCTCATTACCTCCACCCAACTAAACTGGGAACTTCAGAACTTGACATTCATGCTCTCTAAAGAGTCCCCTTACAAGCATACTGGCTCACAAGGCTCAAAACAAAAATTTTTTAACATGTTAATAGAGATAATTCTCACTTTTGAGATCATGTAATGATACCCACTGTGAGTATCATTCCCCACAGATTCACACAGTCTCTTTGACTGATAGCATTGCCCTGCACAGAGGTCTAAGGGATGGTCAGATTCTGCTCCTCCATTCTGGTGCCCTCTTTCATAATTCTTATATTTTTGCAGCTTTGATCATCCCTTGCAATTCTTAGCAGATGCCACCTGCCACTGTAACACTTTGTTACTGATCCCTATTGCTATTTTCCATAGCTCAGCTTCCTACAATTTCTTTTCTTGCAACTTTCCTTAGTTCTCATCAAATGCTTATTTTATCACAAGTCCATTTGCTATCATCTTTAGTTCTGCTATTCTCTTCACCCTCAGCCTCCAGAAGATAAAGTTCATTCTCTTTCCCAAGGGGCAAACTCTTTAGCAATTGGCCATGGAGAGTTGGGAAGGGGGAGAAAAAGGTGCATTTAAAAACCACACCTCTCTCTCTCTCTTATGCCTTCTTTTACACATAGGTACTTAAAACCCTAGCTTCACACTCAGATCTCTCAGGGCTATAAAGTAAAGAAAATAGCATTTATTAAGCACTTTCTAAGTGTGCCAGGCACTGTGCTACAGGCACTTCACAAACATTATGACATCTGGGACATACAACACCTGGGGAGGAAGGTGCTGCTAAGGCAACCAAAGGTTAAGTTACTTGCCCTGGGTCATATAGCTAGTGCCTACATTTGAACTCAGATCTTCCTGTTTCCTAATTCCAAACTCAATGATCTATCATTGTACCACCTAGCTGCCTCTTCTAAGAAACCTTTTCTATTATATCTGGCAATCAGGCCTCTGCCCACAACACCATGTAGGCTCATGATGACTCATTATTGTTTGCCTTCTTTCCTGCCAGTGAATCTCCTGCTCACATTAGCACTGCTGCTCCTGCACCCTGGGGCAGATAGGCTGATTTATTCAAATTACCTGAGACTGCCTCTGCAAAATAAAATAAAATAAAATTTAAAGCAAGAGAGAAAGGATCTGTCTTCTCTTGGTGGTAACATCCTGCACTTTTCCTCTTTCCCCTTTCCTCCCCCTCATTGGGAGAGATTTTTAGTCCCTGCTACCCCTGGGTAATATGGCAAGCTTGTGGCCTAGCTGAGACTAGAACTCCAGCTGTCCTGACTCACACCTCTTTCCACAGCACCATACTGTTTAGTTTTGTGATCATGAGTAACACAGACAGCAGAACAGGGCACCATCCTCCCCAGGTCAGCCATAGTGTTATAATTTGAGGAGGGGGAAATCCATCCTGGAGACTTGAAAATTCTCTGTGGCAAAGAATTCCAGCTCCACCCCCCCACCCCCACCCCACCTTCCTAACTTACGCAGAGAAAAAAAATCCAAAAGGCCTCTAAGATTCCTCCTTGAGAACATCATTACTTGTTAAATTAGAAGCACCACCAACCTCAATTTTACTTTTAACACTCAACTTGGAAAAATAGCAGAACTCACCAAAGAGGAAACAGATGAGGGCATTAGTATTCCTGGTAATATGCTTGATTGTTCACTTACAGGAGATTTAAAGTGAATGTAGTTCCAGACTGATTCCTCCTTCCTTAATACATGGGAATTTAAAAAGGGGGAAAAAAAAGGATCCCTTCTTTCAGGCTGTGTGGTATGTGTGTATGCACATTTATTACACCCAGTGGAATATGGGCTAGTAATGGGTTTTCTCGTGCTGAAGTTAGTATTGATGGATCCAATTTAGATGGGAGTAGTAACAGTTTAAAAGCAGAGGAGTGGGAAATCTACAATAGCAGGTTCCTGAGCCTCCCACCCCCAGCTGTTGGCTGTCTGTACTTTCAGGCTCTTGAAAATGCTGGGTTGAGGAGGGAGGGGGAAGGCACAATGGCAAAATCCCAATTTGTAAAGTAAATAAATATCTCCCTTTATTATGTGGCTCAAGATTGTCAAGCTTCAGGGGCTGAAATGTATTCTGAGAAGCTTTTATTTCCTTCCTGTTCTTTGGAGGGTTATAAGAGAAAAGAGCAGGGAGGGGAGGTGGGAAAAGTCTGGAGGTTTTGAAAGTGAAGTATACACATTTTCAATAAAATGTGTCCAAAGGCTGACAGCAAGAGAACAGATTGAGTTGGTGCTTAGAGAACACAAGGCCAACCCGGAAGTCGGCTCAAAGACTCTTTCATTCAATAATTACATTGTGTGGCAAACAATGTGTGCTTTTTGCTTGCTCTATTTCATGCTGTCCAGCCCTATGGGGGAATCTAAACTCCCAAAGAAAAATTTGGGCCAAGATGAAACAAATCAATGGGGAAAGAAATCTTCCCTTGGATTGGTCTAGTTATTAGAGGGGCACAAAATTAACTAACATTCTTCCCATACGACTGATATCAGGCATGGAACAGCAAAACATAGCAAAATTTTCCTTTTCTGGGCTAACACAGCCCAGCAACTCCCCCTTCTTCCCAGGGCAAGTTAAGTTTCTGATTTCTCCCCAAATTCAACATTGTACAAGAAATCCTACAGGAGATCAGAGTTCAGGAACGTCTGCTATTGGTCCTCTTGGTTTCTCTCTCCCTGAGAGATTATTCCACTGCTCTCTACATGACTAGATTCAGGAACTCAGGGTACTCAAACTCTTATGGAAATCTCCTCTCAGGAGAACATGTGCTTCTACAATGTGTTTATTCCCAAGACAGCCATAAACAGCTCCCAAGGTAGAGAAGGCGGAGAGCTCTGCACAAGCACAAACTGTCCTCCCACTCCCAGCCCCAACTCCCAAGGACCCACGTCTGCTTTCAAGTCTCTGGTTTCTGATCTGTACTCAGCTCTCACAGGATCTTCTGGAGGAAAAAACAGTTAAAGTGTTTTCTGTAATGAAGATTCCCTTTTACATGCCAGACTTGAAGAATGGAACTCCAAACCACAAAAACCCAAATCAATCAATTCATCTCCAATTCCAACCCAATCTTTCCTTCTCTCTTCCAGCCCCAACTGTCCCTCTGGCTAGGTTAAGTCAAATCAAATCAACAAGCATTTACTTGGTGCCTGGCACTGTGCTAAGTGTTGGGGATACAAAGAAAGGCAAAAGATAGTTCTTGCCCTCAACAAGACTAGGGGGACTAGGAAAGACTTCTGGCAGAAGGTGAAACTTTAACTGAGACTTGAAGGAGGAGCTAGGAGGCAGAGATGAGCAAGGAGAGAGTTCCAGGCATGGAGACCACCAGTGAAAATGCTTGGAGTTGGGAGATGGAGTAATTTGTATTTGAGAACACATCAAGGAAGCCAGTGTCACTGTGAGGGAGGAGAATAAAGTGTAAGACAACGGGGAAGTAGGAAGGGACCAGGTTATAATGTGCTTTGAAAGTCAAATAGAAGGTTTTCTATTTTATCCTGGAAAAATAGGGAACCTCTGGAGTTGATTGAACAGGGGGTTGATGTAGTCAGGAAGATCAATTTGACAGCTAAGTGGAGGATGTACTGGAGTACAAAGAGACTTGAAGCAGAGAGACCAACCAATAGGTGATAAAATAGTTCAGAAGCAAAGTGATGAAAGAGTAATTATTCAAATGACCTGGTGCTGCTTACCAGACTTTCAGGGAAGAAGGATGAGACTGAAGGATAAGATGCCAAATACTGTTTACCCAATTCCCCGCTGGGAAGAAAAGTTTCAACTGCACCCAATGAAGTCCTTTTTCTAAAAGACATACTGCATTTTAAAATACAATTTCTTTATTGTTGTTCAGTAGTTTCAGTCATGTCCAACTCTTTGTGATCCCATTTGGGGTTTTCTTGGCAAAGATACTGGAGTAGTCTGCCATTTCCTCCTCCAAGTCATTTTACAGATTAGGAAACTGAGGCAAACAGGGTTAAGTGACTTGCCCAGGGTCACACGGTTAGTAAATGTCTGAGGCAGATTTGAACTCAGGAAAATGAGTCCTCCTGACTCGGCCCAGCACTCTAAAATATAATTTTATTAATAATATTAATAATTATATATTATATATTATAATTACTTACATATTATATTATATACAATAGTATTAAATTAATAATATAATATAATGTAATTTCTATAGCTTTTTTTTTTAAAAAAAGCATCATTGGCTCTAGGAGCCCATTTCAATTTACTTTCATTTTCTTCTTGAATGTCACAGAGCCTAACATAGTCCTTAGCACCTAAGTCATGGGACTTCAAGCTGGAAGGAACCTTAGAGGTCACCTAGCCCAAACTCTTAATTTTGCAGGCCTAGAATTAAAAAATGATTAGCAGTTATCTAAGATATACATGTTGATTTGATGCTCTACATAGTTTAATTTTCTTAAACCAATTGATGTTGAATTGAAAACTCTATACCTTTTAAATCTGCCTCTCTTCAGGAATATTAAATATATGCTTTTCCTTTTTAGGTCTTGTCTTTCCTCTTGGTCATTTGTTCTGTGTTTGTGTTTGACATATATCCCCACACTCAATGCAATTTGTTAATTGACTATTTTTATTTATTTTTCCTGCCTGATACTCATTAGCACTTACACAGCTGATATGTAAATACCTTCTGGAAAATCTTCCTTGCAGAAGAAGAAATTAAAGTAGAACGATGAGTTTCAAGTCTAACACTCTGGTAAAGCCAAGAGGAAAAAAAGGCTTACGAGATTCTTGGTCCAGCCAACCATAATAAGGTAAGATTTTAACAATCTGTCCTTTTTGTTCTGCCTGCTTGACTGGTAGGCATGGGAGTAGGTGAACTATATAAGGAGGAAAGACCTATTATTTCTTTGGAGATTTCACTTGACTAAGAAATTGTTCCTTGCTTATTTTTTAAAATCTAATCATTGCCAAAATTCTTAATGTTAGCTAAGATTCTTGTAGTGGTCACAAGCTCTTAATTTCTATAAATTTTATTACAGCCAGAACCATGGACTTTCAGAACTCAGACATCATCTATCCAGACCAGGTATTCTTAACCTTTTTTGTGATTTTATGCTCTGCATATTTTACTTTTCTTAAACCAATTGAGGTTGAATTGATAACTCTATACCCTTTAGATCTGCCTCCGTTTGGGAATATTAAATACATGCCTCCACTTTTTGGGTCTGGTCTTCCTCTTGGTCATATGTTGACCAAGAAAATGGAAGAAAATGAACTAAGTAAGGAAGAAAGGCCTTTATTTCTTTGGAGATTTCACTTAGCTAAGAAATTGTTCCTTGCTACAGGTCTCTTTTCAGAGTAATTTGCCTATATTCCTAGCTAAAGGAAATACTATATTTCAGTTAGAGGTTAGTAAAAATTAAAGGATAATTTGTTTCCTATCCAAGTTCACAGACCCCCTAAAAATCTATCCACAGACCTGGTCTAGTCAAACAGACTCATTTTACAGATGAAGAAAATGAGTCTCTCAGATCCCCAGCTAGTTAATGTCAGGGCCTAATTCTCAATCCAGAACTCTAAGACTCCACAGTCATTTCCCAGCTCACCACAACCTGCTCATCTGCCTTTCAGTGCTCTTAAGTATAAACATAGACTTGTGGAAATCTTGGCTCCCCATAAAGTCTCAGATTATGGCCTTTCAGGGTCAGACATGAAACTCACATGTCAGTGTAACACTAGATGAAGTAATACCAGATGGCATGCAGTGACGAGAAAAGACAAGACTTAGGTGTTGGCAAAGAGAATGCCTAGACACAATGCCTGGTTTTCTCCTGTCTAATCTTGTGATTCTACTATGTCAATTATCCTGTCTTGCATTAAAGACTGATACATTGTATTATATCTAGGATAGAATATTAAATATACAAATCTAATTATACCAATTAGTAGGGAAATGAGATCACAATGATATATCATACATATATATTATATATTACTACATAAATATGTATGTTTATATATATGTATATATATGTATGTGTGTGTATGGGGGGAAAAATATATATATATATATAACATAAAGAGAGAGACCAAAAAAGAGAGAGCCTGGAAAGCCCACCACTTAAATGCTTGTTGACTTGACTTGGAAAGGGATAATACATAATATATCATTTATACTTATAATGTAACTAATATAATAATAATCTGGAAACGTGATCACATTCTATGCTTTTTTATCTATAGAATTGTAGAGAAAGACCTCTCCATTCCAATGTTACAATTACATCTTCCCCTAGTGCTTAGCACTGTGCTTTGTACAAAATAATCTATTTCATAGAGCAGCCACTTAGTGGACTCTCGGCCATCTCCCATGTTGAATCCCTCAGCAATGCATGGCCGAAAGCAGCCCCTTCATTCTCAAGCTTTCATGTGGTTGCCTGGAAGCAAGAATGGTGACTAAGCGTGCTCCATGGCTGTGACACTAAGAGCTTATTAAAAGCCAAATGAATGAACTCTTCTATGTAAAGCAAGTTAATTAGCATGATGGACTTTATTTACCTATATGTAATTGGTGATATGACCAAAAAAATACATCAGCTGGTGGCCAGCCTCTTGCTCCATGCATGAGTGAATTACAAAGTGCTGGGGAAAACCAGCCATTTTGGAGAACGGAGGACTAGTGAGCCTTTCCTTTCCTCCTTCCTTTCTCTCTGTCCACATAGAGACATAGGGAATATAAATTTTGATCTCTAAAATCTGGCTAGATATCATGGGATTTAAGGGCTAGATTTCTTCCTTAAGGACCAGCCTTAAACCCAAATCACTCTGGCTTTTATTGACTGCCCAACAATAGGTCCTAGCCCAAGCCCCACCTGGTCATTGTTTGGGCCCTGATGACTCTGAGTGAATGTAAATAGCAACTTTTTCTGTTTTTGTCCAGAAACCCAGAGGGTCTTCCCCTCCCAGATTGATTTCTTTTTTACTAGGTACAACAGGTCATTCTCTGCCTCATTTCTTACCTAGCCTTAATCACTGAATGGGTGTTGCCTCAGTCAAAATGAGACCTGGGAAAGACCTTAACTTAAAAAGGCCAAGGTCTCCTGATGAATGGGCCCATCTCCAGTTGTCCTGATCTACATCTTGCCACTGGACCCTTCCCTCACTTAAATCCAATTCACTTGCTAGTCATGGCATCACCTTCCTGATGCCATGGTGCTCTTTGAGAACAAAGGACAAACAACAACCAGGGTCCACCCTAAGATGTTGGCATGTGCACATACAAACACAGGCACACACACACACACACACACACACACACACACACTTTCTAGTAGATGAGGAAGATTTGAGAAAGGATATTAGGGGAATTGAATGTTGAATATTTCTTTTTCATTTCTTCCTATGTACAGTAAAATGAGTGGCCACCAAATACTTCTTGCTTCAGTTTTATGAATAGGATCAGTCAACATTCAGCCAGAAAAATGTAGTATAGTGTAGTGTAGAGTGAGAGTGAGTTGTAGATTTTCCTATCATTTTCTAAAAATTCAAAGTATATCTCATCATCATCTAGTCTAGAGAAAAAACTCACATCAGTGAAGATTTCTTTGTGGCCTGGTCTTTTGAAGCTGAAATCTTAGTCAGGGTAGGTGGTTTTGACAAAAACACATATCAGATCTTCTGCATCTGTGACAGAGAGACCTAAATGGGGCCATTGGTGTGGTGGCTTAAATATGGTGCCAACCCAGCAAACAAATTATAAGTTGGCCTTTAGCACAGATTTCAAAAATTATGATAATTAATGGATCTGCCTAGTCCTCAGAGCAAAGGATGGTGCTCCTCTAGGATTAAAGTGGTACCCTATCTTTCTGACACTTGTCAATGTGAGCTGCTACTGCTACTGTATTACCTTGAATGTCACCTGATATACCCACCAAGTACATATGACCCACACCAACATCACACTGAATTAGGAAAGTCTTCCATAAGTCAATCAATAACCATTTTTAAAGCACCTACTATATGCCAGGCATTGTACTAGATAATGGGGATGCAAAGAAAGGCAAAAAAACAGTCCTTGCCTTCAAGGAGCTCGAAGTCTAATGAGGAAGATAAAATGCAAACAATTATTTACAAACAATATATATATAGGATAGATTGGAGATCTACCTCAAGCATGTGAACACCTCCCCTGGTGGAATGGGTGGATGAGAACAATTTGTTCCAATGGCCATGAAGGCAGCTGAAGCAGGCACTATGGAGTGGTTAGAGCTTGGTCAGACATTGAAGACACCAAGGTCATCCACTGCATTCTGGGCCATGGCCAGTCATCCTGACTTTTGTCTTGCCACTGGCCTTTGATGATTCTGGAAAATAGAGTGAGGCTGACAACTTTGTGCAACTCTGCCTTACTTAAGTCCAATTCGTGCACAAGTTATGTCATCACCCTGTGATGTCATTGATCTTCTTTGAAAACAAAGAATAAGCAACAACAATCAATAAAGAGAAAATACTAGCATTAAGGAGGAGCAGGAAACACTTTTTCCAGAAGATGAGATTTTAGCTAGGACTTGAAGGAAGCCAAGAAGCCAGGAGGCAGAAATGAAGGGGGACAGCCTTGGGAGCAATGCTTAGTTAAAATGCCTGGAGTTGGAAGATGAAATGTGTTGTTTGAGAAATAGGAAGCAAGCCAGTGTCATTGCATCTAAGGATACATGGCATGAAGGTACGGAAAAGTAAGGTGTATAAAGACTGGAAAAGTAGGAGAGGGCCAAGTTATGAAGGGCTTTGAATGCTGAGAAATTCAATTTGTTCCTGGAGATGATGGGGAGCCACTCAGTTCATTGTTGAACCCATATTCAAAGACTTTCTATCTTGATAGGACCTGTTAGAACTTGCAATCTATTCATAGTAGGGTAAAGTTGAAGGAACTCTGGATTTAGAGTCAGAGGACCTCCATACAAATACCACCTTTTCACTAACTACCTGTGTGTCCTCAGGTAAATGATGTACCCTCTCAGAACCTCAGTTTTTTCATCTGTGCTGTAAGGTGACAGCGTTGGGTCAGATGACCTTTAAAGTCCTTTCCAGCTCTAACTCCTATGAGTCTATAATCTACAGCCGTTAAGAGTTAGAAGTGCCGTTTTTCTACTAAGGACTGAAAAAATTGTGTTTGATATTCTTCCTCCTTTGTTCTCAGAGAGGACCAATGACATCAGGAGGGTGATGTCTTGACTTGCAAGTGAATTGGATTTAAATGAGGCAGAGCTATGCAAAGTCATCAACCTTACTCTCTCCTCCAGAGTCATCAGAGTGCAGTGGCAAGACATAAGTCAAGATGACTGGTGATGGCCCAGATGCAGAGGGAGACCTTGGCTTTTTTAAGCTAAAGTTTTGCTAGGGCTCAGTTTGTCTGAGGCAACACCCATTCCAACATTAAAGGCTAGGTAAGAATTGAGGCAAAAAATGGCCTAGTTTGCCTCCACAAAAGGATCAGTCTGGGAAGGGGAGACTCTCAGAGTTTCTGGACAGAACAGAAACAGTTGCTATTTACTCTCATTCTGAGCCATCAAAACAACTTAAAAGGTATGGTCTCCATCAGTAGAGGAAGTTCCCACACTAACAGAATCTTGGATTGTTGAAAGTATCAAAGACTGTAGCTTGGACCCTGAATAATTGTACGTACCAACTGGATAATTAAATGCATATTGTTGTAATAAGTCCTGCTAAACTGAGTTGCAATTCATACTGGTTGCTTTTTGATGGCTGCTAATAGCATTTCCTATAAGGTATATAAGGATGCATTTGCAATTTAGAATTTTTGTAAGTGAAAGGTCTGCCCTTCCTTTGTAAATGTGAATAAATTGACATCGCTTTCTAGAAAACAGGCTTTTACACATTAGTAAATGACTGCTGGCCCATTTCATAGGTGTAAGACATTCAAATATATGAAGTACTGAATGAGTGTGCTTGAGTAAATGTTAACCTGTTCACTGTATTGACAACGTGCTTTAGAGTCTAGAGACTGGCTCTGGAGAATTGAGGTAATTGTGAGATTCGGGTCATGAACGAATTTTGGCACCTTTATTCTTCGTGTGAGCTCATTATCACCTGTGCTGTGGGAGATTATCTCATAGTCTTTTCAAGGCTAGAGCTAAGGCCCCATTCTCTATGAGAACAGGCCCAAAGTCAACAATGGGGGTGAGTCAGATCCTTTTTTTCCTTCATTTTCTCCTTCCTTTGACTCATCAATCAATTCTAACGCTAAAAAATTCCAAAGCCTAGATCTGAGAATGGAAAACAGAACCTGTTTTAGTCATTACCCTGCATTTCAGAAAAATCACTTTGGGAGTTGAGTGAAAGATGGATTGAAGTAAGGAAAAAAGAGGCAAGGAGAGCATTTGTCCAAGTGAGAGATAATGAGGGTCTGAAGTAGAGGGGTGGTTGTGGGAGTGGAAAGAAGGGGATGTATGTGAGAGATGTGTATAGAAGGCAAAACATATCAAGTGGGCCTTCTCTCTGAGGTCTACCCCATGCCCATTTCATTGCAAAAGTTTGCCACCATGACAACTTTCCTCTGGTCATTTATTTTGCCTTTAATTATAGTTCTAATTCTTTCCCTTGCAACTTCCCTTCATCCTACTTTTAAATACTTGGTTTTGATTTTTTTTTAATTCCCCAAACACATGAGGTTTGACATTGTTTGTCCCTTTGATTAGACATTTTAGGGTGGTAGAGGGCCTTTTGGAGCAGGTACTTTTGTACGCTTTTCTTCTCCCTGCTCCCTTTCCTCCACCTGCTTACCTGTTTAGCAAGAATTTACATTTGATACCACAAATGTTTCTGTCTGAAAATTTCAAATTGCATGTAGTAAAGGCAGAAAACGCTTGCTTTCATGCTTATTCTAGCATGAAACTAAGATGCAAACTCAGGTTTATCTGTATGTTGTCTGAAGGTCATTGTCAGATACTTGAAGAGAAGATGCTATTTTTAAACTCCTGCATTTCATATTGGAAGTAAAGAGAATCAATGGCATGTTGCTATGTTCAGAATTTTGATTCTCCCCCCTGCCCCTACTAATCTTTAAATGGATCCCCAAAGTCTTATCTCTGCATTTCTCATTTTCTTGACTGATGCACATTTTGGTAGATTAGTTTGAGCTTCCAGGAGCATCCAGATTTGAGCTTGTATACATCCACTTACTTTGAGTATCTTCCCTAGAAAGCACTGTCAGAACTCACCATTGAGTCTGATGGAATCTCTATAATGCCTAACATACTTTTCAGAAATTGATGTGTTCAACTAAAAGATGTATAGACACTTGATATGAACCTTAATCTCTAGATTTGAGCACCAAATATATTGATCATTTCTAAAAGCCTTGGTGATGACCTAGATGGCATTGCTCCCAGCTAAGTTTTTATCTTCTTTAATAAATCTAATAGGTCTGACAGCATAGTGTCCTGTAAGGCTTAGACAAATCACAGGATTTCCTTCCAGAAAAAAATAATTTTCAGAATGTCAGGGATTATGGTTTCTTATGAACTTGGAAGAGGAGAGAAGGAGAAAGGAAAGAAGGAAAAGGAGAGGAGGAAAAAGAGAGGAGAGGAGAGGAAAGAAAATGGGAGGAGAGAAGAAGGTGGAGAAAAAAAGAAAGGAGAGAAGAAGAGAGATGATTCTGTATGCAGGCTACAACTGCTACAACTTTATGTCCCTGATTTTCTGTAACAATCACAATTTCAAGGGTGGGAGGGAGTGTCCTTTTAACAAAATTTTGCAAAATGCTTCTTTTTTTCCAACTATGGGTCCTGATTTGGAGGGTTGGGAAAACATGGTCAGCACAGCCAGAACATATGCATGGCCATGCACACACATGAGCATATGTACTTGGAAGATTAAACCAAAACCATCTGTAGGCTAGGGTAAGAGTCCAAAAGTTTATTCCATTTGTTACCTCCTAGAACACTCCATTTACATAAGACCTCAACAATCCATTCAAGTAAGCCCAGCTGCATGAGGCAACTGAGAAGTCTACCATGTCCTTCTTCAAGAGTCTCTAGTAGAATTAACATGGGGAAGCAGGGGTGCAATCACTTCAAGGGATTCTCTTCTAGAATCCTCTCTGTCTTGTCAGATTTTCCCAATGGACATCAATAATCTTTTCAGCATCAAATTCAGTCACAATCTCTCCCAGGAGGCCAGCACATCCTTGCTCATCCTTTAGTATTTTGACAGGCTAGAGCATTTCCCACCTTGGCTGAAAATGCTCTTACCAAAATCACAGTTTAAAACTGTAATAAACACCACTGGCAATATAGAGCAACTGGAAGCCTCACTCCTCAAGCCCCATCCCAATCTTATATTTACTGAGCATGCTAATAACCTGTCAAATTATCCACACTTTCCTATTTTGTTTCCCTAGGATATAAAGGTTTGGGAAGTAGGATGGCATGCTCATTTCACACTTACCTTTCAACCAAAGCATTGTGATAATCACCTTCCTCCTTCCCCTTTGTAGGGCAAGATAATGTTTGCTGTTCCATCCTGTCCTGCTTTGCTGATTACGACCTTCCTTTGGAAGAGAACTCCAGCTGATAATTGTGCTTTCAGGTCCTTTAAGCCCTTAGCAATAGTTAATCTATCTCCTTTCAAATTTTATTCTTTTTCATTCTCTTAAGAGTTCATTTCTGGATGCTTTTTCAATTAGCAAGCTTTTGAAAATGACTTGATAGCTCACCTCTGACATACCAATTGCTTTGTATGTTTGTGTGTGTACATAAAAAGCATACTTTAGAAAAAAAGATAATGGAAAGTAAAACCATCAGATATTAAAGATGTTGAGTGTATGTATACATATATGTATACATATAAAATATATTTTATATACATATATAATAAATTTTAGAGCAAGTTTTTGAAAGACCAAAAACTAAAGGATTTAATGTCTTATAAATAAAACCTACATGAACTTTTCAATCACCGAGTCTTATAAAAACAAATTTAAAATTATTTCCTCATATTATATGGAATTAAATGTTACATAAAAATTCAATATAAATATACCAAATAAAGAGAAGTTCCTGGTGTAATATAAAAAATCTGAATCCAAAGAATGTTTATCCAGGGATTAATATCAACCTGAATGGAAGTCTCTAATGATGGACACCATTCTATTTAACTTTTGTCTCCACTCTAGGTGAAGCTGTATGAGACATGATTTTCATATCTTTAGAAGACATAAATCCAGGAAGGTTAGCTAGAATGATGGATTATGGAACAAAGTTTTAAAAGATCTCAGGATGAAATGAAAAATATAACAGGATACCTAGGTGGCACAGTGGATATAGTGCAGGGCCTGGAGGCAGGAAAACTCATCTTTCTGAGTACAAATCTGGCCTCAGACATTTACTAGCTGTGTGATCCTGGGCAAGTCACTTAACCCTGTTGCCTCAGTTTCCTCATCTGTAAAATGAGCTGGAGAAGGAATGGCAAACCACTCCAGTATCTTTGCCAAGAAAACCTTAAATGGGATCTTGAAGAGTCAGACATGACTGAAATGATTGAACAAACATGGATAATTTTCTCTCTCTCCTCCCTTCCTATATCCATCTTCCTCTTCCTCTACCTATTTCCCTCTCTCTCTCCTTCTTCTTTTTCTTTTTCTCTCTCCCTCCCCATATTTATCTCCTTCTCCTTCTATCTTCCTCTCTATCTCTCTCCCCACCATTTAGGTTCAGAAAATGAACTGTACAAGTACAAAATAGAGGATACCTCCACTATAATAATAGCTCATATTGGAAAAAAAAATGAAGACCCTATTTGACTCTGAGAACATGATTCAACACTGGGCTGAAAAACCTCATGCAAGCTTATCTGGTAGTAAGGGAAGTATAGCATCCAAATCAAGAGAGACACTAGTTCATACTGTACCCTGCACTGTTTAAAGCAAAGGTTCTTAAAGTGGGGTTTGTCAACTTTAAAAAAAATTCAATAATTGTATTTAAATATGATTTGTTTCCTTTGTTGTTGGGTCATTTCAGTTGTGTCTGACTCTTCATGACCCCATTTTGAGTTTTCTTGGCAAAGATACTGGAGTGGTTAGCCATTTCCTTCTCTAGATCATTTTACAGATGAGGAAACTGAGGCAAATAGAGTTAAGTGACTTGCCCAGGATCACACAGCTACTAAGTGTCTGAGGCCAGATTTGAACTCAGGAAGATGAGTCTTCCTGATTCCAAGCTCAGTGCTCAATCCTCTATGCCACTTATATACCCAGTTCCTTTGTAATTCAGTGTATTTTATTCTGTTCACTTAAAAAACATTATCTGAAGAAGGGATTCATAGACTTCCCCAGGATTGTTCTCCAGGCATACTCCCCAGGAATCCATGACCCAAACTGGATTAAGAATCTCTGATCTAGAGTATAGTGTTCAGTGGGATTTCAAGATGGAGATTAACAAGCTGGAATAGATGGCTAGAGTATGCAAGATGTAGAAATCATGTCATGTACGAAATGATTAAAGGAACCTAAGAAGTTTTGCCTAAAGAGCCAAAGACACATTAGGAACAGAAGAGTTGACTTCAAACATTCAAAGGGCTGCTATGTGAAAGAGAGAACAAACAATCTTTGTAGATCCAGAGGGTAAAACCAGGACCAAAGTGTAGAAGTTACAGGGCTACTGATTTCTGTCTCACATAAGGAAGAAATCTGTAACAATTAAGACTTATCCACAAATGGAATGGACTGCCTCAAAAAGCAAAGAACTTAATATCATTAGAAGAGTTCTGGCGGAGGCTGGATATCATCTGCCAGGGATATGGAAGATGGGATTCCTGCTTTTGGTGTTGGATTTTAACCAGATATCTCTTAAGGCCTTGTCCAATTTCCCCAATTCTAATTTTTGTGTCATTCATGTCTTTACTATACGAGGGGCATAATAAATGTTTATTGATTGAATGAATTTGTATAAGCTCTTTTCTTACTCAAAATTTAGCATTATTATATGAATACATATTTTTCTTTCTTTGTGTGAAAATAGCTTTGAGAATTCTGAAGTATGAATGTAGAAGCAACAATAATAATAATGATAACAAGCATTTATATAGTATTTTAAGGTTTGTGAAGCACATTATAAATATTATTTCATCTTATCCTCCAACAATCAGGGAAAAGGGAAGAATAAAAAAAAGAAAGTTACATAACTTTATTATATATTTAAAAGGAATAACAAGTTGTACATAATAGATTTGCAGTTTCATGTACAGTCATCTTTTTTTTCTATTCTACTATGTTACGGAAATACTTGTTTTATTTCTTAAATTCAAAATTTAAAAAAAAAAAACCAACAAGACCCCCAGGAGATAGGTGCTATTACTATCCAAACCAAGCCAGACAGAAGTTAAGTGGCTTGCCCAGAGCCACTTAACCAGTATAAGCCAGAGACAGGAGCTGAATGCAAGTTTAATCTCTGGCTTTGAGGCTGACTCTATTCAATAGGGCAGATAGGTGGTACAGTGGATAGACTTATCTATATGAGTTCAAATCCGGCCTCAAGTACTTACTAGTGTGACCCTGGGCAAGTCATTTAACCCTGTTTGCCTCCCTTTCCTCATCTAAAAAATGAGCTGGAGAAAGAAATGGCCATCCACTCCAGTATCTTTCCAAGAAGAAAATCAGACACAACTAAACAACAACAACAATTTTGTTCACTATGCCACATTAAAATAGATACAACAACAACAACAAAATAGGTACAACAGCCAAACTATTTCATAATTGCTCCTATAGTTTCTGTCATAACTGTACAGGTGTAGTAATCATCACTGACATTTTACGTATTTTATACAACTTTTTTTTTGTATTTTTATACAAATATTTCCATATTCTATCTCATTTGATACTCACAACAACCCTTTGTGGTCAGTGCTTATCTCATTTCATGCATGAGGAAATCGAGCCTGAGAGACCAAGAAATTTGCTTAGGGTCACATCTCTTATAAATGTCAGAGTCAAGATTTGAATTCAGGTCTTCCTGACTCTGAATTAAACACCCTGTCCACTATACCATGCAGTCTATTAGTCTTACCTTTGTAGCAGTCAGGGACCACAAGGTATAATCAGCTCTACCAAGGCATTAAATGTGATCTCTACCCAACCCCTCATCAAACATTCTGTGACATATCATCATTTCCTAAAAATCATCAACCACAGAAACTCTGCATGTTCAGTATCATGAGAATTCTTTTTAGTCTGATGAGCAGAGGGAGTTAAACTTTCTATGACAATAATTGTGTGATCATACTGATTTCTTACAAATATTAATATTTTGGGTTTCAATAATACCTGTTCCTGAAGAAATCATTCAATTGGCCTCCTGGGTATTTCTAATCAAGTTTCAGAGTTTTCTTGAGATGTGGGGATTCTTTCTCAAAGACACACATGGGAACATAGGAAAAATAAGGCATAAGGAATTTCTGACTTATACAAATATCCTCAAACAAAGGAAGACAAAGAGAAATTAGAATTCAGAATTAAAGTGGGACACCTTAGGTTATTCAAAAGACAGGAAAAAACGAGAATTCAGATCAGAACAGGAACACTTTAGATTGCTTTTCTATCTCACTGAAAGGCAAGGTTATAACAATTAAGTCTTGTGCCCAGGGCAAATTCAGCTGGAAGTGGAGTATCCTGGGGGGATGGAGAGAAGGTCGGCTTTAGTGACATGGCAAAATTGGCAACCCAGGGTAAGGGAACAAAGTGTACCCCATCAGATGTTAGTGTCGTGGAGTTGCCCTCATTTACCTCTATGCCAGTTATAATTCTTCTGAAAAATTTCATAGCCCATTTGCAGATGGAACAACCGAGGCAGAAGAAATAATCACAAGCAACCTGAAATGGGTGAGTAAAAGAGCAGTTGCCATGTATTTGAAGGCATGAATTAACCTTAATTTTTCTCTTCTCTGTTTAAATGGTTCATTGGATTATGGATGGTTATCTGATCATGGTACTTCTCCTCTTGTTTAATTTTGTTGTACCACCTGAAATACAAGGAACTCAGTAAAACAACCAAGAAGAAAGGGTGAGAAAGGTGAGTGAGTTGTGACAGATATCTGCCGCTCATTTGTCAAAGCTCAAACACATGTGAAGAATGGGTTATGGTGTTACGAATATAAAGTATGGTATTATTTTACCAAGTTCTGGAACCCTCTGACAGCCAACTGTTTGAATTATTTCACAAAAGTATGGTATGTCTATCTCATTCTGATGCATTTCTTAAGAAATGATACATAGACAATAAATGCAAGGCTTATAAATTCACTTCCTGTCAAAAAATCCATGTCTTCCTATAGTCTGTTGTCATGGAAATAGTTGGGATGTTACAGATATGTGAAGGAGCTTAACTAGATTGAAAATGAGCAGAAATGTTTCACCAACTCTACCCCAAAGCTTTTGCATAACTCAGTCCCACGGAATAAAAACAAAACAACAGCAAACCTTAAAATACTTACTGGCATCATATACCCTTACTTTGAGAAAGCCATGTCTTCCTGCTGTTTAAACAAATAAGATGCAATTAGTCATCCCTTTAGTTTGTCATGAAGAGTATGAAATGATCTGGCTTTCCTTGTTACATGACATGTGTTACTCAAACCAGGATGGCCCAGTTAGGCTGTGGTTATGTATGAATGTACAATGACTAAATGGTAGTTTGGGAATGCAGTGGATAGAGCTCCAGCCTGGACTCAGGAAGACTCATCTCTGTGAGTTCAAATCTGGCCTTAGATATTTACTAGCTAGATGAGCCTAACTTAACCCTGTTTGCCTCAGTTTCCTCATCTGTAAAATGAGCTAAAGAGGAAAATGGCAAACCATTGCAGGATCTTTACCAAGAAAACCCCAAATGGGGTCACAAAGAATCGAAAAAGACTGAAAGAAAATGACTCAGCAGCAACAACAAAAATGTCTGAACTATTAGGTTAATGAAAAATTCAACGAATTTTCCAAATCTTTGTAATACCCACCCAAACAATTCACTACCAGAATCTTTAACAGAATTAACCACGTGATTTAACACCATGTAGATCCAGTCAAGAAGTATGGGATGTCTGTGTTAGAAAGGCTAAGAAGAGTCTACCTTCTTCACCTTCTTCACTACTTCAGGTTTCCATGACTTAATTAATGCAGCTATTAACACCACCGGTGCAGATTTCCATTTTTCCTTGCCTTAGTAGATTGTCTTTATGATTTGCTTTGGCTAAGAAATTAACCACATGCGAGCCAACCCTTTAGGGCTGCTAGGATGCACAGTGACTAGAGCACCAGGCCTGGAGTCAGGAGGACCTGATTTCAAATCCAGCCTCAGACACTTACTAGCTGTGTGACCCTGTTTATGTTACTTAACCCTGTTTGACTCAGTTCCTCATCTGTAAAATGAGTTGGAGAAGGAAATGGCAAATCACTCTAGCATCTTTGCCAAGAAAACCCCAAATGGAGTCACAGAGAGTTGGACACAACTGAAATGATTCAAAAACAAGCCAGCCTTTTGGCTATTCTTTTTTTTTTTTTTTTGGTTGTCAATTTTCAGGAAACAGGCATGCAAATTAGCCATTTTTGGACAGGCTCTAATCTGTATTCCTTGGATAAGCTCCAAAGAAGCACTACTAATGGCACCCTTCCAGATTTATTTATATTTATTAATATAAATTTAATTCCAGGAAGACTTTGAAGGTACCTACTTTGCTAAGTACTGCAGGAGATAAAAAGTTTGTATGAGATTAATTATTTGACCTTATATATGTGTTCTGCTTGGGGTTCTCAAACTAACCCTGAAGACTGGATCAGAGTAGACACCTAGAGCGAAGCAATATTAGAGATACAGTCTAGCCTATCTCTAGAAGGCCTGGTCTTCAAAAGCTTACCTTAGAGTGGAAAACTGAGGCCCTCACCCAGTCTGAAAGTACCAAGCATATTCACAGCACACAAGACAGCCAGGGAGAAGGTCCCTGACCACTGTTCCATCACTGGCATAGTGATAAGCATTCTCAAGAAGGACCACATTGTGTCTATGATGGTGATGCACAATTACAAAGGACTTAGCACTGTACCTTGCCATGGTGCTGATTTACTCAATACCTTAGATTTCACCACCACTCTGAACAAGGATGCTGGCAATATGGTGCATGGACAAATAACTATAGTACCAAATGTCACTTGAATTAGTGCAAGCAAGATGTATAAACAAAATCCTGTAAGTCCGAGAGAGGATAAACTAAAGCAGGTGGAGGGGAGACTGTTGTAAATGATTGAGGAAAGATCTATACTAGAGTGGTACCAGTCAGAATAGAGAGGAAGTTGTTATTGTTCAGTCATTTCAGTAACATCTGACTCTTGGTGACCCCATTTGGGGTTTGCTTGGCAACGATACTGGAATAGTTTGCCATTTCCTTCACCAGCTCATTTTACAGATGAGGTTTCTGAGGCAGAGTTGTGACTTGCCCACGGTCACACAGCTTGTGAGTATCTGAGTCCAGATTTGAATTCGGGAAAATGAGTCTTCCCAACTCTAAGCCCAATACAATATCCACTGTACCATCTAGCTATCCTAGAGAAGAGGAGATACATGCAAAAATAAGACTTCATAACCAATTGGATATGAAAATCAAAGGAGAGGAAGGAGCCAAAGATAACACCAAAGTTTCAACTACAGGAGACTTGGATAAATAGGCAACTGGTGGCACAATGGATAGAATGCCAGACTTGGAGTCAAGAGGACCTGAGTTCAAATTTGACCTCTGTCACTTACTAGCTGTGTGACCTTGGACAAGTCACTTAACCTCTATTTGCCTCACTTTCCTCAACTGTAAAAAGGGGCTAGTGATAGTGCCTACCTCATAGGGTTGTTGTGAGGATCATGTGATAATATTTGAAAAAAATACTTAGTACAGTGACTGGAACATAATAGGTGCTATATCAATGTTTATTCCTTTCCCTTCCTTTCAAATCTTCCTCAGTGAAACTCTATGTGATTCCTTCAGTCCAGTTTTAACCTTTTTGTCTCTGTCATGGACCTCTTTGGCAGGCCTCATGAAGCTTATGGACTCCTCAGTATAATGTTTTTAAGTGCATAAAATAAAATGCATAGGATTATAAAGGAATGTAGTTGAGATGCAGTTAAATTTTTCAAAAGTCCACAGACCCTAGATTAAGAACTCCTGCTTAGTCTATCCTCACTGGCACCTCACACTTACTACCTGTGTGAGCATGCATAATTCAATTAATGTCTGTCTGCCCCAATTTCCTCAACTGTAAAGTGGAGATAATAGTTACACCAATCTTTCAAGGCTGATAACATTTCTATGACAAAATGAGATAATATTTGTAAAGTGCTTTGCAAACCTTAATGTATGATGTAAATGCTGGTTACCATTATTATTATGAATGGCATTGCCATTGAAAAAAATAGTAAAATCAAGAGTAGCAGGTTTGTGGATAAAGACTGGAAGCTCAATTTTGTAGGTATTGAGCTTTAGGTGATAGTGGCACCTTCAAGTGGTAATGGCTACAATCTAATAGGCTTGATAAGGGTGTAAACATACAAATGTGTCTAACTGCACCAGATGAACTAAAAACAGAGGCTGGAGCTCTGGAGAGAGAAGTATCTGTGCAAAGGTGGTAGTTTGAAGGTATTGCCTTCAATCAAAGTTGTTTGCCCTTCTAATATTGCTGAAGGTAAATGGACTTTCTGAGGGGAAGGCTAAGAGAAGAAGAGAAGCATCGAGGACAGATCCTAGGTGAACAGTTATCTGAAGTGATCAGGAAGAGGATAAGAAACACAAGAAGACAGAGAAAGAGCAAGTAAAGGAGAGTGGAAAGAATATTGGCATCTCTGAAGTCAATGGGTGAGGGAGACTTCAGAAGAAGAGGATGGTCGAATATCAAACACAGTGAAGATGAGGATGGACAAAAAGTCACTGAATTTAGTAAGTTTTTACTGTACTATGTGCATTCATCTGGGGTAGGTGCTGGGGGAAATAAAAGATCAAGTAAGATATGGTTCAGTCCCTGCCCTCAAGAAGCTTATTATGATCTAGTAGAGATGATCAGACATGTACTTAGATAAATATAATACATACTAGAAAAAAGTAAGTGCAGTAAATAGACATTTAATAAATTTTCATTTGTGAAATTTGTAAGTAGGATCCAACATCCTAGATAAGGATAGATAAAATCCCAGATGATAGATAGATGAGGAGAGATTTCTTGGTCTAGGAGAGATCAGGGAAGGCAACCTTTGAGCCAGGATTTGAATAATGGGCAAAATGTCTACAGGTGATAGGTGATTCCCACACTATAGTATATTAGGGAAGAATTTCTAGCTATACTCACTTAGATAATAGCATGGAGTATCTAATGCTGTCCACACCATCAGAAGACCCAAATTGTTTAGGTCTGATGACTCAGAAAAATGTTTCTATGTTCTTAAGCTAATTCCATGGTAGTATGCCTAAGGATAACAGGAACCCAAACCACAAATAATTCACCTATTTCTTGTCAAATGTATTGCATTTTCAATGGAGCATATCACTACCCATATCCCACTGCTATTTGGGGGGAATTAAAAGACATATTTGGTCAGGTTCACAATATTCATATGCATATTTAAATTCCTATGAATTTTTGGATGTGGATTCTCTGACTGGAAAAGAATTAAGCTATTTCAAATTGATTTGTAGCTGATCTGAAAAAGTGTATATCCTTTTGGCAAAGCAATGTCTGGCAGGCCTTAATGCCAATCCATTTTCCTTTCCACACTATCTAAAAGAGTCCAGATTTTCTTCAGGTACTGTAAATCTCATTAAGAGGAAAATGGTGCTGCTCTAATATCAGGGATGACATTCAAGTGGGCGTAGATCCAAATGCTGTTGCCTCCTTTTCAAATGGAGATATATCATCTACATTCTTGTGGCATGGGGATATGTTTGGGGTTGACCCAATGTATTGAGTCTGATCTTGGGCAGACCTATGGTTTTGTTTTCTGACCTGACCCCTTAGAGGGGCAGCCAATGCAAACAGCTTCCAGAAAAGGGGGGGAGGGAATCACTTCACAGGAGGACCTGATGTAAAGAAGATATTGCAAAGCCTTGTTTCTGTAGCTTCGGGGAGGTGAGGGGGAGGGGTTGCGGACCTGTGATTTTAATGTGGGGGATTCCCAGGTTGAAAATTTCCTCTACCAATGTAGGTACACAATTTTCTTATGTTAACTTATGGTTTTAATGGGACAATGAGAAGTTGTGACTTGTCCAGGGTCACACAGTCAGTATATATTAGGGACAAGACTTGTACCCAGGTTTTCCTGAATCTAAAATCAGCCTCCTATTAATTACACCATTCTGCTTCTCAAAGCTTTTCTATTCCCATTTTTTTCTTCAATTTCATTTTTTCAATTAATAAAAGTCCGTTTTTTCTCCCTCCCATCCCCCCATTTAAAAAAAAAGAAAAGAAAAAAACCCTCATAACAAACATGCATAGGCAAGCAAAACAATTTCCTACATTGGTCATATCCAAAAAAATATGTAACCCAACACCTCTCTCTCTGTGGGTAGCATGCCTCACCATGCTACCCATACCTCTGGAGTGGAGGTTGGTCATTGCATTGACCAGAATTCTTAAGTCTTTCAAAGTTGTTTGCCTTTCCAATATTTCTATTATTGTACAAATTGTTCTCTTGGTTATTCTCATATTTTCAAGGTTACAGCAAGCAACTTTTGTTTTTGTTCTCAGAACAGTAACATTCATGTGGAAAGAAGGTGAAAAAATGATTTTTTGGGTCTATTTCTGTGCAAAGAGTTCTCCTCCTCTCTTCTCTGAATTCTACATTTAAGCTTTGATACCCCCTATAAAGTTGACAAAAGGGGAAGCATTTTTCAAATATCATATAATAGTGCTAGTTAAAGTTCAGTGGCTTGAAACCAATACCTCCACCAAGTGGAGATTCAAACAAGAGCCTTTTTAAGAATGTTGATTGTGTGAGTTCTACAGGCCAATAAGCCAAAGGAATGTGCCTATATCCTCCATAGAAGACCCCAAGTCTTGATTCTTTTACTACCTGGCCCAGAATCTTTGGCCCAAAGTTGAACTTTTTCATCACAACTCCTTTTTTCTTTTCTGTAGGAAGGAGGACATGGAGTGCCAGAAACAACATCCTCTTGAGAATGCATTCTCTGGAAACAGGAACACCTTGTACCTCTTCAAGGGGACTTGCAGTAGAAAATATTTTCAAGGAGCTGTTTGGCTAATGTGGAAGCACTGATTTCTATAATCCTGAATCATGAGTATAAATTCTTCAGTTGACGTGTAATTTCATCAATTTAGAATCTTTCAGTTGTATAGATGACAACCCTATGTGACTTTTGTTCATGTTCTATCATAAATCCTCCATAAAGTATCCACTCCTTTGGGGACTCTGAAGTCCTCTCACTGAGTCTTTTAAAAATACATATTACTGATATCTTTTGTCTTTATGTCATCATTTCTTGGGGGAAAACCCCCAAAACCTCCTTCCTCTTCCCTTGATTAAACCCTCTCTTCTAACAAAGCAATATGGTTAAACAAAATCAACTGCTATAATAACTGTATATATATGTATAGATAGATAGATAGATATACATATATAAGTATGCATAAAATACACAACATTACATATATATATGTATATGTATGTGCAATCCGAGTCCCAAAGCCCAATGATATTGAAATTTCTCCTTTTTGGTGAAGACCAGTGTCTAAGGAAGGAGTGGGGAAGAATTGCTGAGACCTGGAAAGTCTCTCAGTTTTCTTCAAGTCTCTGAGTCTATACAGACTTCATGAGCTTCTGGTTTCTAGCTTCAAGACAGAAGGTGAATGATGTCACTTCCAATTCAAGTTGCTGAAGGAAGACTGAGAAGAAGGTGAGAGGAGCTGGCAATCTCTATTACATCTGTCTGTCCCCAGCTAGATATACTAAAAACCTTTTGATGAGATCTGGGACTCTTGTCTGAGCTGAGTTACCTCACTCCAAAGGGGAGAGTTCTTTCACTCTGTATTGTATGGTATATATTCTCCTATGTATACTTTCTCTAATTTCTGTTTTGTAATGATTTCAAATGGGTTTCTTGGCTACCTAGTATATGTATTCATTGTGGAACTGGTATTTAACCTTACTTTCCCCAATAATGAAACAGTTGTAAAAAGATAGATTGAACCTGAAAACCACATCCTCTAGACTAATATTTAAAGAAACAGATAGACATATTCTGGTCTGGTGTTCCCAGAGCCCTCTCCTAGAGCCTCTACCATGCTGCTGTGACTCAAAACTCTCTTTCCATTTACATTGTTGTAGTCCTATTTACGCTTCAGATAGTCTTCTAAAAGTTATTTTATTTACAACTTCATCAGTGATAACCAGGGGTATAATGGACACAGCACTATTGGCTCATGAGAGATTGTCAAATTTTGAGTGAGAGCATTTAACAACCTTAATGGTTGTTAAACATTTATCAGGACACTCCTGGTTATACTCTTAAAACTCTAAAATCAATCACATGAAAATGAATTGATGGACCACAATACCCTGCAACCATCAATACCCTAATAATTTCTGCCTTTAAACAGGTCCTCTCAGTACATTTATCTGAGGGGCAGTTCTCTATACAGTGTTTCTTATAGACTGTGTCTCTCATCAGAATTTTATTTGCAAAACAGTGTTTCTTCACAAATTAATTTCACCCTTTTTCCTACACAAAAGTCTTTTTCCTGCCCCTTTCAGCAACGAAATTATTCACATACAAATGGGCAACTCTGCAACAATTCATACAAATCTTTAAATGTCCCCCTGAATTCTTCAAACTTCCACTAGGTCTTAACATAGCATAGACACCAGTTTATCATTAGAGATGTCCAGTTTTATTCCTTTTTAATCATAAATTTTGTGGATGATACTTTTTATACCACCTGATGCACACTTCAGCCATACATTTACCCATTGCCCTTTGGGTTGTCCACAATCTTGATTCTTAAAACATTGTGGCATAACATTCAGGGAGAATATAGGTAGTTGAAAGATGAGCTTTTGTTTAGGGAGAATCTTAGCATTCTAACAAGCATTGTCCAATTTCCAAGACAATCCTGCCCACTCTCTTCCTCCTATTTAGTTCTGAGCCCAGGTTATTGTCCAGATGTAACATACCAATGTAGTAATAATTCAATAGACCATCCAGCTAACTGTATATCAAAGTCCAGACAATAATACTACTTCATCCACTTGGTTTTTCCTATATGGATTGTTAGACCACTCTCTCTTGAGTTTATTTGTTTTTTGGGGGGGTGGGGAGAGGAGAGGTTTAATTTGTTAGGGAAACTCTGTAGTATTCGGAGGCTTGATGTGGTTGGCACAATATAATCCACAAACAGCTAGAATACCTCATTGTGTACACTATGTGTAGTTCAACCTATATGACAGTGAAACACCTTTGGAAAGCTTTTTTAAGTTTTGCTGATATTTACAATTGCACAAAGTCATTTCTATTGTTGACTTTATCATGGAATCTTGAATGATCTTAACATATTCCTAGAAGTCATATTTTTGAAGAAGAGCCTTTCAGTATTAATTTTACTCTACTGAATCAAATGCCTTTTACAATCAAAAAACAATAATCAATTAAAATGAAGAAACAATAAAGACAAGATAATCTCATTAAAAATTTAAAAACAGCAGAGCTAACAAATAAAGCAGAACCATTAATAAACTTGATAAACCATTAACTACTTTACTTTTTAAGAAGAGAAAGAAAAACCAAATAAACAAAATTAAAAAGGAAAAGGAAAAATTTGTAAGATACTAAGGAAAAAATACAGAAAATTATCAAAAACTATTGCCTGAATGACTTAGCAACAAAACTAAGAACCTAAACTAATTGGACAAATATCTACAAAAACATAAAATTTTAAAATTAATAAAACAAAAAATGTGACCTAAATAACCTGACTTCATAAAGAGAAATTGAGGAATCCATAAATGTCTCCCATGCTGAAAAACTGAATGACCAGACAGATTTTTAAGTAAATATTTAATCAAGCACTTAAAGATCAAATAATCACTATCCAACACAATTTTTTAAAAATAGAAAAATAAGTCATTCTACCCAAGCTTTTTCCATGAGACATTCATGGTAGTGATTTTCAAACTGGGGAAGGATAAAGCAGTGAAAGATTATAGACCAAACTCACAAATAAATATTGATGTGAAAATATTGCATAAAATATTGGAATGACACTATCACAATATATCACCAAAACTATTCATTACAATCTAGTTAGATTCCCAGGAATGCTTGGTCAACATTAGGAAAACAACACAATCAATTGTAATAATAGCAAAACCAACAAAAAGCCACGTGATTATTGGCTAGAGAGAAAAAAAATACAGCATTCATTTATATTACAACCACTAAAAAGCATAGGAAAGACAAGATCTTTCCGTAATATGATCAAAAGCATGTTTCACAAACCAAAAGCTAGAATTATTTGTCATAGAGATATAGCACCCCCTCTGGGCTACTCCTCTGAAACTTGTGCTTATCCTTGAGGGTTACAGGTTGGGTCTCCAGTGAGGCTATTATTCTCAGTGTCTAGGAATAACCCTGTAGGTCTGATCTCCTAACACTAGGAGATCATGAGCCCCCACCATCATGCTTCCCATTAACATTCAACCAGAGAACACAATTAGCTCTCAGTAAAAGCATTTAATAAGATGAGAATAAAAACAATAATTGTAAAAAACAATCTCCCCATAAACCTGGGGTAAATTGTCTCACAAATACACTAGCATCCATTGAGAAGAGTGAAATCAAACTTAGAGTACAATGGTAGTGAGGTACACATGTAGAATACAAGTGTGACAAAAGCAACTTATAACTCCTGATATTGCTGAGCCTGGAAGTCTTTCCTCTCTTCATGGAGTACTCACATAGCTTTCTCTGCTTGTAACCCAAAGATTTCTTTCCACAGCTCTACTCTCTTCTCCAGGGATCCAATTCCTCAAAGTGGTTTCTTCCCTTGAGTAAATGCCTTTCTATATCTGTGGCTGTCTGGAGCTTATTTCTTTTCCCTATTAGATGCAGTATCTCCTACCAACTGAGTAGCTCCATTTCAAAGGGACATGACTGTTGGGGGAAGATAGAAAGAAACACTCGTGTTCCCCTTAAAAAGTAATTCACTCTTAGGGACCTGGCTTATCTTTCACGTCTGAGTCCTGACTTGGAACTTCTACTTACAAACTATTAAAATTTAAAATTTATTTTAAAATCTATTTAAAGTCCCCAGGGTTATGGCTAATTTATTTGCTCAGACAATTGTGTTGTTCCCATCTTTACTCAGAGAAATGTTCACTTTTCATAAAGGAAATCACAGGGTGTGATACCTTGTTACCACATTAAAACCTCATCATATCTAACTATAATCACTAAACTGACTGAGCTAAAGCGGGGAAGGTTGAGGGAGGCAACAAATCACATTGCCCCCTCTTACAGAGAAAATACTGGAAGCTTTCCCCGTAAGAATATCAAGGAAGCAAGAATGGCTACTTCCGTCATTATTATTTTGCATGGTCCTAGAAATGGTCTATATAGTAATGACTCAAATACTCATTACTCAAATGGATCTGTGAAGTCAGAGTTATGTGAGTATTCCCTTCCCTGTTGTAGATTGCTGCCTATTTGAGCCTCTCCATGTCCTCCCATAATAAGCTTATTAAAGGAGATCCTCCCTACTTGCTGGGAAACCTTCCCCACCTTTTCTTAACATCACAAGGATGCCAATGGAACAAATGAAGTATTTTACAATTATCTCACTCTTGCCATGTGACCAACCTGTCTTCTTTTTTAATCATTCATTTTTTTTAATGACATGTTGTTGTTGAATCATTTCAGTTGTATCCAACTCTTCATGACTTCATTTGGGTTTTTCTTGGCAAAGATACTGGAATGGTTTGCCATTTCCTTTTCCAGCTCATTTTACAGATGAGAAACTGGGGCAAACGGGGTTAAGTGACTCACTTAGGGTCACACAGCTAGTAAATGTTCCAGGCTGGATTTGAACTCATGAAGATGAGTCTTCATGATTCTAAGTCCAGTGCTCTATCTATTGTACCACCTAGCTGTCCACTTTTACACTAGTGCTCCATAATTCTTTATTTATAATGTGTTGCAACCTGTTCCTCTCCAATATAGACTTTCACATTACCCTTTAAGAGAATAAACATCAACAATTAGGATGCAAAATTATATCCATTATCTGAGATGATGCCAAATCTCTATCTGATAATTTATTTAGAAAACCCTAGAAAAATATGGTAGTATGATTCAGTGGAAAGATGACTGGATTTAGAGACAGAGTTGATGGGTTCAGATCTTGACTCTGTTATTTATTTCCTATATGACCTTGAACAACTTTTCTGAACTTCATTTTCCTCATCTATAAAATGAAGAGTCTGGAATAGATGACCTCTAAGGAGCCTTCCAGCTTCTCAACTTTAATTGTTTCAGCAAATACAAACAATTCCACAAAACCTTCAGCATATATATATATATATATGTATGTATATATATATGTATATATGTATATATACACACACACACACATACACACATACACATGAGTGTGAGTGTGTGTGTGTGTGTATCAATAACCCCAAACAGGAAGAAATGGTAGCAAGAGAAATACAATATAACATAACAAGAAAATAATTGACCTACAAAGACACGGGATTTATATATAAGCAACTAAAAATAATTTTGACATAAGTAAAGGAAGCTTTAAATAAGTGTAAAGACATGCAGCATTCATGACTAAGTCATGTAGATACAGTAAACACAATAATAGTGCCCAAACTAATCTAAAAATTTAGCATTATGCCAGCCAAATTACCAAAGGGGCATTTCATAAAATTCAACAAAATAATAAAACTCAGATAGAAGGGGGGAAAAGGTCAAAATTGTCTAGAGAAAAAAATTTTCAAAGTAGCAATTAGGTAGGCTTTAGTATTACTAGATTTCAAATCATGTTTTAAGAAGAAGGTGAAGGGAGAAAGGAAACAAGCATTTATTAAGTGCCTACTATGTGCCAGGGATTATGCTAAGTGCTTTACATGTATTATCATAATAATCAAAACTATCTGGTATTAGATGAAACATAAAAATATTAATCATCAGAATGTATTAGATAAGTAAGACCTAGAAGGAAATGTATACCATAGTGCAGTTTTCAATAAATACAAGAACACTAAGCAGTCACTTGAAAAGAACCTTTTATTCAACAAAAACTACTAGGAAAACTGGATAACAGGTTGGCAGAAAATGGATCATCATATGACACCATCATCTTATATAGTCATAGACTCAGAAGTTTAAATCTGGAAGAGATCATAGAAGTCACCTAGTCCAACCCTCTCATTTTACTGAGACACAGAGAGTTGAAATGACTTGTCTAAGGTCTTATAGGTAAGTAAACTCAGATTTAAATCCTGGCTCTTTGACTCTAAATTCATCACCTTTTCCATTGTACCATGCTGCCTTCTCCACAACAAATAAACAAATAAATGGCTAAACATTAAATATTACACCATTTAAAATTATATCTTACAATTATGGTTGGAAGCTAAATTTCTAAGTAGTCACAATATTGGAACTACTAAAAAAAAACAAAAGAAACCATTTCAAAAAATTAAAAAAAAACTTTTTTGTTAACACCAATAAAACAAATGCAGCTAGTATAAGTAAATATATATATATATATGAACTGGAAAAATCTTTTTGTATGAAAAACCTCTGATAAAAGTCCAACCTATAAAGTCTAAAGGTAATTAGCACAGATCTATAAAAGAGGCAATCCCAAATAGACAATCATAGGAGATGAACAATTTTCAAAAACAGAAATGCAAACTATTAACCATCTAAATGAGGTGTTCATTAACCTTTTTGTGTGTCATGAACCCCTCCGAGAGTCTGGTGAAGACTATAGGCCATTCCTCAGAATTTTCTTAATGCATGAAATGAATGTAACCCCTGGTGGAGATAAAGGCCCTACCTTGCATGAGGGGTGAGGCGGTGCTGGTGAGAGGCAAGAGAGTGCCTCCCTTCACCAGTCCTTTTCATGACTCTCCAAGCTTCAAATTTTCTTTGGGACTCTTCAAGCATCAAGTCACTTCCAGTGCTTCTGGTATCCAGTTTGAGAAGGAAGATGGAACATGTCAACCCTACTTCGGGTTGCTGAAAGAAAAGATTCTGGGAAGACGTGAGAGGAGCTGGCAGCCTCCATCATGTCTCTATTCCTAGCTAGCTATACTAGAGACTATGAGGTGTTTTCCCATTAGATAATATCTAGGACACTCTCTTGGTTGAGCTGAGCTTTCTTACATCCAATGGGAGAGATTCTTTACTCTGTATGGTCTAGTATATATTTTTCTACATATATCTTCTTTGGCTTCTGTTTTGCTATGATTTGGACAAACAAGTTTCTTTTCTATTCACATATGTGTGTTCATTGTGGAATTGGCATTTGGTGGGAAAGAGGTCAAGCCTTGGATATAGAGCTTGGGGTCCCTCTTCCTCTAATAATGACAAAGTGATCAGAAGTTAGATCAAACCTGATCATATCCCCTACACTAATAATATTTAAAGGAGGAGACTAATATAATTCTAATCTAGTACCCCTTCTCCCTTAGGAGAGCAAAGTAATCTTCAGCCCCAACTCTGTGCTTCCCCTACTGGCAGAAATTAAATTGAAAAATGTTGGGGATGGCTAGGGATGTCTGTTTTGCCTCCCTTTCAACCACATACAATGACTGCCCTCACCTCTCTAAACATGGAGTTCTTCCTACATAGAATATACAGAATTACAAAGGACACTAATTATAATGCAAATTTAAAAAAAAACACATGGACTTCAGCTTAGGAATCTCTGAAAAATAATCAGGTAAATGCAAATAAAAATACCTTATAGAGATCAAATTGATAATGATTGTAAAAAGATGAAAAAGCCAATACTGTTGGAGACAGGGGAAACAGGCAAGCTAATTCACTCCTAGTAGAGCTATAATTTAGTCCAACAATTTTGTGATTACCCAAGAAAGTTAAAAAAAATTCATCCCCTTTGATAGAGTGACCCTGTTTTTGGCTTTATACCCCAATGAGGTTTTTGAAAAATTCTTTTTATTTTGTCTATTATAAATACTCAAATAAACTACAAAGGACATATGAAGAAAGATGCTACTGCATCCAGAGAAAGAACTGATAAATAGAAGTATGCATGGAATAATTTTACACCTACACACCTACACACACATACACACACACACACACACACACACACACACATATACTATTTTTGTCTAATGGTAGCCATCTCTTGGGGGAGGGAGGGAAAAAAAAGAAAAAAAATTACGTGATAATCTTGTTGCATATTTGAAAGGCATAGGAAGTTGTGCATAGTAGATTTGCAGTTTCATGTACAATTATCTTTTTATTGCACTATTATGAAAATGTTTGTTTTATTCCATAAATCAAAAATAAAATAAAAATATTTATCCATAAGAAAATGGTCAATCAGTACTATTTGGTATAGCAAACATTAACATGTTTGTTATGTAAATCATGACAATAAATTGGAGAGTGATTGGAAAATGTGATAAATGAACATAATTGGAATAGTACTATACTATAGTAAGGAATAATGAATAGGAGGAATTCAAAGGAATATGGGAAGATCTGTATGAAGTGATACAAAATAAATAAAGTATAACCAAAGAACAACACTTCAGTTAACAATGATGCTCAGAACAAAAACATTATACAATATTATTATCAACTTTTAAAGTATATGCCATTCTCTAAAAAAATTACCTGCTAAAGTGAATATTTACATTATTATCAATTATAATCAGTCTTAATGTTGCTTTGCTTAACTGTTCTAAAGGATTCTATCTTGTTGTTATTCAGTTGTTTCAGTCATGTCTAACTTGTTGTGAACCCATTTTGGGGTTTTCTTGGCAAAGACACTGAAGTAGTTTGCCATTCCTTCTCTAGCTCATTTTACAGATGAAGAAATTGAGACAAACAGGGGTTAAGTGACTTGCCCAGGGTCACACAGCTAGCAAGTGTCTGAGGCCAGATTTGAACTGAGGGAGATGAGTCTCACTTTTTTCCAGGAGCAGCATCAGAGTCACTTGTGCCACCTAGCTTCCCCTATATTTGCACGTACCATCAGTTATAATCAATTTTAATGTTGCTTTGCTTAACTCTCCTAAGGGATTCTACCTTGTTGTTGTTCAGTTGTTTCAGCCATGTTCAACTCTTCATAACCTTATTTGGGATTTTCTTGGCAAAAATACTGGAGTGGTTTGACATTTCCTTCTCTAGCTTGTTTTACAGATGAAGAAAGTGAGGCAAACAAGGTAAAGTGACTTGCCCAAGGTCACACAGCTAGTAAGTGTTTGATGCCAGATTTGAACTCAGGATGATGAGTGTTCCTGACTCCAGGCCCAGCACTCTATCCACTACACCACCTAGCTACTCATTCTACCTTGAGGAAGTTCAATTGTGACTACTTCAGGATTTTCTATGATGTGTCAAAGCAGCATTTGAGGCATGGCTAGAAAGCAGGCCATGTGCAGAAGACCTAAGAAGTCCTAGTGAGAAGAGTGATCAATATGAGTCATAGGTGTGATGGGCCAGTTAAAACAAAATGAACAAAATAAGATGCTAAGATGATTTTCATGGTGCATCAATAGAAGTATAAAGTCTACAGCCTGAGCACTGACATTCCTGTTGTACTTTATTTGTATAAAATTATATCTCCAATATGGTGACCATTCTGCGTGCCATATTTTAGAAGGAATATTGACAGACTAAAGTATGTGCAGAAAAGGGTAATCAAGATCATTAGGGGGCTGGAATTCATGATATTTAACAATCTAAAATAGCCTAAAGAGAAGGTTTAGTAGGAAGATGACAGAAGTCTTCAAGTATTTGAAGAGCTGTTTTGAGGGACATGGATTTGCTCTTCTTGGTCTTAGAGTATAGAACTTTGGTTAAAGTATAGAGGCAGATTTTTTTAATCTATCTATTTATTATTTTTATTAGTAGATTTTCTATCTAGCCCATAGGCTAGCCCATTCTCTCATCAAGAGGGACCAGCTTGACCTTCCTTAGCTAACTCAGTAACTTCCAGCTTCCAAGAGCTTGTCATACTGTTGTGGACCTTAGTGAGAACACTTGATTAGCACTGTCACTTGGAATTCTCAAGCTCAAGAGATCTGCCAATCTCAGCCTCCCTGACAGCAGAGATTACAGGTGTGCTTTTAAAGTAGATTTTAGTGTAATTTTAGCAGATTTTAAATTTAAAAAATTATAGCTGTTCAAAAATGGAATGGGCTGCCTGGAGTAGATAGTGAGTTCCCCATCACTAGAGTTCCTCCAGCCCAGACTAGATGGAGGGAATTAATGATTTGGACACAATGACCTCTGCAGTCCCTTCCATCTCTATGATCCTATTGCCTACACTCAGGTTTTATACAAGCCATATGTGGGGGGCAGAAGGGTTTTGAAGGGGAACCTATATTTAGATCAATATCATAATTCATCACTTGAATGGATAGACCTTTTCACTTAGTGTTTGCTTTCAGTCCCGGTAACAGCAGGAAGAACTGAAGTCAGAATTCTTCCAGAATGGCTCCATTGTCAATTGGCTTTCAGGAGGCAATGACTCTTAGCTCCAACACCACACATTTCAGTGACCACGCAGGAGCATTTCTGGTTCCTTCAGCATCTAATAAAAATCACAGTTAATAAACAAAAATCAGCACCTGAAGGAAGGGGTGCTTTCTCTAGCCAGTACTTCAAAGGCCTAGTAAGACCTCCCTTCCACATTCCTCTGCTTTCCCAGCCATAGGTAAAGATTAGGCATGTATACTCTTGGGAGAGTCTGTTCTGAGTTTGCTTCAAGGTGTTTCTTATCTCTATAAATCAGCTATTTGATTTGACGGGAGACTAATGCATGCTTTTTTTCAATAAGTAGAGATAGTATTCTGAGGGGAATAGGGTTAGTCTTTGTTTTGACCCTTAAATTACCTTGCCTCCTCTGTGACTGGTCTCATTTCACTTTCTTCTGACTTGTTCTGTCCCAAGGAAAGAAAGATTTGGTCTCTGGGCTGTCCATCAAAGAACCATGATGATTTCAAGTTTTCAGTTCAAGTCAAACTACAACCAAAATTAATTAGGAGTCCTTACTCCTGAGCAAAGAGCAGTAAACTTGTGGCTAAGGCTTATTATGAGATGTTTGTGATGTTGATTTTTCATGTAATCTCTAGGCTAATGGAATGGTACTTTGTCACTGCTTCCACTGCCAAATGAGGCCATTAGGCCAGCAGCATTGAAATGAAAATAAGAAGGGTGTGCATTCAGATCCTAACTTACACACTTATTCACTATGTGACTCTGGACAAGTCAGCCTTGGTTTCTTATTTCAGGTTCAATTTCCTCATCCAAATAATGAGGGCACTAATAACTGTGGCATTTAATTTGGAGGTTTCTTCAAGGATTCAATAATATGTCAAATAATGTATATAAAGTGTTTCAAAACTTTAAAACACCATATACTTGACAGTTATTATTTGTGTGTGTGTGTGTGTGTGTGTGTGTGTGTGTGTGTGTGTGTGTGT
>NW_020954592.1:13450122-13466901 GCF_900497805.2 Vombatus ursinus
TGTGTGTGTGTGTGTGTGTGTGTGTGTGTGTGTGTGTGTGTGTGTGTGTATTCCAAAACCAGAGCTAAGGTGTGGAGGAGGGAAGAGAAAAGGGGCCCACCTATTGAACTGGTGAGAGTGTGGCATACGGATGCACCAAATCTTGGAAGCAGTTGTTTGCAAGACCATCATGGTCTCCATCTTCCAGTCATTGCCCCAAAATCATCATGCTCTGACTGTATATGTATAATCTATATCAAACTGTTTTCCATCTCAAGGAGCAAGGGAAAAAGAAAATTTGAAACTCAAATTTTTTTAAAGTGAATGTCAAAAATTGTTTTTACATGTAATTGTGCAAAAATTTTTAAAAAAATAATGATGCCATCTGGCAACAATCTTTTTTAAATTTTATTTTTAATTTATGGAATAAAACAAGCAATTCTATAACATAGTATAACAAAAAAGATGATTACACATGAAACTGCAAATCAATCATGTACAACTTGCTATTCCTTTTAAATGTAAAGTTATCACATAAATTTTTTCCCTTTTTTTCTTCCCTCTACCCTCATCCTGGAGATGGCTACCATTAGACCCAAATAGGTATATATATGTAAATTTATTTTATACATACTTCTATTTGTCAATTCTTCCTGTGGATACAGACAGTGTCTTTCTTCATATGTCCTTTATAGTTAATTTTGGTATTTGTAATAGTCAGAATGACTTATTCACTCAAAGTATTCTTAAAACAATATTGCTGTTACTATATACACTTTTCTCTTGGTTCTGCTCATTTTGCTCTTCATTATTTCATGTTCAGTCTTTTCACGTTTTTCTAAGATCATCAAGCTCATCTTTTCTTATAGCACAGTAGTATTCCATCACAATCACATACCATAACTTGTTCAACCATTCCCCAGTTGATGGGCATCCCTGCCATTTCCAGTTGTTGTGGCTATACCTTCCTTGAACTTTCTGTCCTGGTTCTAGTAGAGGATGATGCCTCCCTGATACAGGGAGAGTTTAGACATTGTCCTAGTTTTAGAAATATCAGCTCCTATTTCAGCCAAACTGGTCCATTTTTTACTCCGCATTTACAACAACCTATCTTTACCACTTCCATACTTTTGCACAGGCTATCCCCTATGCTTTCAATGCCCTCTCTCTTCACTTTTTCTTCTTGGAATTCTTAGTTTCCTTCAAGACCGCTGAGAAGTCACCTCCTGCGCAAGGCATTTCCTGCTCCTCCTGCAAGTGTTAGTGGTATCCTCTTAGAATTATTTATATTTACCATGTATGTGTATGGGTGTATTTATTTAGTGTGTAGTATGTAGCAGTATTTAGTATGTAGTATTTATTTAAATGTGTACATGTTATCCCTGCTCCCCCTATTCCCAGTAGAGTTTTTGGTAAAATGGAAATATAGCACTCAGAAATACAATTTGAGAGGGCTACATAAAATGTATAAGACAGAATTAATGGTTTCAATTTTCCAAAGGTGCTGCTTTCTCATTCCTTCTAAATGTAAGCACCAAGGAAAGAAAGGAAGAAGAAAGAAAAGAAGGAAGGAAGGAAAAAAGGTGAAAAAAAGGAAGGAAGGAAGGAAGGAAGGAAGGGGCAGTAATGAATCCTATGTTTCATGAAAGCATATCCAACTGTGCCTAGTCATTACTTGGGGAAGGGATGTGGGGGTGAAAACGCCATATCTTCCCTAATGAGGTTTTGGAGCTTATAGCTTCAAGAATCTAAGTATTTCAAAGTTATTGCCTTAAGATCACTGTTCTCCTTTGTGACTCTATGTAAGCTCTTGATGAAAGGTTCCCAGAATATGAGAGAGTTAAGTTGTTGGTTCCTAGACTGACCTGGTTCAAATGCTAGCTAACCAAAATCAAACGCATCTCTATCGGTGTGGGATAGGGCACTCGCCAACACTGGGTTTATTATTTTACACAAGGTCACTGAACTAACAGATGTACAGCATGGAAATAGATAGTTTAATTGTCACTTCATCAGGGACTTAGTCCTTTAATTTCCTAAGTTGGGGTGTTTGACTGTATGTGTGTCTTTTAATGGTCTTGCTTTCTCACTCGAAACCTGTTGTCCAGTCCAAAAATCTTCCATATAAGAAACAGTTTTCATTTAAGTCTAAGTCCCCAACTTTACACGTTAAGGTTTACAAAACACTTGCCAAGGGTTAACTCATTTGTTCCTCACAACGACCCTAGGTGCTATTATTATTCCCATTTTACAGATATGGCAACAGAGGCTGAGAGAGATTAAGTGATTGCCTAAGGTCACACAGCTTATAACTGTCTGAAACCAGATTTGAACTCAGGTCTTCCTGACACCAAGTCCAGCACTCTATTCATTGTTTTACAAAACTAAATTTATCCCGGGTTTAGCCTTCCAAGGACCTCAACCATCTGTAACACAGGTATAAGAGAGAAGAGAAGGAATGAGCATTTGTTTGCATAATACCTACTATATGCCAGGCATTGTGTTAAGTGTTTTTTACAACAACCTTGTGAGATGGGTGCTATTAATATGTCCATTTTATAGTTGAGAAAACTGAGGTAAACAAGATTAAATGATTTGCCTAGGGTCACATAGGTCTGTAAGTGTCAGAAGTCAGATTTGAACTCAGATCTGTTTTACTTCAGACCCCATGCTCTATCCACTGCTACACCTCCTTAGGCAGGGTAAGATAGAGCCAACCTCAGGCCCTCTTCTTAATTCTAAAGTACTTTATTAGTATTGGGCAGCTAGGTGACTCAGTGAATAGAGCATCAGGCCTGGAGTCAGGATTGGCCTCAGACACTTCCAGCTGTGTGACTCTGGGCAAGTCACTTAACATTGTTTGCTCAGTTTCCCCATAAAATGAGCTGGAGAAGGAAATGGCAAACCATTCCAGTATCTTTGCCAAGAAAACACCCCAAATGGAGCCAGGAAGAATCAGAGATGACTGAAACAACTGAACAACCTCCTCTCTCTTCCCACTGGCACCACTCTAGTATAGACCCTTCCTCAATTTTTTTACAATAGCCTCCTAATACATATATGTATGTGTGTGTGTGTGTGTGTATATATATATACATGCCTCTATTCTCAAAGAGTCAGACATACCTGAAAACAACTGAACAACAAAATACTAGTATGAGCTCTTCGTAATGTTTTTGCAGTTTCAATAACAAAGGAAAGACAGTGGAAAGAAACGGTCATGCATGGAGACAGAAGTGATACCATACCAGACACACCTCAGTCCATTATTGTCTAACAGCTCTAATAGTCTTGTGGATGCTCAGTTCAATCCAATAAATATTTATTAAGCACCTGCTGTTTATGAACCCAGATCAAGGTAGGCTAGAGCAGAAGCAAAGTTTAGACAAGATACAGTCCTGCCCTTAAGGGATACAATAATTTCACAAAAGGTTAAGATAGTTACATGGATTACTACAGTATCTAATAATTCATGAAAGTACATGAGAGAAGTTCAAAACACATTGTTATGTGAGCTCCAAGGGGGAAAGTTGTTCTTCACTGGTAGATCAGGAAGTTTTCATAGAGCAGATGGCTTCTGAGTTGAATTTTAAAAGATGGTCAAGGGATTTGATTGGCAAAGAGGGAGGTAGGGAAAAGGCCTTCCAAGGCTTAAGATACAGTGGTAGAAAAGTACGAGACATGTTCAGAGATAGAGAGTAGGTCTATCTGACTTATGCATAGAATGTATTGTGGGGAGTCATATCAAATGAGGCTAGAAAGGTCAGGTGGTCAGAATCATAGATTTAGAACTGAAAGAGACCTCAAAGGTCTTCTAGTCCAATCTCTTCATCTTACTAGCAAGGAAGATGAGATACTTGTCCAGGGTCATACAGCTAGTAAGTTTCTGCGGTAGGATTTGAACCTAGATCTTCTTATTCCAAAGCTAGCCCTCTTTCTATTGCATATACTACTTGCCCACCAGGTGGCGGAAAGTCTTCAATGCCAGGCAAAGAAGTTTGAATTTGATTTAGTGGGCAACAGCAGCCGTTGAAGACTTTTTTAGCAGATCAATGACACAAACATTGCATGAAGAATAAAGGAGAGACTGAATGAGACATTGAGTGGAGGAAGAAAGACTTGTTAGGAAATGATTGCAATACTACTGGCAGTTGGCCCTGCAACGATGGCCTGCATTAGTTGGTTATGCAATTATCCCTTCCCTATTGTGGAGGTTATGAGGTATGGTGCCCCCTGCAATCTGAAAAATCCTTTGAGGTCTCTTTCAGTTCTAAATCTATGATTCTGGCCACCTGACGTTTCTAGCCTCATCCAATATTACTCCCCACGATACACTCTATGCATTAGTCAGATAAAATTTTTGCTCCTCCCGTTGTAGCAGAGAAGAAGTCTGAATGGTTATGGTACTAAAAGGTTAAATATGTTGATATTATACTATACTATACACATATATTTATGCAGTTCTGAGTTTCTAAACTTTTTCTGTGTCATCTGCTGGCTTTTGTATGTCATCTGTGACTTCTACAAAACTCCCCCCACGTTCCCATTTAGTTTCCTATGCTGACCCACCATATATCGAAACCATGATGGGGAAAGTTGCAATGTGGAAGTGATAACTGTACAGAGGAAAGGAAATATGTGAGAGATTTTATATCATTAGCATTGACAGTTCTCAGTAACTGATTGGATATAGGAGGTCAGGGTTGGGGAAGAATCAGAGATTTTTAATATGAGAGACCAGATACATGATAATGTCTCTGAGAGAAATAACAAAAGCAGAAGGAGCAGATTTAAGAAGGAAAAAAAATAGATAAGCTCAGTTTGAAACATGTTGAATCTGATGTCCTGGTGGCACATTCAGGTCTAGGTATGTAGGGATGACACCAGTTACAGAGCCCTCATTAAAGACAAACAGCCAGGTAGCTTAAGTCTAAAAATCAGAAGTCACAGTATGATTTCCCACAACAGGCAGCCAGATCTAGGTTGTAGCAAATGTCTACAGAAGAGGAAAAGTCTGACTCTGGATTTAACTGAAATTGCTCTTTTCAAAGGTACCACTTAGTCTACATCTGATGGACTTTTTCTTAATCCTCATGCTTCTTGACCTATCTGTTGGATTGTTAACTACACTCTTCTCCTGGACACTCCCCTCTCTGGGTTTTCATGAAATTACTCTCTCCTGGTTCTCTTCTTGCCTCTTATCTGAACACTCCTCAACCTACTGTGCTGCTTTCTCGTTCATAACATAGCCCCTATCTATGTGTTCCCCAAAATTCTGTCAATGAGACCTCTTCTCTTCTCTTGTCTCTCTAGTCTTCTCTATTGGTCACATCATCGTTTCCCATGGGTTTAAATATCATCTCTATGCAGATAACTACCAGAGCTCTATGTCCAGCTCAGTCTCTTCAGAGACTCAGAGCTTTAGGCCCCCCTCACCAAATGCCTGTCAGATATTTCAAACTGGATGTCCCAGAGACATCTCAGACTCCAAAACAGAACTTTCCATCTTCCTCACCCACTCTTGTTGTTGTTCAATTGTTTTCGGTTGTGTCTGACTCTGTGACCCCATTTGGGGGTTTTTTTGGCAAAGATACTGAAGGGGTTTGCTATTCCCTTCTCCAGCTCATTTTATACACGAGGAACTGAGGGCAAACAAGAGTAAGTGACTTGCCCAGGGTCACACAGCTAGTAAGTGTTTGAGGCCAGAGTTCAACTCAGGAAGATGAGTCTGACTCCAGGCCCAGCCCTCTATCTACTTCACCACCACTCTGCCCCACTCCCAAATCTTCACCTCTTCTAGGTTTCTCTATTTCTATCAAAAGCACTACCTTTCTTCCAGTTTCCCAAATTTGTAACCACATTATCCTAGACTCTTCACTCTCCCTCTTCCTCAGATATCTACCATTGCCAAATCTTGCCACTTCTACCTCCTTTTTGTCTCCCACATCTGATCCCTTCTCTATTCACGTAGCTATTACCTCAGTTCACTGTTTTTGTTGTTATGTTTGCTTGCTTGTTGGTCGCAGTTAGGTAGCGCAGTGAATAGAGATACTGTGCCTGGAGTCAGGAAAACTCATCTTCCAAAGTTCAAATCCAACCTCAGACACTTGCTGTCTGTGTGACCCTCAGTAAGTCACTTAACTCTGTTTGCCTCAGTTTCCTCATCTATAAAACGAGCTGGAGAAGGAAATGGTGTATCTTTGCCAAGAAAACTCCAAATGGGGTCATGCAGAGTTGAACATGACTGGAACTACTGAACAACAAGGTGACTACTTAGAAAGTAACATTACACATTTGGACCTGAGGTGGCCTGCCTACCTGAAAAAAAACCATATTCCATTACTTGATAGCCACACTCCATATGTATCATTTTATATACACATATGCATACACATAAATATATAAAAATAATAGGAAAAATCCCAGCAGACTGAAAACACAAAGATATGTGTATATGTACACATATATGTGACACATATTTTTTCTGGTTCATTCACTGTATAAATACACATGTTCATAATAATGATCCTGTGTCATCCAAAAAAAACTAAATTAAATTTGGAATTATGTGAGTGGTCACTAAGCTCTTTGTAAATCCACTTACAGAGCATAGACTCCAAGAAGATCAAAGACATTAAGAAAGTCCTCCATATATGACAAAATATTCATAGCCCAAAAAAATGGAAACATAGGGATGACCGAACAAATTGTGGTATATCAATATAATGTAATATTATTGTGCATAAAAGATAAATGTGGGGAGTTCAAAGGAAACCTGGGGAAACTTGTGTGAACTTTTACAGAAAAACGTAGCACAATTAAAACAATAAACACAATGACAGTAAGATAAACAAAAAATGACACAAAAAGGCATCTGAACTCTGATTAATTGTAATGACCAATCATGGCATGAAATGATGATGAAATGTATTCCCCTTTTCTCAATAGAGAATGAGGGTCTACAGATATAAAGTATTATATACACTGTAAGGTATGGATATAATGTTTATTTTTTGGTTAACCGTCTTTCTTTGTTACAAAGGAGGGTTCAGTTGAGTCAGGGGATACTTTGAGAATTGGCTAATGTAAAAGCAGAAGGCAACAGCAAAACTTCAAAAAGCATATACGTAAAAAGAAAAAATGTTCAGCATATAGATTTAGTTTAGAAAACAGAGAATTGGATGATATGCTTTAGGAAGATGTTTGTTAATTTTTTTTAAAAATGTTGACACTTAAAAGGCAAAACTTCAATTAGCTAGAAAATTCACTTAAGTAGAATACCACATTTCCCCAGCCAGCAATGATGAATAAATGGAGTATCAATACTTGTTCAGTCGTTTCAGTTGTGTCTGACTCTTCATGACCCCATTTTGGGGTTTTCTTGGCAAAGATACTGAAGTGGTTTGCCATTTCCCTCTCCAATCAATATAGTAGGGTACCAATCACAGGATAGCAGAATCAGACTTTTGGAATTGTGCCTAGGGAATGTCATCCATGAGACTCTGATGAAGGAAAAGCTATCTGGGGCTTGGAAAAACTGTTCTTTTGTTTGTCTGATCTCTGTATACATTGAGTAGGATGGAGTGATGCAGTCTGAGACCTTGCTATCTTTTAAGTACAAATTCTAACAATCACAAAGAAAGAAAAACACAGGAAGTCTTTGTGAGTGGGTGTCTTTCCACAGTGACACCCTGGCACACTGATTTTCTTATAGCTGCACAGTCTTAGATTGTTTAACCCAAAGGAAATAATACATTCTGTATCTTTATATGCTTTCATGTACATAACAGGAAATGCATAAAATCACAGGGTTTGGAGCCACAAAGAAGGAGGTTGTGGTTACAAAAGTTCATCTCTTGGTGATGTCCAGCCTTCTATTGTTAAATGTCTTCAAACAACGATTTATTTCGGCTGGCCTTCAGATAACAAGCATGCACTTTGTCATTGGGTCAGAACTGAAGTCTCCCTGGCTGGGTACTGCCACACAGAGCTTCTGGCATAGCCTTAGAGGGCCCACGGTCACCTCCATACTGCAACAAAGCACTGGAATAGGTCTAGAGAAGGGAATACAAGTGTCAGTTAACTATTAATATTCCAATGAGGCAGCACCGAATAGTAGAAAGCCCCCTTGGACTGTGTGAGGAGACCTGTTCTCTGGGTCTAACTCTGCCACTAGCTAGCTGTATGACTCCCACCCCCCCATCCCACCCCAATCCCACCAAGTCATTTCATCTTTCTGGGTCTTAGTCTGTAAAAATAGGGAGAATAACAGCTCCAAGCACTCACCTCAAAAGGTTATCATGAGGATCAAGTGAGTGAAGACAAAAGTGTCTTGAAAATTTGAAAGTATTATATAGATTGCTACTACTAATTACTACTATGCTTTCCTTTTCTGGGCCTCAGTTTCTTCATATAAAAAAAAATGAGTGCCCTGAAATATGTATGAACACAGAATATTCAGCTCTACAGTCTTAAGACTAAAGGGCCTAAAGGCTCCTACCTAAAGGGCCAATATCAAAATTACTCAGCCCTGGAGAGGTAAGTAAAACAGCTTGCTTAAACAAGGCCTTGAGAGGACACCAGAGAATAGAAGTCAGGTTCTTAAGTGAGTGTCCTTTGAATATGTAAATGTGGTAATTATCTCATTATCATTTAGAGCTATTTGGCATTAATTCATTTTCAGATTTTAATGAATAGAAAAGCAGCTTTCATTAGTATAGAAATTCAGGAAAATCTCATCCTCCAATTTCACCCCTCCTCCCACTTCCTCCCCACCCCCACCCCAATGGGCTAATTGGTAGAAAGATCATAGGATGTTAGGGTTAGAAGAGACCTTAGGCACCATCTAATCCAATCCCATCATTTTACAGAAGTTTGATTGAGTAACTTTTCCTGAAGGCTTCTCAGGAGCAGTTTGTGGAGTTCATTGGCTACTCTCCAATCTAGCTGGTTCAAGCCTTGAGATACAATTGCACCTTTAGAGGCCTGAAGGAAGCAAAAAGGTCAGCGAAAAGTGGTTTCACTTGCCCTCACCTCTTGTCCAAAAAGAACTCCCATTAGAGGAGGTCCAATAAGATATATAGCCCTCAAGTTATACACATGTGCCATATAATACAACCATTGATTCCAAAGAGCCGGCACTGGTTACAGTGGCAGATTTATTGTGTGTGCCATGGGTCAAGGATCATAGGTCATTTTACAAATATCCTTTTCAGGTGTCTGTGAATTCCTACAAAAACACACACAAAGGTAGAAAAGCACTCAGAAGAAAGTTATTTTATTACCTTCCCAACTTAGAGCCAAAATGAAAACAAGATAAATATTCTCTCTTCAGAAATAGTAGATACTCATTCTTCTGGAATCTCTGGCACTTTGTAAGTGCCAGGGGCCATGAGTCAGAACAGATAGGGGTGTAGTCTGATTGGATGGGGGCACTTGAAATGCTCTGCCCTGCCTGTCTCAGCTGGAAGACTCTTAGGCTGTCAACTTGGTTTGGTAACTTTTGTTTCTCCTTTTTTTGGGGGGAGGGGGTTGATTGTTGTTTTTTAAAGAATTTACAACATTAATTTTTCAGCAAGGGGTGGAGCAAAGAGAAATCACTTCTGGAAAAGCAGCTAGGTGCCTAGTCCAGGAGATTACTTCAAAATGACTACATTGCAATTGGGTATAACCACGTTTGGTTTCTCTTGGTTGTATTAGTCCACATTTATAGCAAAGCAACAGGCATTTATTAAATACTTAGTATATTACAGGCACTGTGCAAAGAGCTAGGGATATAAATAGAAGCAAAAAGAGACACTCCCTGCACTCAAGGAGCTTCCAATAAGGGAAGACTATCCACAAAGAGAAGCAGAGGTGGAGGTAGATATTTCCTTAAGGATATTGCAATCCAAGAAGTTAGAGACATTAGCCAGGAGCAGAATGAAGTTTGGCTGGGTGGATCCCTCCCCAAAATAGAGTCTTTGGGCGAAGTCCACCAATGGCCAAGGGATGTTCCACCATGATAAGACAATAGGAGTCCATGGATGTTACAGGAGGAGGAGGTTCCATACTCAGAGGGAAGTTGGAGGATGAGACTTAAGGTGCTGAAGCCTAGAAAGTCAGTATGGGGTCAAATAGTTCAACATCAGAAAATTATAGGATTTTATAAGTGTAAGTGAAATCAAAGAAGATACAGAAGGCCCAGTACCCTTAACCTACTTTTTTTTGGAATGAGATATTTTTCTGGGCTTTGATTTGTAAATATCTGTACACGGCTCAGAGCTGTTTTCAACCAGGAAAGTTTAGGTTTTTAAAAATAATTTTTAACACACCACCAAATTGTGTTAACTGTGGAAATATTTGATATGTCTTGTTCTCACAGAAACAGACCCTTGGATGTTTGATGGGGGAGATTTTCAAATGTCCTGCTGATTAAAAACCATTGTTTATTCAAAAATATTAAAACATGTCACTCATGTTTAAATCAGACTTACTGGAGGACTTCCTGTGAAGAGGGAGGTTGGTAAACACAGTATCATGTTCTGATAGATGCATAGCTGTGGATTTTAGCATCATTGTCTGGTAGCTATGGGTTTTGTGCTGCTATTTCCCTGTGGTATTGGATAACTACATAGAGGGTTTAAAATTCTTCTTTCACAAAAGAGGAGAAAAAAGGAAAGGAAATTAAAGACAAAAAAAAATCCATTCCACCCATCTCTTGCATAACCGTTAATAGTATGTGTCCATGTAGTCACTGAAAGTCAGGAAATGTGGAAGTTCTCTCTGTTCCCCTTAAATGGGTGACTATTATATTTCAAGCTGGTTAATATGGGCCATGAAAGTATATAAGTGAGTATTTCAGTGGGAACTGGGCTTTTGTGCTTCTTGTCTCATGTTTACATCTGTATTCTTTGTATTGCATTTTTTTAAAAAATTTACTTGATTTGATTTCAAAAGGGGAAAAAAAAGGATGCCTTCTTCTAGTCACTTAAGCAGCCAAGACACAGTCACTAGGGCTCCAACTTTTACTTTTTTTTTTATTTTAAGACTGGGTCTTCTGATCTCACTCAAACTAGAAGTACAACAGCTAATCATGGACGCAATTCCACTACTGAGGTGCTGGGGCACTTTGACGTGTTCTATTTCTGACCTAAGCTGGTTCAGCCCTGTTTAGGCAACCTGGTGCCTCCACCTTATGCCACTCCTGCGGGGTCCCCATATTGGCATCAGACAGTATAGACATCAAGTCTGCATAGCTCTCTGTAGCTCAAAATCCCTGAGCTCCTCCAGTAGCAGAGGTAAAAGGCATGCCCAGGCCATATTTGCTTTTCAGCTGAACCTGAAAAAATGCTCACCTGTGATTTCATTTGTAACTGTCCCTTTCAAATGACCTTTCAAGCAAAAGCTGGAAGGAATGAGCTCACAGGAAGTTTGGATGAAAATAAATCTTACCGATTTCTAAGCGTTTTGGAGAAATCTCAGAGCTTTGAGTCACTTGTTCCTCTACCTTTGCCTCTAGGAGGGATCTTGAGTGGTAAAAAAAAAGAAATCTTCAACCCTCATTCATCTTCATCTTTGTCACCATGGGCATAATGATCATATGCTAACAGAATGTGTGGCCAGCACTGGAGGAGTTATAGAACCAGGAACATTCTCAAGCCAGATGGGGCCTTGGAGGTCATCAAATCTAATCTCCCCATTTTACACTTAAGGAAACTAAGTTCCAAAGAAGTTACATGACATGTACAAGGTGATGGTACTGGGTAGTAAAAGTATGGGACTATCAGTCAGAAGACCTGGCTTCTAGTCCCAGCTCTGGAGCCAATTCACTGTGCTATCTTGGGCAAAGTGCTTCCCCTCTGGGCCTCTTTTTCCTCACATAAAATGGAGGGGTCAGGGGTGGGTGACATTAGAGTCCATGATTCTCTAAGGTTGTCCACCTTGAAATCTTATGATCCTTCCTGTTTTAAATTTCTCTTTCTCTTTCTGTCTTTGTGTGTGTTTTGTCATTTGATACTCACAACTCTTTGAGGTAGGTGCATTAATTATCCCCATTTAACTGACCTTTATCATGGAAGAAGCTGACAGTTTAATGACAGACAAGTCAAATGAACACATACGCAAAACAAATCTGTGTATTGGAGAGAGTATATGCATAAATCACTTAGAATGCATCAATAGCTGATTAGTATGTCTCCACTTTCTCCCCTGTCTGGTCTATCCTCCACACTGCTCCAGTATACGAGTCTTGACAATGTCACACACCCATACATACATTCAAAAATCTTCAGTGTCTTCCTATTGATTAGAGGACAAGATAGAAACTCTGCCACTTAGAACTTTTCACAGTTCTGTTTCCAACCTTCTTGTCCAAACTTATTTTATTTTCCTCCTCTTGCCACACATATATTTCAGTCAAATTGGATTATGAACTGTTCTACAGACTCATCATGCCCCATCCCTAGAAGGCACCCTCTCTCCATCCCCACCTGGCTTTGTGCATGTTTTTGTTGTGTTGTTGAGTCGTTCAGTCATATCCAAATCTATGTGACTCCATGGACTTTGCCCATGGGGTTTTCTTGGCAAAGATACGGGAGTGGTTTGTCATTTCCTTCTCTAGTATGTCCCCACTTTACAGATGAGGAACTGAGGCAAATAGAGGTTAAGTGACTTGACCAAGGTCACACAGCTAGCACATGTCTGATGTTGGATTTGAACTCAGGTCTTCCTGATTCTAGGCCAGGCGATCTATCCGCAGCACCACTCAGCAGTTTTTCACATGGTAGATACTTAATAAATGTTTGTTAAACTAAATTGAATGAGCATATGAGAAAGAAGCATATGGTGTGAGTACTGATAAGTGGTTCTGAAGCAAAGAATATTCAGCTAAATTCAAATACCTCCCACTCTTCTACCCACTTATCCAAATCCCATTCCTCCTTTAAGACCTAGCTAGGGTCCTCCTAATTGCTCCAACCTCTTTTTTGCTCTGAACTTCTAGAACCATCTGTGCTGAGCATTTCATGAGATCCTTGGAAACTTGATTTGTCCAATGCTATTTCTAAGTATTTTAAGTCTTTTCTTCCTATCTACACTCTAAGTGTCTTGGGGGTGGCAGCCCCATCTCACTTTGTCTTCCATATACCCTGTAAACTACTTAACACTACTGAGATCATGATCAAGGCTTCCTGCAGGAACAAGAAATGGCAAAAAGCAGGATATGCAGAGGGACTTTCAGGACAGAAGTTTGGAGGCAAGAGAGGGAAAACCACTTGTAGGGAGTTAAGTAAGTTTGCTTAGTTGTAAAGTACAGGTTGGAAGGAGAATATTGCAGGAAACAAATACAGCTAGTAAGGTAGAGACAATGTGGAGGAATGCCTTGAAAGAAGGTGGCATGGTGTAATGGATATAGCATTGGACTTTGTGTCAGGACAACTAGGGTTTGAGACTTGGCTCTTATTGTTTCTTAGCTATATGACCTTATAAAAATCATTTCTCTCTCAGAGCTTCAGTTTCCTCATCCGTAAAAGGCAATTTCTTCTCTTGACATTCCCCTACCAATGAAATCACATGTCTGCTTCAAAAGGGGAGATGAATGGATGAAAACATGTTTATTAGACATTTATTATGTGCTAAGTACACGGCTAGGTGGTGCAGTGGATAGAGTACTGGGCCTGGAGTCAGGAACATTCATGTTCCTGAGTTCAAATCTGGCCTCAGACACTTACTAGCTGTGTGACCCTGGGCAAGTCATTTCACTCCAATTGCTTCAAGAAAAAAAAAAAAAAAGAAAACACCCCAGGGTCCTTAGGGTGCAGCAGTCAAGTAGAGGTTCTTCTTTTTTGTGGTTCCACTGAGTAAATCCTATCAGTTTCTGATACTGAACTAATTGACAATATCAAGGACTTTGGTGACAAGAACTTTCTTTTTTTGGATCTTTAAAGAATATAGCTATAGCAAATGGAGGACTAGTTAGCAAGTTGCTCTCCCACAGGGGTTGTTTCCCCAGATTATGACCGCAGGCACTGGCCTAGAAGCACTCCTGTTCCCAAAGCACTTGGGTTAAGGGCACTGGGCTTTCTCCATCTTCTGTGATTTCATTTACACTCATAAAATCTGATCAATTTCTGTTGTTGAAGTATTTGACAATGCCAAGGAAACTGGTGGTGGGAACTTTCTGCATTTTCAGGAGCTGTGGCTGCAGCACCTTCTGAACCAGTGGCCAAGATACATCTGGTTTCCTTTCTGAGAAAATGGCTGTAGGGGCTGGACTGGAAGAAGGACCAGTGGTCAGGGAGGGGGCTGCCATTCCCAGGGATCTTGGGGTTCTCTTCCATCGATTGGGTTGGCACTTGGTGTTGGTGGTGGTAAGGGAGGCAAGCTCCCTCTCTATAACGATCACTTCCCACCATGACGGTTTCAGGGATGGGCTGGAAGCAGGTCTCTTGATTTGGGGGGAGGGGAGAGTGCTACTACTCCCAAGCTTCTTGGGTTCAGAGGCTTAGCTCATCTCCATTAACGTCAAATATAGTAATGTGTGCACTGCCAACCTTGGAGTTGCAGTGCAAGATCTGAGGTTCTAGAAGGAAGAGTTAAAGGAAAACTTACTGGAATCTTTTCCTTCCCTGTTTTGAGCAGTAGATGGTGGTAGAGGTAGAAAAAGAGAAAGAAAAAAAAGCAGGCTCAGCTTCTCACATCCCACCTTTTGGGGTTCTCCATGAACCCCAGGGGAGCCACCTGCCCACTCTGGCAGAGACCTTGCCAGGATCCAGTCCAGTCCTGGCTGGAGAATCTCCCTTCTTCCCCAGGGAATCCTGGATGGGGATGAGTTGTGGTCAATTCTAAGAACAGGCCCCAAACCACAGGCTACAATGCCCCAACCAGGCAGAGCGTGTCTTCCTTTTGGTCATTTTTGTTCCTGAAATGTTCTTTTGTTTCTTTTCTTTTTCAAAGTCCTCTCCCTCTCCCCGCCCCCGCTTTTCTTGCCAGTAGCTCTTTGTGGGCTCTGTGGAGTTCTCTACAACTACTGCTCATCCTTGACTCAGATTTGAGAGTCTTTAACTTCCAAAGGGAGATGATAAATGACCAGAAATTGAAAAATGATGGAAACATTAGGGAAATGTTTTCAAACTGCTCAGTTAAACCAAGCCATTGATTTAAATTAAAACCAACTTAAAACAAAACAAAACAACAAAGCTAAAAGCAGTCCCCAGAACGCCAAAAAGCATGTTTCAGATGTCCGTGTCAGTTGTAAGACAGTTGTTTTCCCATGAATACTAGCCATATGCGCAGTATGAGAAGTCTCAAATTAAAATAAATTATTATTCAGAGAGAGTCTCTCACTTGAGCCAAGATACCAAACTTTACATTTTTTTTTTCATCTTTGCCTCCAGTTAGGAGCACAAGAAAACAAAGGGTCCAGTTACACATTGTTTAAACAGCTTCAGCATTTTTGTTAATCGTTCAAACCCAGCAATCTTTATCTTAACTGCCCTCCTCCCTTCTTCTCCCCCTCTCCACCCACTTCTCATGAGGGAAAACAGAAGGGCTCTACTCCACCTTCCCACCTCCTCTGATTCTCTCCCCAACCCCCCCTCCCATGTCTCATTTCACTTTCATTTGTCCTCACCTTCTTGAAGACCTAGTCTCCCCACTTAAGCAGCCTGACTAGCTATGCTGAGGAGGAGTGGGGCCAGGCCAACAGAAAGCCTGAGCTCAAGGGAAAATGCTTTCCTCAGATTGTGAGGTCACTGTGACCTCTGGGAAGATTGCTTCATGGATTGTTGATTTTTGACTAGGCATACAGTCAGATCTTATACGTCTTGGCTTCATTTTAGGTCTCAGAAAGGAGGGCAAGTCAGATCAATTAAGATAAAGTATGTAATGTGCTTCACACACCTTCAAATACTGCATAAATGTGAGCTTTATATATATATATAATATGTGGGAGTGTATGTGAGTATATTTATATGTGTGATTTTGTATATCTATGTGTGTGTATATGTACATATGTATGTATGTATTTGAACAGGACCTGTGATTTCATTTTTGCAAGAGCTTTTGGTGAGGAAACTTTCTCTGCCAATGAAGATTGGCAACTTCTGCAACTTTAAAATGCATTGAGAGACTCCTTTAGATGAAAGAGGGTTAGATTGTGATTTCGTTGGTATGGGGAAGTCCTGGGTGAGGAAATTCCCTCTACCAATACAGGTCAGCACCCTGTCTGCAACTTATAGTGCTTTCTAGAGCCCCAAAGGGTTAAAGTGACTTGCCCAGGGCTTGCCCACAGCTAATGGGTGTCAGAAGTGGGGCTTGAACCCAAGTGATCTTCCCTCCCAAATCGCCCCCTCTGCACTATGCCTGGCTGCTTCACATGTATACATATAAGTAAGTGAATGAGTGAGTGTGTGTGTGTGTGTGTGTGTGTTTGTGTGTGTGTGTGTGCGTGTGTGTGATGGGATGGGATTGGACTATATATCTTTCATTCCATTAGAGATCTCTCAATTAGGAGACTTTCTCTTCCAATAGCCTTAATAATAGATGGCATATGCTCTCTAATTTGTCTTAGATAATTGCCTGGGGGCACTGAGAGGGTGAGTGATTTATATAGGGTCATACAGCCAGTTTCTATCAAAGGCTGACTCGAACCCAGGTCTTCCTGACTCCCAGGCTGGCTCTCTATCCACTACACCAAGATGTATGTGTGTATGCATGTGTGCATATGTATATGAATATACATGCATGTATATGTAATATATATGTATGTGTACATACATACAGAATAGAGCCATATAAATATTCAGAATATGTGTGTATATA
>NW_020954592.1:13466911-13728988 GCF_900497805.2 Vombatus ursinus
TAAAGCCACTAAAACTACAAACTACACTAAGACTTTTGGGACACCCTATATATATTTATGTATATGCATATGCATACGTACATGCACATATTCATGTATATTTTATGTGTGTAGGTACACAACTCCTCCCAGGTGGTTCTCTGTTTCTGTGGGCTCTATTCTTCTTCCTGAGATGAAGGGGGTAAGGGGGAAGGAGTGAACAGGATGATCTGCCCTACCAGCTTTACTTTTCCTTTGGCCCCTTGAGGTTCCTTTTAGGAGAACCAACTTTAGAGTAAGAGCAGAAAAGAGATGAGGATACCGATGTTGGCACTGAAGGGGAAGAAAGTTAGTCCCCCAAAGGGTTAAAGGCACAGATGAGTTTTCCCTTTTTCAGATGTAGCTGCCCCACCCTTAACACATGCTGTTTGTCCTCAAGTGTCTGAGCGCATATGGTGCTGAGGATCAAGACTTCTCTCAGAGCCCTGGGGATGATGGGCATCATGTCTGCACTGTGAGATTTTGAGGAGCCTGGTGCAGGGGAAACAGCTTGACTGGTATCTGTGTGCCTAGATTTCAAATTGCAAGCTGCACCTCTGTGCAATTCAGGCCCCAGGCTCCACAGCCTGAGTTAAGGACAAGCTGTCATCCCCAGTTTGGGAGCCTTAACTCTGAATTCTCTGGCTCCTGGGGGTTTAAACCAGACCTGTAATGTTATTTTAACTTTGTCACTTGTGATTTAATGGAGTTTATATGTGGCATGAATGTATGACTAGCAGCAGGATTTACTGAGAGGTCAGAGTCTCCCTAGGATCGCAATTTATATCCATCTTCCTTCCCCTTTCCACACCCAGTCCCACTGGCCCAAATGACAGAGGAATCCTAGAAATGTAGCTGACCTTTCTTTACTCAATCAATTTATCCTATCAGACCTCATCTTTGGTCTCATTACAATGAACCACACTGCACACATACACTATGTTATTATCCCTGCAGAGCTGTATTACTCACTACACCCAATGCACCAAGGAGGCATTGGAGATTAGAGGGTGGGAGATGCACCATGAAAATATCTTTGGGAAGAGCATTTCCTACTAAAGACCCCTTTGATGCTGTGCTCTTCTCTTACCGGCCGGAGCAATCCAGATATGTGGCCTTCTTTAATCCTAACCGTTGTTTTCATCTCCAGTTCCCTTCAACTCACCTCCCTCTATCTGTAGCTAAACAAAGGGCAAAATGGCGGGCTGAGGTGGACAATATGGACAGAGGAGAAAGAAGCTGACTTCCCTTCTCTTTTTCAAACACATAAAGAATCCTTGGGAGCAGCACAAATGAAAATTCTAGAAAGCTATCCTTGGCTCCTTTGAACTACAAAATAATCTCCAATAGAAGAGGACCATACTGTTTCCTTCTCCCTTCTCCTTCCTTAAAATGTAGGGATTCAGATCTTAAAATAGCAGTAGTAGTAGTAGTAGTAATAATAATAGAAGTAGTAGTAGTAGTAGTAGTAGTAGTAGTAACAATGTCCCCCAAACTGAGAAATCAATTTAACTTGTACCTACCACCCCCTTCAGAATTCCCATCCTACATCTCACCATAAGGGTGATGGGAACTGGGGCAAGAGAATGGAAAATGGGCTGAGCTCTACAGTATCAATTCTAGGTCCACTCAGAAGAAGTTTTCTACAATCATGTCCTTTATCAATGGCCTATATAGGAAGTAGGGGTTTGGGGGGTGGAAATGACATGAAGTTTGAAGCCAGGAGAGACCTGAATTCAAATTCAGTGTCTGAAACTTGTGAATTAATTAGATGATAATGAACAAGTTGCTCAAATTATCTGTGCCCTAATCTCTTCTTCTATGAAAGAGAGATGGTAATAATACCACGATCCTCACAGGTTTATGAAAACCTAAGGAAATGGTATATATATGTTTTGCCACCTTAAAGCAATTTATGAATGTGTGTTTCTATTAGTCATCTGAAAAATGGGTCTATTAATACCTGTGGTGCTTACTTTATAGGATTATTGTGAGGATCAAATGAAATAATCTATTGAAAGCCCTATACAGGGTGTCCTAAAAGTCTTAGTTCAGTTTTAAGATTTAAAAGCTTTAATGACTTTAAGCTGCATTAAGACTTCAATGACTTTGAACTGCACTAATATTTTTGGGACACTCCATATAAATGACAGCTATTATTATGTAGGGTCGCACATCATTTCCTCAAAGTAAGTCAGGCACATTTTCAGAATTCAAGATTGTAGGGCCAAAGGAAAGGCTTTGGTATTTCTTTCTTCACCTACTTTTTTCATAATCGAGCCTTCACATACCATAAACCCCTTCCTCAACATGTACTTTTACTCCTACTAAAGTCAACAAGTATTTCCTTTCTATCTTCCTCAGAGGGACAGACAGGGGACTCAGTGCAGAAAATTTGGTGTGTCTTCATAAGCACAGAGGTATCATAGATGCTATTCCCAACTTGCAGTGTGTTACAGTAAAGAACAATAATTCCAGTGCCTTTCCTCTGTTCATTATTTCCAATTTATCCTGCATATATCTTGCTTTGTGTGTGTATACATATATATATGTGTATATATATATATATATATATATATATATATTTATATTTCACATGCTGTTTTCCCCATTAAATTGTAAAGCTCCTTGAGGGCAGGGACTGTCTTTTGCCTCTTTTTTGTATCCCCAGTGTTTAGCACACTGCCTAGCACATAGTAGGCACTTAATAAATGTTTACTGAATTGAAATTGAAGATGGAGTCAGAAGACCTGGGTTCAAATTCCATCTCTGCCACTTCCTTTTGTGACCCATGAGGTGACATAGTGAATGGAATACTGGACTTGGAATCAGAAAGATCTGGGTTCCAATCTTGTTGTAGGTAATGACCCTGGGCAAGTCATTTAACTTTACTGGGACTCTGTTTCCTCATCTGAAAATTGGGAATAATAATAGACACCAGGCAAACCAAATTCTTGATCAGGTCCAGTGTCTCTGGGGATATAGCCAGAGATTTACCCTTCCATACAGACACTTCAGTGGTTTTCCATTAAGCTTTCCGGAAACCTGACAAGGTTCTGTTCATTTTCTCCCATGGATTTTTCCCCAGTCAGCTGCTAACCCTGCAGCAAAGGTCAGTCTAGGACGGTCACTCAAGGTCAAGGTCACTTGACCCATACTATATCTAAGTGAGATATCAGTACTCAACATATAACAGCCCAAAATATCCCAATGGAATTTAGATGCCTGTCCTGCATAGCCTCACTGTTTGTCACGCTCCCTGTACTATACAGAACTCATACTACACCTCCGGTTTTATACAGAATTTGGGCACAGAAACCACTCAAACAAAGGAAATGGATGATATTGTGCAGAATAGCCTAGATGTCACAAACACTTTGTAACTTAGGGTCAGAGAAGGTAACTGAGAATTGGAGAAGATACAGACCATTTTTGTATTGGTGTCTCTGTAAGCCCCGTGTATTTGTACAGGAGAAAATTACCAAGCTGGCTTAAAAGAGAGAGAGAGATCTATGCTCCTATATCAGAGTTCTTATCCTGCTGTCCACGAACTTTAAAAAAAAATTGATAACTGCATTTTTGGTTTATAGCGAGCACTTCATGATTTTTTATTCATTCATGGTACATTTTATTTTTAAGATCTTTTATTATTATTATTTTTTCTCCCTCCCACTTTCCCCTACCCACAGAAAATGAAAGAAGAAAAAAGGAGGAAAGGAAGATCAAAAGAAAGGAAGAGAAAGAGAAAGAAAGGAAGGAAGGAAGTAGGAAAGAAGGGAAGAGAGGGAAAGAAGGAACAATGAAGGAAATCCTATATCATATAAACAGAATTCAGGGGAAAAAAAATCCTGATATTAGTCATGTCCAAAAACGAGTTTTCTATTCTGCATTAGGTCATCATCTCTCATTCATTAGTTGGGTAGCATTTATCCTTATCAGTCTTCTGAAATAATGATTGGTTGTTTAGTTGATCAGAATACCCTAGACTAGGGGCAGCTAGGTGGCACAGTGGATAGGGCTCTGGCCTTGGGGTCAGAAGGACCTGAGTTCAAATCCCAGACACTTGATTCTTACTAGCTGTGTGATCCTGGGCAAGTCACTTAACCCCAATTGCTTCACTAAAAAGCCAAAAACAACAACGGAATACTCAAGATTTTTAAAATGGATTGTTTTTACAACATTGATGCTATAGTAGACACTGTTCTTCTGGTTCTGTTCACTGCATCAGTTCATGCAAGTCTCCCCAGATCTCCCTGAAATCATCTTTCATTTCTCACAGCACAATAATAGTCCATTATATTCATATACCACAATTTATTTAGCTGTTCTCCAATTTATGAGCACCCCCTTAAAGACTGTATTTCAGATATTTAGCTTCCATTGCAATCCTATGTATTTTCTTTTATTCATCTAAAAACATTCTGAGAAGGGGTCCACAGGATTTACCAAACTGCCAAGGGAGTCCATAACACACACAAAAGTTAAGAACACCTGTCCTATGTGAACTATATTTGCTTTTCTTTGGATAATGATTTGTGCTAAATGAAAATTGATGATATTTCAAAATCATATGCCTTGAGCATCTAATGAGCAGGCAAATGAATATACATACCTATAACTAACCAAGGTTAAGGATTGATTGAAAACCCTTACCCGAGAGTGCAGCTGCATTTATTGTTAGAGAGCCTGGATTTGAATTCTGTTCCTGATATTTACTTGTGTGACCTCTTTGGAGGGCAAATCACCTCTTTGGACTTTGGCAAACTGAGTAATTGGTAAAATGAGGCAGTGGACTATATCACTCTAAGTCTATGACATCGTGATCTCATGTCATCTATGCCCAATATCTGTTACAAAATGTCAAGTTACCCCAAAAGGAGAACTTTCAGATATTGAAATATGAAACCGGGGGATAGATAAGATAATCACTAAGATCCCATCCAGCTCTAAAGTCTATGAAACTGTGAACAGGAGAATTGCTACAAGATATTTGGTCGTGACTCTGGGCAAGTCACTTAACCCCAATTGCCTCACCAAAAACAACAACAATAAAAGATAGTTGGTCCTAGGAAAGGAAGAACAGACTGAAGATGAAAAGTTATTATTTAATGTTGGCACAGACAAAGCTCCTAAATATAGAAGAAGCTTGATTACCCAGTATGATGAGTAATAGATGTTGGGGAAAGGGTGCTACTAGAGTGAGAGGGGGAATTCAAAAACCCCAGCAAATGAAATAAATAGTAACTGACAAAGGAAATTCCAGTCATACAAAGCCCCTATGAGATAGGTACTATACAGATCAATGGGATCAAACTCAAATAGAAATGGACTGTTAGTGATCCATCAGGATCCTTTTGCAGCATATTGACTCAGAAAATCACAAATTACCATCATCTATGTTTTATTGCATTTTTATTTATTTTGTTAAATATTTCTCATTTTGTATGTTTTAATATTTGTATTTTTATCTAGTTTTAATATTTACATTTTAATCTAGTTTCAACAGCACTCTAGAGCGTGGCCCTCAGGCTGAATGTTTGACATTTATTGTATAGTTATTACGATTTTAAAGATAAAAAAAATCAGAGAGGTTAAATTTGTTTCTAGAGCTAGCATTTATATAGCACTTTAAGGCTTAAGATTTGTCAAGCATTTTTACATACATTAACTTATTTGATTATCACAATAACTCTAAGGTAGGTATTATTATCCCCATTTTACATAAGAGGAAACTGAGGCACAGAGTGGTTAAGAGACTTGCTCAGGGTCATACAGGTAATGAATGTCTGATACAACATTTAAACTCAGGTCTTTAAGACTTACAGTTCTGCATGCTGCCCACTGTGCCACCTAGTGGCCTCAATGATCACACAGCTAGTAAACATAAGAAGCAGAGTTCAAAACCAGATCTTCCCAACTATAGGTACCTCATTCTATCCACTACACTGCCTTGCCTCTCAAATGAATGGCCATTACAATGCTGAGCTAATACCAGTTAAAGAGTTGCATTCTCTAGTATTGGAAACGCTCCTTTCCAGAGCTTTCCAAATGATGAAATGTTTGAAAATGGGGCTTTGATTTGAATTCATTATATTCTGCTACAGAATGACCCATGGGATGCATTTAAATAGGTAACATGGTAGGAAGGATAGGATACTGCTGATGTCTAAAAGTTGTCATAAGAGTTTCAATCATGGGGGGAGGAGCCAAGATGGCAGAGTAAAGGCAGTGACTTCCTTGAGCTCTCCCCCAAACCCCTTCAAATAGCTATAAAAAATGGCTCTAAACAAATTTGAGAGCAGCAGAACCCACAAAAAGACAGGGTGAAACAAATTTCCAGCCCAAGACAACCTGGACGTTTGATCAGAAAGGTATATCATGCCAGGCAGGGAGAAGAATGCAGTTTGGCGTGGATGCACAGCAAAACAGGCCTCTGCGAACCTGCAGCAGGCCTCAGAGGACTCGATCACAGGCAGCTATAACAGTTTCCAGACTTCTCAATCCATGAACGCCATGAACTTAGAAGGTCAGTAGGAAAAGTCTGTGACTGTGGTGAGAGATAAGCTCGGTCCCAGCCCCTGTCCTCAAGTGTGGCCCTGGGGCGGTGGCTGCTTCCAGAGCTTCTGGCCCACAGACTAAGGGGGAATGAAGTGGCTGATCAGAGGGGGATTGCAGGAATCTCTTTCCTGGTGCTGAGGCAAAATTCTCTTGCTTTGCCTGTGCTTGTATCTGAGTCACAGTTCTGGGGAACGGTCCTGGAGCGAGGAGGAGTGCTGGTGTGGTGGAGCTTGTAGTGGCAGTGGAGAGGAAATCCTCCTCACAGTTCCAAAGCAGAAAAGAGTGCTTGTGGTCACTCATAAACCAGAGCACAGGCCAGGAAAGGAGTAAACACCTCACCCTTGATCATAGTACCTTGGAAGAACTGAAAATTTACAGGTCCCTAGAAGTATCTCTGAAAACAGCTGCACAAAACCCCCAAAGCTTGGAAAAGTATATTCTCCACACAGGAAGTAGACCTCCTACCTTAACAAAGAATTTATAACTCAAGTAATTGGCTAGGATCATGAGCAAACCTCACAAAAAAAGTCAGACCATAGAATCTTTCTTTGGTGACAAAGAAGATCGAAACATACAACCAGAATAAGACAACAAAGTCGAAGTTCCTACATCCAAAGCCTCCAAGAAAAATATGAATTGGTCCCAGGCCATGGAAGAGCTCAAAAAGGATTTTGAGAAGCAAGTAAGAGAAGTAGAGCAAAAACTGGGAAGAGAAATGAGAGTTACGCAAGAAAATTATGAAAAACAAGTCAACAGCTTGCTAAAGGAGACCCAAAAAAATACTGAAGAAAACACCACCTTAAAAAATTGCCTAACCCAAATGGCAAAAGAGGTCCAAAAAACCAATGAGGAGAAGAATGCCTTCAAAAGCAAAATAGGCCAAATGGAAAAGGAAGTCCAAAAGTTTACTGAAGAAAGTACTTCCTTAAAAATTAGAATGAAGCAATTGGAAGCTAGTGACTTTATGAGAAATCAAGACACTGTAAAACAAATCCCAAAGAATGAAAAAATAGAAAACAATGTGAAATATCTCACTGGAAAAACAACTGACCTGGAAAATAGATCCAGAAGAGAGAATTTAAAAATTATTGGACTATCTGAAAGCCATGATCAAAAAAAGAGCCTAGACATCATCTTTCAAGAAATTATCAAGGAGCAGAACCAGAGGGCAAAATAGAAATAGAAAGAATCCACCAATCACCTCCTGAAAGAAATTCCCAAAAGAAAACTCCTAGGAATATTGTAACCAAATTCCAGAGTTTCCAGGTCAAGGAGAAAATATTATAAGCAGTCAGAAAGAAACAATTCAAGTATTGTGGAAACACAATCAGAATAAAACAACATTTAGCAGTTGCTACATTAAGGGACTGGAGGGCTTGGAATATAATATTCCAGAGGGCAAAGGAGATCGGATTACAACCAAGAAATCACCTACCCAGCAAAACTGAGTATAATTCTTCAGGGGGAAAATGGATATTCAGTGAAATAGAGGACTTTCAAGCATTCTTGATGAAAAGACCAGAACTGAATAGAAAATTTGACTTTCAAATACAAGACTCAAGTGGAACATGAAGAAGTAAACAGGAAGGTTAAGCTATTTACATTCCTGCATGGAAAGATGCTATTTGTAACTCATGAGACCTTTTTCAGTATTAGGGTAGTTGGAGGGAAAAAAATTATATGTATGTATGTGTGTATGTATAGATAGATAGATAGAGGGCACAGGGTGAGTTGAAGATGAAGGGGTGATATCTGGAGAATAAAATTAAGGGGTGAGAGAGGATTATACTGGGAGAAAGACAGAAAGAGAATGGGGTAAATTATCTCACATAAAACAGACAAGAAAAGATTTTTACAGTGTAGGGGAAACAGGGGAAGGTGAGAGGGAATGAGTGAATCTTATTCTCATTGTATTTGGCTTAAAGAGGGAATAACATACACACTCAATTGGGTATGGAAATCTATCTTACCCTATAGGAAAATAGGGGGGGAAGGGGACAAGACAGCAGGAGGATGAGAGAGGGGAGAGTAGATCAGGGGTAGGGGTAATCAAAAGCAAACACTTCTAAGGAGGGACAGGGCCAAAAGAGAGAATAGAATCAGTGTGGGGGTGGGATAGGATTAAGGGAAATATACTTAGTTTTTCGCAACATAACTACTACGGAAGTGTTTTGCATGACTACATATGTATAACCTGTGCCAAGTTGCTTGCCTTCTCAATGAGGGTGGGTGGGGAGGGAGGAAGGGAGAAAATTTGGAACTCAAAGTTTTAAAAAGAAATGTTAAAAAAATTGTTTTCACATGCAACTGGGAAATAAGATACACAGGCAATGAGGTATAGAAATCTATCCTGCCCTATAAGAAAATTGAAGGGGAAGGGGAAAAGAGAAGGGGGGGAGAGAAAGAAAGGAGGGCAGATTAGGGGAAGGGGTATTCAGAATGCATGCCATCTTGGGGTAGGGGGGAGGGACAAGATGGGGAGAAAATTCAGAGCTCAAAATCTTGTGGAAGTGAATGTTGAAAACTAAAAATAAATTAATTAATAAAAAAATTTTTTAAAGAGTATCATTCATCACTAATACATAGTATGGTCAAATATGTAAGGAAATGGTCTTTTCTTTACAATTCAGGTGTTTGTGTTTGGAAAGACATTCCATCTAAGAAGATGAAGAAAAGGAAGCTAGCCCAATATTATGTTTTAGCCATGGCCTAGAGCTCTCCAAGTAGCCTAAAAGATGCCTGAGAGAAATCCCCTTTGTTCCAAGACCCATAGTCCTATGGGAACTTACCAAAAAAAGCAGCACTCTCATCCTCAGAGATCACCGATGCCCTTGTCATACTAATGCTGTGTGTATTTATTTCCTGGCCTCAGACCTTGTGAACTTGTATTTCCATTCTGTGCCTGTCCACCTGATGCAGCACTAATGGGCTCCAGATGCCTGCTGGGGCATATCAGGGCTGCTGCCAACAGAGACGGAAAAGAAACAGGCTAGGGAACTGGGATTGCAAATCGGGAATCTGGAAGCAGACCTTAACAGAGAAAACTGGTCATTTCCAGGAGGCAGCCAATAAATATTAATTGACTTGAATGAGGGGGAGCTTTAGGATATTCGTATGGGAACAATATCTAAGGGAGGTAGAAGGATACGTTTATGAGCAATGGGGAGTTGATTATCTCAAGTACTTGGCTGTTTTTAAAAGCTGCTTATGGAACTTTCTCTCTCTCCTCATCTCTACCTCCTCTAGCTTCCCTGGCTTCCTGCAAGTCTCCATCACCTTCTGCAAGAAGCCTTTCCCCATTCTTTTTAATCTCAATGCCTTCCCTCTGAGATTATTTCCCATTTATCCTGTCTATATCTTGTGTGTACATAGTCATTTACATGTCATCTCCTCCACTAGACTGTGTATTCTTTGAGGGGACTGTTTTTGCCCTCCTTTGTATCCCTAGCACTTGACCCAGCACCTGGTACGTAGTAGGTGCTTGTTTTGTCTTGCAAGAAGAGAAACAGCATTGTTTAGTAGAAAAGGCATTAGATTTTGTACCAAAGAATGGGTAGAGGGCAGATCAGGATTCCAGCTTTGATTTACATAGTTGGTCTTAGGAAAGACATTTAAGCTCCAAGTCAATTTCACTCTGAACTTCAATTTCTTCATCTGTAAAATGGAAATGATAATATTTGTGCCACTTATCTCAGGGGGTTGTTGTAACGCAAGCACTGTGTAAGCCCAAGCTGTATAAATATGATCTATTACTGTTAACATCCTGGAAAGCATAAGCATACAGTGGAGAAAATTAGCAGATTGGGATGAATTGGGAGGTCATTAAGAAAGATACTTTTGGTGGTCTTGTATTCACTCTAGTTAATGCCTCTTTTTGAAATAGAGTCAACAATTTTATCTTCTGCCCTCAATCGCACCTTTTCCAAAACGTTTTTCCCCCATTTTGGAGAACAGTTCAAAGAAGCCAGCAGGGAGAACACTGTGGGCCCACCCTCTTCTTGTGGCCCGCAGAATTAGGTTTAAATGCAGTTGGGCTAGGTTCTGGTGATTTATTAATTTAATTTCACATATTTGGAGATAGGCTTTCTTAATATAGCATATAAATCTGGGTGAATTAATACACACATTTATGTAAGAAACATTAAGAAAATGTATCACAGAACTTGCTAGGGGGAGGGAGGGGGCTGCAGAGAGTAATGGTTGTCTTAGTCTATCTTCCACTATTGTCCTTTAGGGAATTTTCAAACTCCATAATTTTTTCCCCTGAAAAAAATTTGAAAGGAAATTTTTCTTCATCTGGTTCCCTCACTATTGTCTCCTTCTTTGCTGATCCCATTAATCTACCTCCCTGGGGAGCAGAGGAGTTCAAGTCATACATGGAAAAAGAGATGCAGTCTCTTCTACAAAAGCAGAGGAAGGGAGAGAAGGAGGTCCCCCTGTATCCCCAATCAAGGCTAGAAAACAGGACCCTGTCTAGCAGCCCCAGTGGTGACCTGATTGTGCTCCTTGAAGGGGAGATGTGTTTCTCCAGCTCTGCAGAAAGGTCACACACATTGTACCATGACAGCAGCTAGTCCAGCCAGCCCTGAAAGCTTTCAGCTCTTGGGCTGCCCATCATTTTCTGTTATGTTCTACGACTTGTCACAGGCCCAGGATCTGAAAAGAGCAAGAAGGCCCGAGCTTTGCCTGGGGCCAGGTTGGAAGGCTGTGCTCAGTCCTTCCAGTGGCTGGGGAGGGTCTAAACAGACTATGGCAAATAAGGGAGGCCATGGAAAGCAGTCAGGCCTGTTCGTTTTCATTTGTGATATGATCGGAAGCCGCAGTTAATGACATTGGGCACCTCTCCTCCTCCAGTTCACTGGCAATTTGATTATGCTACTTTTCAGACTAGTGTCAGGGAAATGCATTTTGGGTGAATTACTCTTAATAAGAAATATGAGTGAACTATGAATCTTGCATTCCAGTCTGCCTAACATGGCACCAGCTGCACAAGCTTATCCTCTTTGTATTCTTTTCTCCTTCTTCCTTCCTGCAGAAACAAAACAGTCCAGATCTGCAGAAGTCACAGGTAGAACATTAATCAAAAGCACAGTGGGAATCTGAAAGTCATTCCTGCTACAGGAAACTCTCAGGGCAGGGTGCTACATTATTCAGTTCTGCCCATAAACTTACATAAAAACAAGAATTTCAGGGGGGAAAAAAAGACAGACTAGTTTAACTGGAACCTAATACTGAGACCAAAACACTCAATGGGACCATATGTTGTTAAATTGCACTAAGCTACAATGTGTCTGGTTTTTGGGTCCCCCCCCCCATTCTCTGAAAGAGCTCTGGATTTTAAGACTATTTTATGAGACAGACAGGCAAATAGATAGATAGATAACAGATAAAGAGAGAAAGAACTAGAGGTAGAGATAGATGAGAGATGATGTGATGATAAATATAGGTAGAAATAAAGAGATAGATATAGAGAAATAGATGGAGACATAAGAGGTGGAGATAGAAACAGAGATAAAGAGATGATAGAGATGATGATGCTAGATAGACATAGATACAGACAGAAAAACATGAGACAGAAATAAAGAAATGGATAAGAGTTAGAGTTAGAATTAGAGATGAGTAGAAATAGATGTAAATAAACAGAGAGAAATAGATGAGATAGAAATAGAGATAGATATGGATATCAACACAGACAGACACACACACACACACACACACACACACATATACATTTCTCCATTGTTCCATATATTTGTTCTTGCTATTTCTGAGCACTTATTCATGCAAATATATACACATATTTTGGGTAATCACACTCAGAACTTGGAAAGCTTTGTAGGAGTTCTTACAGACTTACCCAACAAGGGGAAAAGACAAAAGGATAATGATGAATTATTTCCACTTGAAGATGATGACTTGGGATTACAGTAAAGTCACCTCCTTATTTTTCTGGTTTATTACATAATAGCACTTGATACTGCAGTTTATTATAACTAAATTGTAGTTTGTGACAGCAAAAGGGACTGTCAGTTTGGGGTTTGTGATTCTTAGGTGCCACCATATTTAAAAGGTATAATAAGCTACAGTATTTATAAAATAGTAAATGAAGCCAAACTGGGAAAATTATCAAGGAAGGCTTCTGTTGCTGAAACTGGGATTTTGCCAGGGATATACTGGTAAATGTTTAACAACTAGCTCTCCAGAAAAAGTCACTTAACCCTGTTTGCCTCAGTCTCACCAACTGTAAAATGAACTGGAGAAGGAAATGGCAAACCACTCTAATATCTTTGCCAAGAAAACCCCAAATGGGTCACAAAGAGTCAGACATGACTGAACAACAACAACAAGGTTCTATCTCCCAGGGGGGAGGGAAACATATGTCATACTTTTAAGTTTAATCTGAATTATTAAGATTTTCTGTATCACTTTCTTAAATCTAAGTAATCAATAAAATAATAAATCAAGCCCTGATTTGTAGCTTTTGCCAATATCCAAAGTATAAATGTTCACACTGAAAATTTAACAATTGGGAGCCTGTGTAAGCTGGTTCTAGCTTGGTTCTAGGGTGTGACTAACTGAAAGAGCCCAGAATTGGAAGTCAAGAGCCTAGACCTTCCCCTAACCTAGCTTTAAGTCCTAGAGCAGGTAATTCAACCCTCAACCACAGTTTTCTCATGTAGAAAATGAGAGTGTTGGATGGTCTTCAAGGTCCCTTCAAGATCTAACATTCTGTAATGATAAGAATTATCTTTTAAAAAAAAAAGACTCTGCTTTTATGAAAAGATACCTGGATTCAATTTAATTCAACAGACATTTTTTAGAATACCTACTACACACAAGGCACTGAGGATACAAAGACAAGAAGGGAAAAGGTCTTTTCCTTTGAGAAGTTTATATGCTACTTAAATTCTCACTGACAAGAAAGTGCTATCTGGCAAATGGGTCCTCCCAAATTTAGTTTCATCAGATGACATATCTCTTAATCCTAGGCCTCAGTCTTTATTATTTGTAAAATGAGGGCATTGGACTAGATGAGGTCTCTTCCAGGTCCAGATCTATCATCCTTTGATCAGAGACATCATTGTGAGATGGAGAGGTTAGGCTAAAAAGTCTCAGACACCTTCTGGCTTTAATATTCTATGATATTGAGTAGTGCTAATATTCCCTACTGCTCTGCCATCCAGAAAAGCTTCAAACTGGGCTGGAGCTGAGTTGTTCACATGCTGACCCAAAGTCTCAGAGGTTTCATCAGAGTCAGTGTTCATTGACATCACAAAGCCAGGTCCACCATTTATATTTCCCAGCTCTCCAGGAAATGTTCCTCCAGTTCCTATGAAGGTTCCTAAAGGCATCTTCAGTGTAGAAGGGTAGGCATTTCTCTCCCAGGACCCCTCCCTTACATTGCCTCCTCCTCTCCCTCTTACATCAGTCTCCTCCAGCTATACTCAAAGTGACTTCTCTCTATCCCCCAACCAGTTATGCCCCAGTCAATATTATAAAATTTCCTTAAGAATGTTTTACGCATTTTTTTTGCCTAGCACTATGCTTTGCACATAATTATTTGTCAAATGAATGCATGATTGGCCAAAACTTAATCCAAGGGATTTGAATTATGTTAGGTTAAAGAAAACAAAACAAAAAACCTATCCCGAGTCTCTTTCTTAGCCAAACATGCAATTTCTACATCATGAGAGGTAGAAAGAATAGAAGCTACTGAAGGAGGAGCAAAAATGAAGACCCTCCCTCAGGTCAAAGTCCTGTTATTCATTTTTCTGTGCCCACTAGAACAAAGTAGCTGGTTTAACTTAAGGATTTTCAAAGGAGAAGTGATAGATAAAAACAGTATTTCAAGAGCACAGGATCTAAGATTCTGTTTGCTCAAACCTGACTGAAGTTAGATGACTTAATATGAATATTTGAAAAATGGGAATGAGGGAGCTTGCTGAAAGAGACAGAGAGACAGAAAGAAACAGGGACAATGGCAGAGAGACAGAAAGAGAGAGAATCATGGATAGACCTTGAAGAATACTCATAATAATATTTTATAATGGTATATGGTATATGCATCTAATCTAGCGTGTCCCTCAGACACCAACACAGCCAGATGCTACAGCTATTAGCCAATCTTCCTATAAATCTCTTATAGCTAAAAATCTCCCAACAGAGGTTCTTGGCCTGAACTGAACAACAGTTAGCCAAATGGGCTTGTCTCCTGGCTCTGAAGGTGCATTAACATCTCTGGGATCATTCCCTATATTTTTTTCCAACTAATGTGATAAAATCTCTGCCAAGATAGATATTCATCTTGTGGCTTACTCCAGGGAAACAAGCACACCATACCATACCATGCCATACCATGCCATAACATAGGGCAGCTAAGTGGTGCAGTGGATAGAGTTCTGACCCTGGAGTCAGGAGGACCTGAGTTCAAACATGGCCTCAGACATTCACTGGCTGTGTGACCCTGGACAAGTACTTAACCCTGCTTGTCTCAGTTTCCTGATCTGTAAAATGAGCTGGAGAAGGAAACAGCAAGCCATTCCAATATCCTTGCCAAGAAGACCCCAAATGGGGCCACAAAGAGTTGGACACAACTGAAAAATGACTCAACACATCATACCATACACACATACATAAATACATATAACATACAACATATACACACACTACAGTGTCTGGTATCTAGTCTTTTCTATCATCAGTTTTTCATAGAAAACATAGAATTTTAGAGCTTGGAAAGAGCTTGGAGATAATCCATTTAAATCCCCTTCATTTTGCAAATAAGGAAACTGTCTACACAGGTAAAGTGACCTGCCCAAAGTGTCAGGGTAAGAACCAGAACCCATTAATTGCCTACAGTCTACAAAGAGCTGTAATAGATGCTGAAGGAAGTGTAAAATTTAGGTATAAAACTAACAGAGTTCATGGCCTAAAAGGGTGAGGTTCAAATAAGGTTATATATGTAAAGCATATTGAACACTTTAAAGTGCTATAAAAATGTTAGCTATGGCTTTCATTATTATTAACCCCATTTATATATTTATATATATATTTACATTTGTATATATATATATATATATATATACACATATATATTTAACCCCACAAAATTTTAAGCTCAGCAGAGAAGTGCAAATTGAGTGCTGTGTAAGGTTGAAGGAGGGAAGGTGGATACTTACCAGTTGGATCAGGAAACACTACTAGAAAACTGGAGCATTTTAAAAGATGGATAAGAATCCAAGACAAATGAGGGAGGGAGAACAATCTAGAAACAGCAAAAGCACCAAGTAGGAGGAGCAAAGAGATACATTGATTAAAGCACAAAGTGCATTTGGAGAGGCATGGTATGAAATTAGGCTGAGCTAAAGTCTCCTGAAAGTGGGGACCATTTTTATTCCTTTCTTTGTATCCCCAGTGCTTAGCACAATGCCTGGCATATAGTAGGAGCTAAATAGATGCTTGTTCACTTGACTAGAATAGTAGGGTGGCACAGCCTTAAATGCCAGGGAAAGAAATCGAAACTTTATTTTGTGGGTAATAGGGAGATACTGAATTTGGAGTGGGGGTGTAGAAGACGAATATGACAAGGTTTATGTGTAAGGAAGATTACCCTGGCAGTCATATGTGGATGGAATAGATGAGGGAGAGAAAAACTCTGGGAAAGCTCGTTAGGAAATTATTGTGATAGTCCAGATTGCTGGTAATGACGGCTTGTATTAGGGGATGGCATTGGAAAAAGAGATGAAAGATATTAGTGATTATCAGGGCCAGGTAACTGATCAAATATAACAGAAGGTGGGGTGTGAAGTCAGAGATGACCCCCAAGATTTCAGACTCAGAAGACACAGTGGAATGGTGGTGTCACAAACAGTGAAGTCAAAAACAGAAGAATTTTAGGGAGAAAGAAAAAGGGCTAAGTTTAGGGATGAGTTTGGGGAATGCAAGAAATGCAGTTAGAGGTATTTTGTAGATAGTTGGAAGCTGTATCTGTAGTTCAGAAGAGAATCCTAAGGTACCAGGAAGGAGATAAACTTTTGGAGTCATACGCATAGAGGTGTTAAGTGAAGGCATAGGAATGAGGGAGCTTGCTGAAAGAGACAGACAGACAGAAAGAAACAGAGACAAAGGCAGAGAGACAGAAAGAGAGAGAATCATGGATAGACCTTGAAGAATACTCATAATAATAATATTTTATAATTACAGAGCACCTTAAAGTTTGCAAAGCACTTTATACATTATACTCACTTTAGCCTTACATCAAATAAGTTAACTCAGAGTTGCTGTTCTTTCCACTCCACCGAACTCCCCCTACCCCCAATAAACTCATCACTTCTAATCTAATCACTTTGCTGCTAACTCAAGCTTTGATTGACACCATCTTCCTCAGGCTCCTCTTCCCTCTCTGATTGGAGGGCTGGAGCGTGGAGCACCAAACTCCTCCCAATGCCTGGAGGACAGAAACTGGACTTTCAGTTCACCCCGTTTTGCATCTGCTGCTTTGTCTGGTTTCAACTCCACAGAAGGAGTTGAAAGAAAGCTCCTGCTTGCTCCCCTCCACCCTGCCCTCACCCATATCAGATTGTAAACTCCTTAGGGGCAGGGATTATTTTTATTAACTGAACCCTTAGCACTTGGTACATAATAGGCATTTAATAAATGTTTGTTGAATTAGACTAGAGAATAGCTCTGAAGTTAAGGGAGGAAAAATAGTACTTAATTTCAAAAGCTGCTGAAAAATCAAAGAGGAAAAGAACTGAGGCTACAGGATTTAGATAGGACAAGTCAACAAAACAGACCAATATACTAGGGAAAAAAATGGAGATTTGTGGACCCACCACCCCTACCTCTACAAAGGAGTGGGAGGAGGGGTCACATCACTCTCACCAAGGAATCTAGATGGAAAAGGAGGGAGGGATATTTGTCATTCATATAGTATGAGCCCACTATTATACATACATACATACATACATACTTACATAGATACACATATACATGTATATATATAAACTATTTTAGCCCAAGAGGCTTTGAAGGGTGTTCAAAACTGGTTTGGGATTTTTCTGAGCAGTCTGGCACTGTAACAGGAAGAGTGCAACTTGAATTTGGCAATCCAAGTATCCTTTCCTATAAACCCCAAAGCAAACCCAATTAAATAAGGCTGAGACAATGGCTCTGAGGCAGTTTACAAAAGCAAAGATGTTCCACTCTCCAAGTTTCTGGTTGGAGGGAATCCACATATTAAACAATATACTCCACTGTTAAACAAATGTTCCTTTTTATTGGTAGTGGGTCAACCAAAGTCCTACCTGGCTTAGCCATGGAGACAAGTAAGAGAATATTAAGGCTTACAGTCCAAGACCAGTTACTCAAAATGCATGTAGATATGTTGAGAGAACTCCATAGTATTACTAATACAAGTAATCAGAACTGAAATGCAAGAGACTAGAGCCCTAATAAGTTCTGTGGAAAACAGTAGAGCACTAGCAAAACAGAGACTCAGAAATAATCAATAATCAACAAACACTTATTAAGCACCTACTATGTGCCAGGCCACTGTACTAAGCACTAGGGGTACAAAAAGAGACAAAAGATAGTCCCTGCCCTCAGGGAGTTACCCCCAAGCACCTTAACATAGTGATTTACTCATAGTAGGCACTTAATAATGTCAAATGAATAAATGAACATACTGTTAAAAATGTACCAGGAACTTAACAGAAGCACTGTAACATCATGGATCTGGAAATGACCTCAAAATCTATCAGGTCCAAGCCCCTTGATTTTCGATGAGGATACTGGGGCTAGGGGAGGTTAAGGGACCTGATCAAGGTCACACAGGTAGTTGTGTCAGAAGTAGGATTTGAGCCCAAACCTTCTGACTCCAGAGCAAAGGCTCGTGCCACTATACCATAGTAATTAGACCGCAAGCACTTTGAAACCAGGGACTGACTATCTTTTACCTTTTTTTTTGTATTCCCAACACTTAGCACAATGCCTGGCACATAAAAGGCATTTGATAAATGTTTGTTGACTGATTACCAAGCTATATGCATGGTACTTCTAATTAAAGAAAGCAGAGAGGGGACTCAGTGGATAGAACTCTGGACCTGGAGTAAGGGAGTCTCATCTTCCTGAGTTCAAATATGGCCTCAAATACTTAATAACTGTGTGACCTTGCGCGAATCACTTAACCCTGTTTGTTTCAGTTTCCTCATCCGTAAAATCGGCTGGAGAAAGAAATGGTAAACCTCTCCAGTATCTTTGCCAAGAAAACTCCAAATGGGTTCAAAAAGAGTCAGAAATGACTGAAAAAGACTGAGAAACAACAATTAAAGGGAACAAAAAAACAACCATCAGCCCCCATCCAAAAAAAAAAATCACAACCTATACATAACATGCTCAAAACCCTTAGCAAATCTATCAAGGCAGAAGCAAACGAATTAACAACAAAAGACGAGCTTGCTTCTGTGTTACTTTGTGTGGGAAATCAGGTAGGACAATGTCTACAATAGAGTCCCTATTCTTTGCTAGAAGCATCCAGGATAGAGAAAAAATCAGATGGTCTCAGCTCCTCAAAACTTTAAACAAGAGGCAGAGACTTACTGCTCCTTGGCCAATGTGGGATGGTCCCAAAGAGGATGGCCCAAAGTAATTCTTTGTTATATTATTAAAAGGGGTCATCTTAAGGTAAGGGTGATGGTGGTCCCACCTATTGATTTTGTTTTGTCATTAAAAAGACAACCTTTGGACAAGAAAATAAGACAGATTTCTTTCTTGGGGTTTACACATTACCCAGAAGCCTTTGGTTTCCTGGAATTCATAATAAAAACTCAGGAGGGCATGCCCCTAACTGTTAGGAATGATGAATTGTGCACTAAAATGGGACAGAAATTCTAGGAGAGGGCAATGGTCAGAGCTGTTCTTGGGGTATAGTGAACTGAGACAATTGCCACCACTAGGGAGTTATGGGCTGGCTGATAGGGAAGGAGAAGGCTTTTTCAGCTGGTAAACAAAAAAGACCTGAGGCTCATGTACATATGTCTAATAATCCTATTCAATCCCCACCATACCTGACCACCATCACTATCACTATCACTGTCATCATCATTATACCAGGGAATAGGTGACACAGTGGATAGAGTGCTGGGGCCTGAAGTCAGAAAACTCATCTTTGTGAGTTCAAATCTGGCCTCAGACATTTACTAGCTATGTGACCCTGGGCAAGTCACTTAACCCTGCTTGCCTCAGTTTCCTCCTCTGTAAAATGAGCTGGAGAAGGAAATGGCAAACCACTCTAGTATTTTTGCCAAGAAAACCCCAAATGGGGTCATGAAGCTTTAGATGCTACTGAAAAACAACTGAACAACAAAAGCATTTTAGTGGAAAGATGATTGAACTTGGAGTCACAGTGCATGGGTTCAAATGCTAACAGTTACTTATAGTTAGTTACTACAGTTATAGTTAGTTATTTAGTTACTTATATACTTATAACTAGAATTATATAATATTACATTATATAATAATATATTGTTGTTATTATTATATGATTATATATTATATAATTAACCTAAGGTATAACCTTAGGTAAGTCACAGAACTTCTCTGTGCCTCAGTTTCCTTACGTGTAAAATGAGAGAGTTGAACTAGATGAACTCTAAGATACCTTCCAGGTTAAAATGTATGACCTCTTATGACCAATATAAAGCTCTCCTGCTTTAACAACTGGCTCTCCAGAAGAAAAAGAAAAAAGTATGCTTAAGACACTTTAAATTTAATCTGTATTATTAACATTATCCAAGGTGTAAATCTCACACTGCAAATTTGAGAACCAGCTCTCAACATCCAGTATGAACTGGCTCCAGCACACCCTGAACATATCCATCAGGCTTCCCTAATATCCTCTCTCTCTTCAAAACTATCCCCAACGGAATGTGTTCATTTGAATTTGATCTCACTATGATGAAAAAAAAAAAAACCAAACGTTTAGGGATTGAGGTATATCGTGATTTTCCAGTTCTTAACTGTACCAGATTTAACCACTTGTCTTCAAAATAACCAGTTATATAGCTGAAATCAACTGCTTTACCCCAGCCCCAAACGGAATGTGTTGACAAAATGTGAATCTTCTTATCTGTTAAAGGAGTAGGGGGAGGAAAGACACGAGGAAGTAGCCTGAAACATGGAATTTTTGTAAGAAATTATTTTCTAAAAAACATCATTACGAAAGTAATGGCCTTCAATAACAATCCCCCTCTCCCCCCCAAAAAAAACTCACAGCCTATATTTAACCATACACAAAACCCTTAGCAAGTCTAGCAAGGCAGTCCAAATAGATTAACAAACAACAGAAGACAAGTAAAAGGCTTTTGTTCTGGGTCGTTGTTTAGTTCTTTTTGCAGTTCTGCTACGTTGTCTGTCCATCTGTCTGTCTCTTTCTTTCTCCTGCCTTACTTCTTTTCTGTTTCTTAATAGAGTTATGATCAGTGTGTATACAATTGCAAACCCACTTTTCTAACTTTAAATCACTTCATACAATTCTTTCCATATTTTTATATCCTTCATATTCATTTTTATAGCAACAATAGATTCTTTAAATAGAGCATTCATCATTCAATTAGAAATAAGTGTTAGGGGGGCAGCTAGGTGGTGCAGTGGATAGAGCACTGGCCCTGGAGTCCGCAGGACCTGAGTTCAAATCCGGCATCAGACGCATAACAACAGTCACTAGCTGTGTAACTCTGGGCAAGTCACTTCACCCCAATTGCCTCACAAGGAAAAAGGAAGTAAGTGTGAAGGCCAGGCACTTAACCTCTCTGCAACTCCAAAGGCTGTGTGTATGTGTGTATTTTATATGTATATATGTGTGTGTATATATATGCATATACACACACAAATATATACATACACACACATATATCAAGCCATCAATAGACTGTAGTTGGTATTCTCCATGCTAGAAGTTCTACCACATTGCTGAAACCACAGATCCTTCCCTTATCAGAGCAGTGGCTGATTCATATCCTTGCACAGGAAATTCACTTGGTGATATTGTAATAAACAATTTAAGCCAATGCCCCCACCAAAATATATATGCATATATAATATATATATAATATATATATATGTATATATATCTTTAGCATCCATGAATAAATCCAATTTTGCTCTGTGCCTCTGGGCAACTTCTCCATCATTCACCCTGCAGCTTTTTGCATGCCCTTCGAGAGTCTCTACCAAAAACAGACAAGGAAGGGTAACATGCTACTAAGGAAAGACACGGCTTTGGTTGTCTTAGTACCACTGCAACAGAAGCTAGCACAGTCCCCGATGAAGCTATCAAGTACTGATGGTGCTATCTTGATGGATGCCAGTTGAAAAGGTAGAGAGAAGGCCATTGCTGAACACTTAATCAGACAGTTATTAAGGCGGTCATACACCCTGGAGTTTTCTTTGATTTGTCATTACAGAAAGGAAGGAAATTTGGTCAGCATTTTCAATTAGGGCCATAATTTGACAGCTTTCACGATGTGTAAAATGTCCTGGCAATAATCTGCGTACGAGGATTTGGGAAGATAAATTTTGAATGTGTAAATTTTATGTTCCGATAACTCAGTAGCTATAAAATATGAAAGGCAGAAGAAGGGGGGGGGGGTGGAAACCTTAGCATGTCAAGTAGAAAGAAATCAAAAGCTGACCTAAAGGTTACTCACCTGGAAAAATATACACAGTTGCCATGATTTAAGACACTACTGTATGATTACTGTGGCATGTCAAAAAACTCTGAAGCAATCCACAAAACCCTGCTTCTTTGACTTATGCTCCCTCACTACAGAAGCCAGAGAAAGATAGCAAGGCAACTAGTGAATAATGTTGGACCTGGGGAAAGATTGCACATAATCCCTGGTTCTGGATTGGGGAAAGGGGAAGGAATTCTGTGTCTGCCTCTATTTCTAAATGGATGCAGACTACTCTGGGGGATCCTACTCAGTCTTCTACTCCTGCTCAGAGAAGTAGGAAAGGAAGGGGAAAGGGAAGAAGCCTTGGACCAGGAGTCAACAGACTCAGATTCTATCCCAGCTCTACCTGTAGTTTCCTAGTTGACCACAGCCAGTATCACTCCCCAGATTTCACTTTCCTCATCTCCCAAAAAAGGGACATAGATTCCAGGGGTATCAGTGGTCCCCAACTTTTTTTAGTCTCCAGTCCTCTTGACTTTCTATTAATCTTCCCATATCCCCTATTACATAAGAAAATATTAATTAAAACATTAAATTAAATATTACATTAAAATATTAAACAAGAAAAAAATTCCAGAGTTTGTTATACGTAGGCACATGAGAAATCAAGTAAAATTGGTTAATTTTTCATAAAGAAAACTTTATTTGGTATATAATTTCACAGACAATACTTTGTTTGAAATATTCTGGTGGGTTAATATACTTATTTACCAACTATCCCCATACCCTCTTAACAAGCTTCTTTTTGGGGGAACAAATACTACAGATTGGAAACCCTTGGACTAAATGATCCCTGAAGTTATCTTTGCCACTTTTCTGTCCATCCCTTTCTTCCCCTCCTCTGATTTTCTCCTAGTCTTTTTACCATAGCTCAGAAGGGAAGAAAAGAAAGTATATTCCAAGCTGGGAACAATATGTTCTTTTTCCTTTTCATTTTTTTGAGTCTGTATGAAAACATTCTGAGCTCATTTTTTTTTTTGTCTAACTAAAGTCCTGCTGGGAAGTATTCCATGTCATTCCTGTTTATTTTCACAGTCATAGAACTGAAAGAGACCTCTGAGGCCAGCTGGTCCAAACTCTTCAATTTGCAAATGGGGAAACTAAGGCCCAGGATTGTTAGGTGACTTGTCTAAGCAAGGAATCAAGCATTTGTTAAGTGCCTACTGTGTGCCAGATGCTTTGCAAATATTACCTCATTTGATGCTCATAACAATCCTGGGAAGCAGGTGCTATTACTAATCTTCTTTTACAGTTGAGGAAACTGAGTTAGACAGAAGTTAAGTGTCTTGCCCAGGGTTACACACTTAGTAAGTGTCTGAGGATAGATATGAACTCAGGTCTTCCTGAATCCACTTCTGGCACTCTATTCACTGTGGCACCAAGGTCATACAGGAAGTAAACAGCAGAGATGAGATTTGCACCCAGGTTCAATAGCATCAGAGTCTTTGTATTTTCCATTATAGGAGGCTCCCTCTCCAAATAGAAATCAGTCTCACCCTTTGTGGATTTGGTATCATTTGGCACTAAATTTTTGTTGTCTAAAATGACTCCAAAGAATCTTAGTGACTTAAAGGCATCATGTGTCTATATGCCCCATGATTAAATGAGAGACTGCCTTTTGATGGGGCCAACCCCACCCTCTCACACCACCATTCTGTATTCCCTTAAAGTACAATTTCCTGGAGGGTCTACGATGAGGAATTAATTCACCAAATCTTCAAAACCTCACCAGTAATTGAAGAAACCCTGCAGATTAAGCACTTCAAACATATCTGGGTATTTAGGAAAGCCTTAGGAGGAAATAAAACTCAGCATCATTATGGGAGGATGGGCCTGGAGCAGGACATTTGACCAGAGCCATTTCTAATCTGCCTCCTGGTTTCAATATGCTTTCTCCTGTCAGAGTCACTTAACATGCTTATCACAGTTTTTGGAGTGCTTCCTTCATCATTTTAGAGACTCTCAAGCAAGCTTCTTTGTCCTTTCCCAACCTTCTCTTCCCTCTTCCATATCCCATTTCTCCCATTCTGGCATGGACTTAATCCTGGGCCAGAGATCAAAGACATGGGAGCAAAAAGCAAAATATATCTCGCTACTTTATAAAACCTTCTTATTGACCTCTAGCTGTTAAGGAGTTATTTTTTTAAACACCTTTATATCCTAGGCCTTGAGCTGGATTTTGCAAATTGAACTCTTTTGAACCTTAAACTGTCTGTTTGAGATAATATAAATAGAGATCTTCAATGCAGCATTAACCCCTGAATTTTGGATTCAGTCAAAGTGTGTGATCATCTGTATCAGTCATCTCATTTAATTTACTCTCTGTATATTCCATGACATCTCCATCTCATCAATAATGCAACACCTATAGTATTTTTAAATAAGTCTGTGTTAGTTATACAACATGTTACACTTGCCATCATTTTGTAAGGTTGAGTTCATAAGGCTAGTTTGTCAGAGACTGTTTCTTTCTGTACTTGTAAACTAGGTAGCTGCCACCAGACAAATGGAAGGGCCCAATATGACTTTTTGACCTAAATAGTTAGGCTTCCCATGAACGTGGGTAAAAAGTCATAGATTTTAGTACCTAATCTAGTCAAATATTTTTCCATGAAAAAATATTTCTTTATTAAAATAACAGCATAAGGATTCAATGGAACAAATTTGACAATTCAATAAACACTATACACCTATTGGATGCAAGGCATTGTGCTGGACAGCTGGGAATATAAAGATAGATTAGAGTCTCAGGCCCTTGTCTCAAGGAGTTTTTAAACTAAGGGAGGAAAGGACAAATGCTACAAGATGAAATTCAGTCTTTAGTTAACTTTAAAAGCAGAGTCTGCTTTATGGAATCACAAATTGCAAACACACACTACTATTTCTTAGCAAGGGTACGGAACAAGAGAATATGACTGAGTCAGCATGAATTTATCACAGTCAGACTGTCAGAGTTGTAGGGGACCTTGAAGATAATATAGTATAGCCCAGACAGAGGAGGTGAAGGACGGCTGGTGCAAAGGCATGAAAAGAGGAAATGGAGTGTTGGGTTGGAGGAACCACAAGTAAAAGCCAAAGTAGCTGGATCATAGAGTATATGGAGGAAAATAAATTGTAAGAAGACTGGGAAGGTAGAAAGAGGTCAGGTTATAATAAAGTTTAAATGCCAAAGGACTTCATATTTGATCCTAGAGGTAATAGGGAGCCACTGGAGTTCTTTAGAGGTAGAGAGAGGTAAGGAGGAGGAAGGAGGAGGGAATGTGGCATGGTCAGCTCCATGATTTAGAAAAATCATCTTAGGAGGTGAGTGAAAGATGGATAAGATTGGGGAGAGACTTGAAGCAGAGAAAATAGAAGGCTATTGAAGTATTCTAGGTGAGAGGTCTTGTTCATCCTTCATTTTTGAAGAGGACCAATGACATCATGGGGTGAAGTTTTTTTTTTTTGGAGGCAAATTTGGAAGTAATTTGCCCAGGGTCACACAGCTAGTAAGTGTCTGAGGCCAGACTGGAGCTCAGCTCCTCCTGACTTCAGGGCTAGTGGTTTATCCACTGCACCACCTAGCTGCCCTTGGGGTAAGTTCTTGACTCATATGTGAGTTGGATTGAAGTGAGACAGAGTTGCATGAATCATCAGCCTCACTCTCTCTTCCAGTGACAGGACCAAAGTCAGCATGACTGGCAGTGGCATTGATGCAGTGGATGACCTTAGTGTCTTCGATGTCTGACCAAGCTCTAAGCTCCACAAGTGCTTGCTGCAGCCTCCTTCATAGCCAGAGAGAAGTGCTGAGGGCCTGGCGTGGGGCTGTGGAGGTTTAAATGGAGAGGAGACATATATAGATATGGGGAAGGTAAAAATGATAAGAGATGGCAATGGATTGGATATGTGGGATTGCATAAATTGAGCTCTTTAGAACCTTAAATTGGCTTTTGTGAGAGAACATAAATAGAGTGAAAAAGTCAAGAGTGAAGGATAACACCAAGATTGCCAACATGAGTGACTGGGAAGGTGGTGGTCCCCTTGAGAGTCATAGGGAAGTTCAGAAGGGGTGAGGCTTTGAGAGGAAGGATAACGAGTTCTATTTTGGGCAAGTTGAGTTTGAGATTTCCAAGAGGCAGTTATATCCAAGATGCATAGCTGTGACTCAGGAGACAGAGTAGAGCCAACTATACAGATCTGAAAATGATCTACATAGAGATGATGATTGAAACCATGATGAGATTAGCTGAATGATATGAGACAAACCTTATAGATATATATATATATGTGTGTGTGTGTGTGTGTATGCATTATGCCTATAACATATGTAAATTTGTATACATTGCATATAACATGTATTTTGTTGTTTGTTGTTGTTGTTAAGTCATTTCAGTTGTATCTGACTCTGTGACCCTATTTGGGTCACATCTTCTTGGCAAAGATATTAGAATGGTTTGCCATTTCCTTCTCTGACTCATTTGAGGAAACTGAGGTAAACAAGGTTAAGTGACTTGCCCAGGGTCACACAACTAGGAAGTGTCTGAGGCCGTATTTGAACTCAGGTCCTCCTGACTCCAGGGTCAGCACTCTATTCACTGCACCACCTAGCTGCCCCATAAAAATATGTATACAACATACGTGATATGAATATGTTATAGGTTCAGAATTGGAAAGGATCTTATACCTCATTTTATAGATGAAGAAACTGAGGTACAGTAAAGTTAAATAATAATATATAGTGCTTTAAGGTTTGTAAAATGTTGTACAGTATTTTAATCACAACAATTCTGTGAAGAAGATACTATTATTGTCCTCATTTTTTAGATAAAGAAACAGAATCAAACAGAGGTAAAGTGACTTAATACAGCAAGTAAAGTGTCTAAGGCAGAATTTGAACTCAGGCTTCCTGAATCAAAATCTAACTCTTTTTACTCCATCTTAGTGTAGATTTGGTTTAAGATCCCTACCCAAATTACCTTCTATTCTTTATGTTTATATTTACACATTTTTGTGTGTTCACTATGGTCTATCTTGTGGAAAACAAGCTTTTTGAGGGCAGGTACTACCTCATTCTTTCTTTGTAATCATAACACTTAGCACAAAGCTGGGCATTTGCTTAATGATTATCTATTAATAATAAATGCTTATCTATTGTTTGAGTGAAATTGTAATAGTTCCTCCTTACCTGGAGCCTCTCCACCCTGGAAATTCCTCTACCATGAGCCTCCCTTCTTCCATGGGTGAATTCTTCCCCAACCTTCCATTTGGGGGAGGGGCCCAAGCTAGTCAACCAAAATTCTTTCCCCTCCTGGCTCTGCTTCTGGCTCTCTGGACTTTAACAGTGCCTCCATATGGCTACCTTCCCATCCACCCTCTCCCCTTTCTCTCTTGTGTTGTCTTTCCTCATTAGAATAGAAGCTTCTTGAAGACAGGAACTGTCCTTTTTGCTTGTATTTGTATCCCCAGTGCACAGTGCCTGGCACATAATTAGCATTTAATAAATACTTGTTGTTTAGTATTGCCCAGGTATCTGTCCTCTCGCTTTCCTAAAAGTGTCTGTAAAGAGATCAATGGGATGGAATAGTATTTGCATTCAGACATCATATGTTTAAAGAAAATCCATCCAGAGAGTACTGCACCTCACTCCTTGGCAGATTGAATTGTAATAAGCTCTTGACTTTCTTTTAGATGAAGTAAATCTTTGTGTCTATGAGCATCCTCCTTATGGAGTAGGGGCAGGGGTGTGCTGGAGCCAGCTCAAGCCAAAGAGTTTGTCATTAAAATTTTCAGTGTTAGGATTTATACTAGGAAATTGTCAAATGCAATTCCCTGGGGACAGGGCAACTAGGTGGTGCAGTGGATAGAGTGCCAAGCCTGAAATCAGAAAGACTCATCTTCCTAAGTTCAAATCTGACCTTAGACACTTATTAACTGTATGACCCTAGGCAAGTCACCTCACCCTGTTTGTCTTAGTTTCCTCATCTGTAAAATGAACTAGAAAAAGAAATGGCAAACCACTCCAATATCTTTGCCAAGAAAACCCCAAATGTGGTCACAAAAGATCAAACACAACTAAAATACAACTGAACAATAAATACTGTAGAAAGACAAGTAATTCCAAAGCGGCTTCAAGATTGTCTTAAATTAAATTTATTTCATCTACCTAGGTACCTAATCTGCCTCTTATTTTTCCCCTAATTCTTTTTTCTCTTTTGCTGCCTTCCTTTCCTTTTCTTTCTTTTTTCCTTTCTCCTTCTCTTGCTTCCCTCCTTCCCTCTCTTCCTTCCTCCTGCCTTTCCTCTATACTTTTCTCCTTCCCTCTGTCACTTTCTTCCTTCCTCCCTCCCTTTTTCTCTCTTTCCCTCCCTCATGTCCTTCCACCTCCTTTCCTTCCTTCTTTCCTTTTCTTTTTTCTCTCTTTCCTCCCCCTTTTTTCTTTCCGCCCTCCTTCCTTCTATCTCTCCCTTTCTCCTTTCCTCCCTGTCTCCTTTCCTCTCTGCTTTCTTCCCTCCTTCCTTTCCTTCCTTCTTTCCTTCCTTGTTTCTCTTACTTCCCTTCCCTCCACATTGCACATAAAGACTGTATTTTAATCAATACTGATGCCTCTAAGAGACACAAGAAAGCTATTAGATTCTGCCACATCATCCTTTGTGAATAAGAGGAAGTGGATTCAGCCACAGCCCCATCTTTCTGCCATTATCTAGCATTCAATGTCCTGCAATTAGTATGCACAGTAAGTTCTCCCTGAGCCCCCCCACTGGTTTATGTCACTGGTGCATTAACCTCATTGGCTCCCAAAGCTTTCCCATTATTAAGCCATTAAAAGCCATGCCTTCTTTCACCTGCCAGCATTTTAGTCTCATTTTCCATCTTCTAGATTATTTGCATATACAGTATTTTTGAAGCGTCATTCCACATAAGCTTGCCTTTTTTTTTTTAATGTTCTTGTACCCACAGAAATATCTTCCTTCCCTTGTCCCTCTTGCAGTGTGCACATACATATGCCCACACAGTGTTAGCCTTTTGTTATTCTTCATAGCAGCTTCTCTCTATGAGATGATAATTACTTACTTGAGAACAGGCTGGTTATAGCTGCATGATCACAAAGCCCCAGATACGTCATCATTGTCGTTAGAAACCCTGGTTTTTCAGGGATTATTGACTCGAGCTACATCCCACAGGTGATTGGTTTCCATCAGTCACCTAAGTGCATCTGCAATCTGACGCAAAGGACAACTCATTGAGATGCTGAGAACAAACAAGTGGAGGTCATAGCTAGAGAAGCTATTTTTGTAAAGACTCCTCTGTCTTTTTTGTTCCTTTCCTTACTTGTTCATTAAAAAAGAAGAAGAAAAAGTACTTTAGGCAAACCTGTATGATGTGATTCAGAGAGAAATGATATGGAAATGCCTAGATTTTGATATGGGTTGGTAGTTTTCTTTGAAGTGAAAATTCTGCAACAGCCTTTCTTTAGATAAAAAGACAGACAGATAGATAGACAGACAGACAGACACAGAGAGAAACAGACACAGACACACAGAGAAACTGAGAGCCACTATAGTGATTTTCCTAAAGCACTGGTCCAATCACACACACACACACACACACACACACATACACACGTACACACCAGCCTCCACTTAATAAATTCCAGTAACTTCCTATTGCCTTCAGTAGCAAATACAAACTGTTGTTTGACATTCAAAGCCCTTCATAACCTAGTCCTATCCTACCTTTCCAGTCTTCTTACACTTTAGTCCCCAATATATACTCTTCCATCCTGTGGCACTGGCCTCCTGGTTGTTCCACCAAGACACTCCCTCTCTTGACTTGGCTCTAGGCATTCTCTCTGGCTGTCCTCCATACCTGGAACACTCTCCCTCCTCCACTCCAATTATTGACCTCCCTGGGTTCCTTTAAGTTCCAAATGAAACGTCATTATCTATAGGAACCTTCCCCAATCCCTCTTAATTCTAGTGCCTTCCCTCTGTTAATTATTTCCATACACACAGACACACAGACACATACACACACGTGTGTATCTGTATGTATGTGTATGTATATGTGTGTATTTAACACATATGCATATAATATATATCATATTTCTGTGTGTGTGTATATATACACATATCTTGTTTTGTATATATTCATTTGCATGTTGTCTCCTGAATTAAACTGTAAGTTCCTTGAGGGCAGGGAATATCTTTTGCCTCTTTTTGTATTTCTAGCACTTAGCACAGTTCCTGACACATAGTAGGCACTAATAAATGTTTAATGATTTATTAGATAGAGCATTTATTAAGACTTATTGTGTGCCAGGTACTGATCTAATTGCTGGTAATATAAACAAAGCATTTTGGTCCCTGCTGTCAAGGAGCTCACAATCTAATGGTTGGAGGGGGGAAATGACACATAAAAAGGAGTTGAAAAGATGGGAGGGGTGGGAAAAGCAATCTGACTTGACCCGGGGGGGAGTAAGATGGTAGGCTTCCTGGAGCTAAGTTGGCATGGATGCTTTCTCAAGCGGAGGTTCAGGCTGAACTCACAGAGGAGATTAGAGAGATAGACGTCTTGCCAGCTAAAGAACGCCACAGGGGCAAAGGTCCAGAAGGAGACCATGGTCATGGACTGAGCCAAGTTTGGAGTGAGCATGGCTGGCATGGATGCTTCTTCAAATGGAGGCTCAAGAAGAGATTATTAATCAAAGGAGGAAACCTTAAAGGTGAAACACTGCCAGCTTAAATAAGGCTCTGGGATGGATATCCAAAAGGAAACTGAACTAGGTTTGGAGTTAAATGCTTTAACCTGTTTGTAGCTATCATTCTATGGTAAATACTTTACATATGTTATCTTATTTGATCCTCATACCAACTCTGTGAGGTAGATGTGATTAATATCCCCATAAGGAAACTGAGGCAGATAGAAGTTAAGTGACTGGTCCAGGGTCACACTGTTAGTTTGTGTTGGGAAAGGATTTGAATGCAGATCTCCCTGACTCCAAGTTCACCACTCTGTCTAGCGCATCAACTAGCTGCTTCTATAGGAGGAACATTATACAGTCCACTATACGGAAACATGGAAATGGCTCTTCAGTTTTAAGCTTTTTGGGACCCTGGAAGCTGCATGGCACCACCCAACATTTTGTCTCTTCTTGGCTTCTCCCTCGAAGCTTTTTGAGTCCTGTTTTCTGGCTTATCATTATCATCCCCATTATATTTGCAGAAAGCAACTGAGAAATGCATGCTGGTTGCGGGCTGGCTACAACACATAGCCCATGAGGAACCTTAACGAAGAGGAGCAAATGGTATTATCAGGGGAATGTATGATAGGAAGAAAAAGTGGGTTGGTCCTGTGGAGAGGGCAAGGGATGGATGACAGGTGGACAGCCAGAACGCTCTTCTGGTCTCCTTACAACATTCAGGAGGAAGTGAGGAAGTGGGTGGACTTCTGGGAACTTATGGAAAGAATTGGACAAGAGTCACAGAAGATGGCCAGGCATGGACGGGTTGTGCTCTCCAGAGCTGGAGGAACATTTAATCAAAGAGATCACAGATTCATTTGGATATTTGGGCCTGCATATATTTTCCCTCAGCTCCCACTAACATTTCCACCTCCTCCCCACTTGGAACTGGAATTTCACCCTAGAATTTCCCTCGGCCCTGATAGGTAAGTTTTCAATTTATCTTGCCCAGATCCAGGCTACCATTTCACTTCCAAGTAATCTTCAAAACATGTATTCTTGCCTACATTCCACTCCCCCCACTTCTTGTTCCTCTCTATATGCCATCTTCCCTCAATTAAAACCTAAGCTCCTTAAGGGCAGAGCCTATCTCACATGCTTACATTTGCATAAATAAAACTTAAAACAACAAAAAGCAAGGAATACTTCCATCAGTCTTGAGTCCTTTTCAGGAACAAGGGGGTGTCCACCAGTAAGCATATCTTTTCTAGGGATTTTGAGATTGAGCTCAATTAATGAGGGTCAAATACACAATGTTACAATAACACACATCATCATTGCTGATTCACTCTTGTATATAATAACAAAATAATAATAACAGCTCACATTTATATAGCATTTTATGGCTGGCAAAGAGTGTTACATTTTACATCATTTATGCTATACAGCAACCCTATGACATTGTTGTTCATTATCCTCATTTAACAGATAAGGAAACTGAGGCAGACAGATTTGCCCAGGGTAGTAAGTGTTTGAGGTAGGATTCAAACTCAGGTCTTCCTGATTCCAAATCCAGCATTATTCTATCCACTGAACCACTTAGCCACCTATTGTTGTCTAGGCTCTAGACCAGTATAGTCCTAGACTGTGGACCCACATGTGGATAAGGGACACACAGAACAAAATCAGGGTCAGCACCAGATCACCACAGCTGAGTTTATTTTCCACTTACATCACTCTTTAATCTCCTACTCTCTCAATTCCATACTACTAAGGATCATTAAAACATGTACATTCTCAAGTTAGTATCACATGCTCCTGTACCAATACATCAGAAAAAAAAATTCACATTTCCCCTTTTAAATACGTGGTGTCCACATTCTAAGCCTAGAACTCACTGCCAAAGGCTGGCTGCTCTGATTCCTGGCAGTCCAGGTTGATTACAGTTTCTGTTATTTTGACAACTATTGCAGTCTAATTCAAAAATATTTATTTTTTATATTTTTAAATAATGGTAGCTTTTTCTACTTCATTTGTTTTGATAGATTGATGTCACTGATCTCCCTCTTGCACCACTTTTGGGCTGTGGCAGAAATTTCTTTAGGGGATCTTATAATTTTTCTTGGTTGTAAATCTCTTTTAGTCGAATGAGGTTCACTCTCAGAGGGAAAATATGCTCATTATAGTCAATTTGAATGTTCCTTTCCATCAATTCTGTTCTTTTCTTCCTAGTTCAATCCTTTGGATCCCTGGGAAAAAATGAGTTGTCATTTCCTGAAGTTAGAACCTTTCATATGTTTCCAAACTTTAATTAAATGCAAGTTCAGATTTTTGATTTCTCAATGGCTGACCCACAAAGAAAGTCATGTTCTAAGTCTTGTAGTTTCCCCTGCCTTCAAAGTAATATTAAAAGATGTAAAATCATTCCACTCTTACTATATAAGTTTTGAAGTATCTTTAGATGCTTTTTTTTCCCAAAAGGCAGGATAAGGATTGGTGTATCGATGACAAACTAGCATTCCTTCTCTTCGAAAATATAACTATACTTCAGTGAGTCTGGAATCAATAATCCACCTCGAAGAACGACCCAAGCTGGGGGACCTAAGCACTGTGCTAAGCATTGATGGGCCTGCCCTATTGTCCAGCAGCACTTGGAATCATTTCATAGACTATTAGCTCTGAAATGGACCTGTCAGACCATCAACACCAATTCCTTCATTTTTTCATTGTTGTTGTTATTGTTTTTGTAGTTGTTGTTGTTCAGTTCTTTCAGTCATGTCCAATTGTTTGTGATCCCATTTGGGGTTTTCTTGGCAAGGACACTGGAGTGGTTTGCCATTTCTTTCTCCAGCTCATTTTACAGATGAGAAACTGAGGCAAACAGGGTGAGGTGACTTGCCCAGGGTCACAGTGTCTGAGGCCAGATTTGTACTAAGAAAAATGAGTCTTCCTGACTCCAGGCACAGTGCTGACTCTTCCTTCACTTTACCCTGTCCTCCAGTGGCTCCCTATTTCCTCCAAGATCAAACATAAAATCCTCTCTTTGGCATTCAAAGCCCTTCATAATCTAGCCCCCCTACCTTTCCAGACTTCTTAAACCTTATCCCTCACTAGGTATTAGGTAATTCAGTGACCCTGGCCTCCTTGTTATCCTTCCCATAAGACACCCATCTCTTGACTATAGATATTTATACCGGCTATCCCCTATGGCTAGAATGCTTTCCCTTCTCATCTTTGCCTTCTGACTTGCTTCAAGTCCCAAGTAAAATTCCACCTTCTACAGGAAGCCTTTCAAGTACTTAACGCTGGTGCTTTCCATCTGTTGATTATGTACAACTTACCCTGTAAGAAAATTAATATTATACTGTATTGTTTAATAACCAATATTACTCTGTAATCCATCCTTTTCCTCATTTTGTCAGACCCCACTTCTCAGTCTAGCTCCCCAGGCAGTTTCAAAGGCCATGATCAAGTAATCACTCCCAGGCCCCAAAACATCTTTAACCTGGTTAAAGGGCTGGACCCTTCCCAAGTGGGACCCTTGCTTCTATTTACTAGCAAGCAGAAAGGAGGGCTCTCTGGTGCTTGCTTCTTTTTCAAAGTTAGGGGGTAGGGATCCTGATTGGGGTGGTTTTGTTTCCTAGATAAGATTACTAGTCAGATGATGCCCATCGAGCAATTAAGATCCTTAATTGCCAGAAAAGGGTGTGATCCTCCACACCTGAAGGCCAACCCACCTACCAAGTGGGATTGTCTTACTTTTGCCAGGGGAGATCCAAATGATATACTGTCTGGAGAAGGAAGACACACCTAGGTTTAAAAAACCCTGGTTGCCCTTACTCAGGGTCTCTGATCTTTGGAAGAGGGCATTGACCCAGTTTCTTGGTTACTCTTAGCCTAACCAATAAAACGATCATGCACAGGTCCTTGGCTTTTGCTGAGATGCCAACATGAACCATTTTACTAAAAGTATACCTGTTAATAAAAAAGTATCCATGTTAATAAATAATAAATAAATAATAAAATGATATCTTGCCCTGGAAAAAACTATGTCTCAGTGTCATTTTAATTCATTATAAAATAGCTTGATTATACGTAGTAGTTTGCATGTTGTATCCCTTATTATTCTGTGAGCTCCTTGAAAGCAGGGATTATTTTTTACTGTATCCCCAGTGCCTGGCACAGAGTACATAATAAATGTTTTTTGACTGACTATTGATAAAGAAATTGAGACATATAGGTGAAATTACTTGACCATGGTCATTGTTGTCAACTCCCAGTTTGGCCTCTTTCCATTTCAACAAAGCACTTCTTTGGCAAGAAATCTTACTGGACAAGGTCTTCCATGATTGCAATCCTTCTGGTTTGCAGAAGCATTTGTCCTTTGTTGAATGACTTTTTAAAAATGTATTGAATTGTTTTCATTTTTAAAAATAAATATTATTAATATCTTGGGGTTTTTAACCTATATTTCCCAATATATCCTTCTTCCTTTCCTGTTCAGTATATCACAAAGAATAAAAAGAGGGGGGAAAGAAACAGTTCAGCAAAACTAGCCCACACACTGAAAAGCCTAATGTTATGGCCATTGTTAACCACCTATAGTCCCTCCCACTTCTGCAAAAAAGATGGCAAAGCATAGAAGGCCTTTTTTTCAAAAATAGCAGCCATATAGGAAAACCCCATTAGGAAAACTAGTAATGAAAGGATTTTGCTGAAAGAGCAGCCCCAAATGAAAGTACTCTGCACCATGTGTTAAAGCATCCACTCTAAGGGGAATCTCCACCCTTTTTCTGTCTTGTCTTTGTTCATCTCATGGTTTTCGTTAAGAGGTGAAATGCAAAGTATTTATTGTGAATATAGAAAACTAAGGGATATTTTTTTTATCTGTAACATAAACAAATGTTTTTCATAGTCTGCAGACTTAAAAACACTAACAATTTTGGCTGCAAGTTCTTCAGTGGTCTTTTAGTTAAACCTTTACCTGGACACGAATTCCTTCAACAACACCTGCTTAGATGGTATTTCTCCACCAACACAAGACTTTTTTTATAGCTCTATAAGAGAGCAACCAGCTCTCTTATACCAATATGAAGCTCTCTTATACCCAATATGAAGAATTTTTAAATGAGCCCTTGAAGACCAAAGACGCAAAGTAAAAAATTTATATCTCCCCAAGAGACCAACCCACTATTTTATGCACTTAGGCTAAAACAGGAAATTTCAAAGCATGAATCGATTTTAACTACGATTTGAAATATTGGTGTATCTAATGCTACTACTTAAAGAATAGACAGAACCTACATTTGTGACCTTTTTAACTACTTCCATTCACTGAAAAAGGATAAGTATGGTGATAACCTCCCCTCACACTTTTTGCTATTTACTTGGACAAACTTTTTGCAAGGACATGGGAAATTTTCCCAAAGTTTCCCAAAGGTACTCCTTGCACCAAAATTTTCCAATTGTGTACAGGAAGTACATATGTAAATAAAATTAACATCTTGACTGAACTTGAGGTTTTCCACATAAATAGTGGCTATGAGAAAGACCAGTAAAAACTATATATTACAAAAAGTCATGAGGACTGAAGGTGAAACATGTTACCCACTTCCTGCCAGAGAGGTGATGGACTTAAAATTCAGAATGAGACGTGCATATTTTAACATGGCCTATGTAGACTTTTTTTTTAATGCTTATTGTGAGGGGTTTCTTTTTTTTTCAATTGTTCAATGTGAGGGTAGAGATGGAAGGGAGAGATGATAAGTGTTAATAAAAATAACTTTGTATATAAAATATATGTATTATAAACATACTTTATGTTTATATATAATTATAATACATGTAACACAATTATAATTATGTAAATATGATAAATATTTATATAACTGGTTATATAAATAAATATAATTATATTTAGTAATATGATTGATGATTTTATACACACAAACACACAAAAAGTACATGGTACAACTAGCTATGGCACCAAACAGGGTATCCAGAATTTGAGGTCTGGTTTGTTTTTTGGTTTTTTGGTTTTTAATCTTGTTCTGTTTTTTTTTCCCACTTATGCCTGAGTATCCAGAAGTCTTTTTTTAAATTATTTTTATTTATTTGAGAATGTGGAGATAAATCTCTCCACTTATTGAAAATACTAATAGGAAGACATTCTTTGCTTCTATGTCTCCCTTTAGAACCTCTAGAATTCTTAACCTTTTGTGTACGTCAAGGACTCCTTTAGCAATCTGGTAAAGTCTATGTACCCCTTCCGGAAATAATAGTTTTAAATGTATAAAATAAAATACACAAGATTACAAAGGAAACTAATTGTATTGAAATCTAGATATCAAAATATCTTTTCAAAACAAGTTCATGGACCCAAGGTTAAGAACCGCTGTCCTAGAACTTTTGTTCCTCCAAATGAATTTGGCTATTATTCTATCTAGCTCTAGAAATAGGAGATCTTAATGTGTTGAACACCTTTTTCAGTATGGTAAAGTGTATGGGCCTGTTCTCAGAATCATGGTTTTGAATGCATGGACTAAAATACTTAGAATTACAAAGTAAACTAATCCTATTTAAATACAACTCTGGAAACAGGATTTCATAATATATGTTTGTGTCGTGGACCCCTTTGGCAACATTAGTGAAGCCTACGAACCCTTTTTTGAGTACATGAAATAAAATATGATTATAAAAATTAAAAAAAAAAGTTCACAGATCCCAGGTTAAGAAGCCTGGTAGAAAGAAATATGTCAAAATGTCTTTGATGGGTCTGGATAGTATTATGTTCTACATGCGTGACTGACATAATGTTAGAAGGCCATCTTCAGACTCCTTGAATTTCAGAAGACAAAAAAAAGAGGGGAAAAAAAAGAAAAGAAAAGAAGCAGGAGAGGAAAGAAGAGCTGTTAAAAATGGAATGAAAAGGGGGGTGGGATAGGATGAAGGGAAGTATACTTAGTTTTTCACAGTATGACTACTGTGGAAGTGTTTTGCATGGCTATACATGTATAACCTGTATCGAGTTACTTGCCTTTTCAATGAGAGTGGGTGGGGAGGGAGGAAGGGAGAAAATTTGGAACCCAAAGTTTTAAAAACAAAAGCTAAAAAAATTGTTTTCACATGCAACTGGAAAATTAAAAATACAGGAAATCTATCCTACCCTACAGGAAAATAGAAGGGGAAGAGGATAAGAGAAGTGGGGGAGAGATAGAAGGGAGGGCAGATTAGGGGAAGGGGTATACAGAATGTATGCCATCTTGGGGTGGGGGGAGGAATGAGATGAGGAGAAATTTTGGAATTCAAAATCTTGTGGAAGTGAATGTTGAAAACTAAAAAAAAAAATACATTTTAAAAAATACATTCCTCCACAGCAAAATAAAGTTTAAAAATAATATCCATTCATCTGTGTACAAAAACTATTTGGGCAATTTAAACTTGGGCAAAGACAATCAGAGATGTCTTATGACTGGGTCCAGGGGGCCCTTGTTTGTGGACTTTTTTATTTTAGATAAGAGAACAATGATAAAGTCTCTGAACAGGTTAATTTCCACTGACTGTCATGACCATACTGCTGCATCTATCATCGGATAAATAACATTATTTAATTTCTTTATTTTCACCATTTGTTGCTTTATTGTTAATAGCATTGCCTGAATATAGACTATCTTCTTTAGGCTCCTTTCTCACTAAAGAAAGTCAATTTTTTACTATTCAGAATATGAATCAACAAAGTCATGCTATCCTGAAGAATCTTACTTATTTCAGTTTTCAAAGAACAAAATAAAGTTATCAATAATATGAAAAAAAATGGAATGAAAAGCATCTTTTCTCCTATGTTTTGATGAATTAAACAGTTTACACCCTCAAAAAGCAATGGGAATTTTAAAAAAAAATCACTTCCCTTATAACTTAGCATTTGCAGCCAAGGCAGAGAATAGTGGTACATTGCCTACTATTCAAATGGTCCACGGCCACTGTCATCAGAGCCCAAATAATGGTGGCAGTTCCTAAGAGAAACTCATCTTTTTCTTTTTTCTTAGTGACATATAATAGGAGACCAGGATGTACAACAACGCATGGATTTGTTCTGAGTCATGGTTTCTAGGGCCTTGAATATTGTAATTCCTCAAAATTATACTTGCAATTCATGAAATTCTCTGTGACCAAGCTCAGCTGCATGGTTCAGTTTAAGGAAGGTATGGTGTATGTTTGGGGTGGGGAGAAGTGAGCAGGAGCTTCAATCCGTGATTCAAAAAACTGTGCTTTGGTTTATTTAATCCTCTGTGGAAACTAACTGGCTCTGGGGAAGCTAAAAAAAAAAAAAGAAAAGAAACTTCTGCCTTTCTAAGCAGCTCTCTTTTAATTTTGCAAAAATTCCCTTTTTTCTTCACTAGGGACTTAGGTGTTCTTATTCAGCTATTATTCTTCCTGCTAATCCCTTGCTTCTCAAAATACATATTTTATTATAAAAAAAAGATTCTAATAATTTCTTATTACTGCATTTCTTGGAAAGGCTTTGCCACTTCTGGATTACCATTATGTCCACAGTATGCCAAAATGCCAACCTTCCCCATGGAGAACTCATGAATAATAATTCACATTTATATAGCACTTCAAATCTTTGTAACATAACTTTCCTCACAACAACCCTTTGAGGTAGATAATAAATGTATGCTTAGCCCCATTTTACAGATGAAGAGATGAAAGCACAGAGAGATGAAGTAAATTAGCCAAGGTCAAACAACTCATAATTATCAAAGCTGAGATTTAAACCCAAGTCCAAAAAAAGTTCATATATGTATTATGCATTATGTATATGTATATGTATGCACATATATACATACATGTATGTGTGTATGTGTATGTGTATATGACCTGAGTTAAAATCCAGCTTCAGATACTTACTAGCTATGTGACACTGGACAAGTCACTTAACTCTGTTTGCCTCTGTTTCCTCATCTGTAAAATGAGCTGGAGAAGGAAATGGCAAAACACTCCAGTATCTTTGCCAAGAAAATCCCAAATGGAGTCACAAAGAGGCGGACAGAACTGAACAACAACAAATATGTGTGTATGTATATATGTATGTATGTATGTATATATGCACAAATATAAATAAGTGTGTGTGTGCGTGTATGTGTGTGTGTGTATGGAAGTGGGGGAGAGAGAAAGAGACTCATCCTGAGTCCATTAGATACTAGAGTAATACAAAGAATTCACAGAAGCATGAGAAGAAATGTGGACTGATACAGAGTGAAATAAGCAGAAGTAGAAAAAGAATACACACAATAGCTTAAAAATAATATAAATGAGGGGAAAAATAATATCAACCAAAGAAATCAGACACTCGGTAATTATAATGATCAAAAGTTTGTCCTTAAAGAAGACAGAAGAAAATGAAAAGATGTGGAGAACTATGAGAGTGAAACATTTCATATACTGGCATAGTTGGTTGATCTCTTGGTTAGATTTGCTAAGTTGCTTTTGCCCCTTTCTTTCTTTCTTTCTTTTTTCCTTCCTTTCTTTCTTTCTTTTTTGTTGTTATTGTTGCAAGAAATTATTCTCTGAGTAGGGAAGGGGAAGGATACATTTTAGAAATGAAGATGATGTAAAAACTAAAGCTATCAATAAACATTTAAGGGTAAAAATCATTACCTTTACCGCATGAAAAACCATAGCAACTTTTCAGTCATTCCATCTAAATCTCCATCAGTATGCTGTCATTCATTCTCATTCAGTTTTCCACTTAGATTGTTGTAATTTGTAAGTACTCCATTCTAATGGTTCTGTTTTGTTTTGTTTTGTTTTGTTTGGCTTTTCATGATTTCGTAAGGGTCATTGTAGATTTCTTTGTTTTCCTCATACTTACTCTAATAGCATTATAGTATTCTATGATATCACTGTACCACAATTTATTTAATCATCCTTTTATTATTGTACACTTAGCTCACTTCCAATTTTTAACAATCACATAAAATGCTGTTAAAAAAATCTTCAAGCAGATAGCTATTTTGAGTTTTAGATAACACTCTTAGGGTATTATTTCTAGCAGGGGAATTATTGAGTCAAAGTCCAACATTCTTTCCACAACAATACAATGCCTCTCAAGACAGAAAGATCAAAATATTACACTCTGTGTTACAGGTGGAAATGTAGGGCCAAGAAAATTTTATGATTTGCTCAACTAACTAACTAACTGCAAACCAGCAGCTAAGTTGGAAAGCCTGAGGCTCCTAGTGTTATACTTAATTCAGTTAGCTGCTTTGTTCCTCAGGGAAGAGAGGAAGGAGGGAGAGAGAATCTTGCCCTTTCTGAATCACAACACTGTCTGGGCACTACATGTGAAGGTCAGACTTTAACCTCCAAAGCCATTGGAAGCCACAGTCACAGAAATTTACAAAGGAATTGAAAGAAAACTATAAGAACAGCTTGTTCCTTAGAGAAAGTCTGGGGAGTAGGGGGAGTAAGACCCATAAGAACTTAGTAATGAGCAGCTAGGTGGTACAGGCGATAGAGTGCTGCTGGGCCTAGAGTCAGAAAGACTCATCTTCCTGAATTCAAATCTGGCCATAGACACTTATTAGCTGTGTGACCCTGGACAAGTCACTTTGCCTTAGTTTCCTCATCTATAAAATGAGCTGGAGAAGGAGATGGCATATCACTCCTGTATCTCTGCCAAGAGATCCAAATGGGATCATGAAGAGTTGGACATGACTCAACAACAATATCGATAAATATTCGGTAATATCACTGCTGATACTCATACATGACCTCTATATTTTGCTTTAAGATTTGTGAGCTCTATGCATTCATTATTTCATCTTATCTTCACAAAGATCCTATGAGGAAGGCCCTACACATGTTATGTTTCCCATTTTGCGGATGAGGAAACAGTCTCAAAGAATTTACATGACTTACTCATGATCATAGAGCTAATAAATGCGAAAATAGAATTTGACAGATCATTTTCCACTATATTACATCAAAGAATTATAGTATTATATCTCTAGAGCTAGAAAGTGACTCAGAGACTATTTAGTTCAACCCCTTTCATTTTACAAATGAGAAGTGCTTAGCATAGTGCCTGGTACATAGTAGGTGCTTAATAAATGTTTATTGAATTATTGAATTGAGAAAATTGAGATCCAAGGAATTTAAATGAATTGCTAAAGGGCACATAAGTAATAAACAACAAAGGCAGCATTGGAAAACAGGCCCTCTGAAGCTAGGGCCAATGCCCTTTCTACTGTACCATATCACCTGCTTAAACCATCAACAAAATAGTTCTTTGTCATTCTCTCAACAACAACTTCTAACAAGTCTTCATAGATTTTTACTTTGTATCACAACATGACACACGCTGGAATATAATAAGGGCAAAGGAGAAAGATCAATGAAGTCATCTAAGAAAATGTGAAAAAAGAAAGAACATTTTCAGCTCAGGAGATTAATGAAGAATTTAGGGAAGAGGTGATACCTGAATTGAACCTTCAACTTAAATAAGGGTTTCAACAAGCAGAAATGAGAAGCATATGTATTCCAGGAGGTCTGTGTGTATTCATAGAAGTGGGAAAGTACAGAAAAAATGTGGGAACAGCTAGTAGTCTAGTTTGTCTGGAATACAGGGGACATCCTGAATATTGAAATCCAATATTCAAAACACCAAGGACTTCAGAGTTTTGCTTGATGTGGCTATCTTTCAGAATTGCCTAAGGCTCAGAGAGATTACTTGATTTGCTAATGGACATAAAATCAATAAAGGTCAAAGGTACAATATGAACCCCAATCCTCCTGACTCCAAATGCTCTACTCTACCCAATATGCCGTGCTGTTTACTTCTCTTGGTGGGGGAAGAGAGAGGGAATTACATTTCAACAAAAACACCAGGATTGAGGGCATATAGTAATTATTCCACCATAACCATCACTTTAGTACTTCAAAGACCCATATCTTTGTTGGTGTGCTTGGTTCTTCCACCAATATAGAATACAGTAGTATTCAAAAATAGCTGTGACTGAATATGTTAGGACAACCAAGTGATAACCCTCTCTAGACTCAGGTAGGCTGATCCTCAGCAATTGTTTCTGTTCTGGTCAGAAACTCTCAGGGCCTTCCTCTCCCAGATTGATTCTTGTATGAAGGCAGACTAGACCATCTTTTGCCTTAATTCTTACCTAGCCTTTAATTACTGAATGGGCATTGCCTCAGACAAATTGAGACTTGGGGAAAACCCTAAAGGCCACTGCATTCAGGGCCATCACCAGTTGTCATCTTGACCTATGTCTTGCCACTGGACTCCAATGACTCTGGAGGAGAGAGTGAGGCTGATGACTTTGCACAGCCCTGCCTCACTTAAATCCAATACACTTGCAAGTCAAGACATCACCTTCCTGATGTCGTTGGTCCTCTTTGAGAATGAAGGACAAATAACAACAACAACTTTATATGTGTTTTTATTGTTATTGTCCAGTCATTTCAGTGGCGTCTGACTCTTGGTGACCCCATTTGGAGTTTTCTTGGCAAAGATACTGGAGTGGTTTGCCATTTCCTTCTCCAGCTCATTTTACAGACGAGGAACTGAGGCAAACAGGGTTAAGTGACTTAGCCAGGGTCACACAGATAGGAGATGTCTGAGGCCAGATTTGAATTCAGGAAGAGTCTTCCTGATTCCAGGCCTAGCAGTCTATCCACTGTGCCACCTATATATACTTTTACAGTAAATATAGAGTTTTCATAGAATCATAGTCATTCATTCAATACTTTTTTAACTTTATTTTTTATTGTGAATTCAATGGACATCAACAAAAGAATATTTCTATATCCAAAGTAGAATAGGACTATATGTGTATCTACAAATTTCTATTATACACAGCTTGCTTTCAAAAAATGTATTATAATAGAAATATGTTTTACATGATTTCACATGTATAATGGGTATCATATTGCTTGCCTTCTCAATGCATGGGGGAGGGACCAGAGAAAGGAAAAGAATTCGGAACTCAAAATTTTTTTAAATGAATGTTAAAAATAAATAAATGGAAAGTACATAATAAATGCAAATAAAATGTTACTTTCAAAGCTACCCTATTTTTCTATTTCCTTTAGACATGTCTTATGTTATCTAATGGGCACTTAAAAATGCTTCAATGACCCTCTTTACTTTCTTGTCTTTTTTTGGAAACGCTATCACTACCTTTTCTCTCCCCTACATCCCCTCCCTGAAAATTTTTAAAAAGAAAAAACATAATTCTTGTAACCAAAAAGCACAGCCAATCAAAACAAATCCTCCCATTTTTCATATCTCAAGAGGTAGGTTTCATTCTATGTAGCCTGACTTCACGCTGTCTTAAGGAATGATCCACCTGGGCAGAATTTTGCTGCTTCACTGAACTGTCACTGGAGCTGGAACCTGGGTAATTTATCCATTGTCCACTGCCTCTCCCTCTCCTGCCTTGAGTTTCCTGCAATCTTGAAATCTCCGTTTATTTGTTTTCTGTCTATTTATATATAGAATTTTGTCTCCAAATAAATATTAGTTAACTTTCACTGAATTCTAAGTAAATGTTTACTCTCAAGGAGAGGACCACTCAATGGGTAAAGACAAAAGAGAACCCATCAACAAATCACCCTAGATTTAACCACAAACCTATTTGAAGAGCTCTCTCCTCTCTCTCTTTCTTCCTCTCCTCTCCTCTCCTGTCTTTCTCTTTCTTCCTCTCCTCTCCTCTCTCTCTCTCCCTCGACTTTACTTTTATGTAAAGTGTAAAATAAATTATGTAAAATAAATAACAAAACAGAAGGGTGGAGGACAGTTGTCACATCACCTGACCTTCTTTTAGGTGATTGGAGCTGCACAGACATACTCCTCTGTAATGTCATCATCTTTCTGGTACTAGAAACCATACTGGTGATTTGTCCTTAAAAAAAATAATAATAAATGAGTAAGACTCAATTAGACTTAGATGAAATCTGAAGTGGATTGAATTCTGATCAGTGTCTAATCACTATGCTTCCTCATGGAGTGGTTGGTACCACTTTGCCTGTTTTAATTCCATCTTTCTTACCTCTTGCATGCTTCAGTTTCTTTCAACAAACCTTAGTCTCTAGTCATATAATTTTTAAAAAAAAAGGTTTGGAAGTAAAAAAAAAATCTGACATTTTGTCATCATTTTTCCTCTGGTGTATCATGCTGCCAGAAGCAATATGAACAACAACAATGATGATAATAATAATAATTATTATTACTATGAAAATAGATAGATTTAAGATTTGCAAAGCACTTTTTATACTTGATTACATTTGAGCTTCCCAACAAAACCTTCTCTGCCACTTACAGCCTTAGGGAGTTGTCTAGAGAGCTAAGAGGTTAAGCAACTCACTCAGGGTCACAGAGACAAAAGGTCTAGTCTCAGAGGTGAGACTTGGAACCTGGCTCTTCCTTGATTCTGGAATTTATTTATAGAGAATAAATAGAACAGCTCTCTATCCATCATGTCACAGTAAGGGAAAAATTAAAGGTGTTATTATTTCATAGATGAGAAAACTTAAGTTCAGACAGTTTTGCCCATAACCACACAACTAGTAGGTGTCAGAGGTGGAATTCTAACCCAGGCCTATTCTGATTCCTGGTCCAACATTCCCTTCACTCACTTTCGTCATCTCTAAAAGGGCATCCTATTTCAGTGAGGTTGTTTTGAAGAAATTGTTCAAGCCCCATAAATAGATGTTGTAAATGGGAAGGTCTCAGTAACCTGAGGTCAACTTAGTTGTGTCAGGGAAGCAAATCCAACCCTTCCTGCTCACCCACTGACGAGGTTAATAGACACAGAAAACAGCCCTGAACACATAACAGACCCAAGCATCCAACAAGGGAACAAATACAAGTCAAGGTCAGGTTTATTTGGGTGACACTGGAAACACAGATAGCAAGTTGTAATGTAGAGCATAAAGCAAAGTGTGACAAAGGCCACAGGACTCGGGTTTTTACCAGGTAAAGTCAAGAGGGTTTGGAGAAGCAATCAGTTCTACAGGTTGAGACAAGGTAGGGCAGAAAGTCCGGTTAACCACACTAAGGAGAACACCTGTAGCATTTAAATCCTTGACTACTTTGGTACTGCCTCCTTCACCTGGTTCACTGATGAAGAGTCCTTGTGTGTCCAAGTCTTCCTAAAATTCCTGTGTGTTTTTGTATGTACCACAAAACAACAACAGCAACCACTACTATACCAAAATTAGACTTAGAGATGCCTGCCTGCTTTGTTAGGAATTGCCTTCCCCAAAAAAAATTTTAAAAAGAAATAAATAAATGAATGAATGAATAGAATTTAAAAAAAGAATTGACTTTCCTCTGAAATTATCTCACATTTACTTGGTATGTATTTTGAATATACATTGCTTTTTGTATATTGTGCCCCACCTTCCATCTCACCCCCATTAGAATGTAAACTTCTTGAGGAAAGGGACTAAGTTTTTGCTTTTCTTTGTATTTCTAGAACTTAAGACAGCACCTGGTACAAAGTAAGTGCTTAATAAGTACTTGTAGCTAAACTGCATTTCGTGTTCCAGGATTTCTGGACAAGTTCTTTCCATAAATGAACTATTATATTGTTGTTGTTGTTCAGTCGTGTCTGACTCTTTGTGACCCTATTTGGGGTTTTCTCAGTAAAGATACTGAAGTGGTTTGCCATTTCTTTCTCCAGATCATTTTATAGATAAGGAAACTGAAGCAAGCAGGGTTAAGTGACTTAGCCAGGGTCACACACCTAGGAAGTGTCTGAGGCCAGATTTGAACCTAGGAAGATGAGTCTTCCTGACTATAGGCCTGGCACTCTACCATATCAGCTCTATCAAAAAACCAAAAACAAACAAAACCAAAATGCATGATTTTTAAAAATCGTTGAAAAGAATCCTCTTTCCTCAAGGTTTTCTTAAGTGCCACCTCCCTTGTGAAGTCTTACCTATTTCTGCCACCCATCGTTAGTGCTCCCAAACCCTTCTAAAAAAATTTTTTTTGGAAAAGTAAAAAGGTGCCAAAAAACGGTGTGGTCACCAATTCCATAATAGAAATGTGGAAATGTTGTTAGCAGACAATAAAAATAAATTTTAAAGCAGTATGAAAAGACTTAGTGTTGAAGTAACAGTCATGAGACTAACATCCAATTAGAAGTTCTTTTCACAACTCTACACTTTGGGTGTTCATTTAGTAAGAAAAGCACAATCAGAGAGGCAGTGTGGTAATGGATAGAAGGGTAGAATAGAATCAGAAGGACCTAGGTTTACATCCTGTCTTTGATATGTGCTGAATGTGTGACTCTGGGCAAATCACTTGACCCGTCAGTACCCTTCCCCACTACCTTATTCCTAATCCCTTCCTCCCTTTGCTTCCTTCTCCCGCCCCCCCAACTCCACTCCCCCAAAAATGGAGCAAGCAGAAAGTGTGACAAAGAGGAAATTCAAATGAGGAGGTAAACTTGGAAGTAAAATGGATTTCCCTCAGCAAAGAATGGGAACATTCTTTACTTAAGAAGTATTTCCTTTTTAGAAAAATTATCACATTGACATTAATAGAGATTTTATTATTCAGTCATTTCCAATTCTTCATGACCTCATTTTGAGATTTTCTTGGTGAAGATATTAGAGTGGTTTGTCATTTCCTTCTCAAGCTCATTTTACAGATGAGGAACTGAGACAAACTGGGTTAAGTGACTTGCCCAGGGTCACGTAGCTCCTAAGTGTCTAAGGCCAGTTTTGAACTCAGGAAGATAAATCTTCCTAACAGCCTGGTACTCTATTCACTGCACCACCTAGCTGCCCTACTAGAGATAGGTAGGTAGGTAGGTAGATAGATAGATAGATAGATGGATGGATGGATGGATGGATGGATGGATGGATGGATGGATGGATGGATGGATGGATGGATGGATGGATAGACAGACAGACAGACAGACAGACAGACAGATAGATAGATAGATAGGTAGATAGCTTTCTCTCTTCCAGGCGTGGTACCAAGTGCTGGAGATGTACATTATAAGCAAGCAAGACAGGCCCTGCCCTTGAGAACTTTGCACTTTAATTGGGGAAGATAACAACACATAAATGTAGAATAGGAGTTGGGAGGGAGATTGATGGGACAATGGCTACAGAACAGATGGTATGATATGGAGCTAGTTCCCAGCAAGATTTTTGGAGGTGAGGGGAACCTAACACAGATATTACAAAACCATTATGGTTTTAATTACATTTTTACCTCATTTTGTCATCAGATACATTTCTAAAAAGTTACAAATAAAGCAAAACTTTGCATATCAAATCTGATTTTCCCATTTATTTACATCATTATTGCAAAAAGTTATAAATATTTCTAATCTTTACACTTGGCTAAAACATCCAATAAAAGTTAAAAGAAGGCTAAAAGTCGTTTCCAGGAGCATTTTGCTTTTGCTAATGCATTTAATCCCCCATTGTAATTCCTTGGAACTAAAGTTAACCAAACAAGCAATCACAGGATCTTGGAATCATAGGATTTAGAACTGGAAGGGACCTTAGAAATCACCCAGACCCACCCCCTCATTTTCTGGATGGAGGAAAATCAATATGAAGTGCAAATTTTGCACACTCAGCAGAAATACCCATATGCTGAAATGGATCATACATTCACATTTCCTTGGGATTTCTTTTCCATTCTCTGGGATCCAAATGTTTAAGCAGCCACAATGGTTAAGCCAATCTCTCCCAGAATTCAGCAAAACTCCTGGTTGGAAGGCCCCATCAAGGTACTTATTTAAACAGAACTCACCAGTTCACAAAGAACTCTGTACTTATTTCTGAAATGTTCTTTAAAAAAGAAAAAATTAAAATGTTTAGGAGACTCCTTTTCAATACTCATGAAGTTTTTCAGTACAAGCAGACTTTGAACAACACCATCAAAGAATGGGCAGCATCTTTAAAAATCTATTTTACAGTCTGGCCTAATGTACAGTATCTTTCCATTTTCTAGAATATGGGTATTACTCAGCCTTGCAAAATATAGTTGCCCTTTTAATTGATTAAATGATCAATTAAACTAATACACTGAAAGCAAATTGAATAAAAAAATTCAGGAAAAGGAACCCCTGATTTGAAATTATACATACACACACAGACATATATACACATACATGTGTATATACACGTACATACATACATACATACACCTTCATTCTTTTGCAGGTACACCAACTTCTATTTCTTAAATCCTCTGTGCTCAGACTAAGGAAAGGTGGAATTAATGGAGTTTTGTTTTGTTTTGTTTTGTTTTAATGCTATCTTTAGATTTTCATCTTTTTCAATTAGTCATTTTCCAGACAAACCGCCAGCTGTGCATGTTTGCTCTTTTATCAGTTCTTGCTAGGATTTCAAAATTCTAGATCTACAAGTACTGGAAATGTCCTAACTTGCAGTCTAATTGTGCAAGTGTGTATTTTGGTCTCTGCTGCTGCGTCAGAGCAATGCTGCCGTTGCCATGGAGATAGAGATGTTTGAGTCTGCTTTGTCACCTTTGCCCTGCCATTTAAAAACACACACTCACTGCAAAGCGCTGGCAGCAGAGGGCTTTCTTTGAGAGGTCACCCACCTTTTTCGTTTCTCTCTTTTTTTTTTAACAGCAACTTGACAGATTAATGCCATTTTCATTTATGACTGGTATAAAACATAATGTAAATATCCTCTGACACAGAGTGAACTGGCAGTTTTGTGTGTCCTCAAATCCTAATAAAAGAGCAAGAACCTTAAAAGTTTCCTGGATCCAGTTCCCCCAATAATTTCTCCTGATCTGTTTCTGCTGTGGATTCTAGAGACTCCTCCAGACACCAGCAGCAGGGATTCATCAGAATAAAACTGTAAATAAATGAAAATAAACAAAAACAGTTGAAGGAAAATTATTCTTCAAATTTCTACTTTAAAAAGTACTACTCTATATTACTGTGCCTTCAAAAATTATTAATATAAAGAATTCAGAGATGCATAGGAAGACTTTTATGAATTGATGCAGAGTGAAATAAGCAGATCCAGGAAATAACATAGAAAAGGATTGTTGCTGTTTAGTCATGTACAACTCTTTGTGACCCCATTTAGGGTTTTCTTGGCAAAAATACTGGAATTGTTGAGATGTAGATGTTAGGGGTGCTAGGACCCCAAAATCATGGCACGTGAACGAATTCAATCCAAGCCTTCTTTTAGCCAAAGACAAGGTTTTATTAAAGATGAGCCATACAGGTTAGACTCTTAAGGAATCTGAACATTTGTGATGCTCATAAGGACAAGCAGGCATGAGGAAGTCTCAGCCCCTAAACTAAGACCAGGATGGATCTCATACATAGCCAAGTATTTTGAGGTGACCAGAGGAGAGACTTGGAGGAGGATCATGAAGCTGGGGTGACTGTGGGTGAAGGATCCTGAGAGAATCCTGATGGGAGTACCTGGGAGGTTGAATGGGGTCATCCAGGAATAGACAATGCCTTTATTAGGGTAACAAAGAACTGGAAGATAGGGCCTAGAAGATAAGGAAGAGGTTGTTGAATGGGGTCTGGATAAGATCAAGGATGGGAACTCATCCTTGGGTTGGGAATTAGGGTATCAAAGAACTGGGAGACAGGGCCCAGAAAGAGCCAGGAATAAGAATAAGAATGACTTCTGGGGACTGCTAGACTTCCTTGACTAGGTAAAGGTTCAAATAGAGTTCAAGAGTTTTCTGGGGTCCATAGACAAAGGAGACCCAAATTCTTTTTGGGATGAGGGGCAAAGGTCTTGGCTTGGGCCCACACCCCATCAGAATGGTTTGCCATTTCCTGCTCCAACTCATTTTACAGATGAGGAAACTGAAGCAAACAGAGTTTAATGATTTGCCCAGGGTCCCACATCTAGGAAGTGTCTGAGGCCAGATTTGAACTCAGAAAGATGAATTTTCTGACTCTAGGCCTGCCACCTTATCCACTGTGCCACTTAGCTTCCCCTCTCAGCAACATAAAAAGCCCCAAAGGATTGCCTTAGAGGGTCACTGATTATCCCTATTCCATGTGTACCCAGTGAGGTCTGCATAAAGATTCTGAATCCACCTTTGGCAGCTTTTGCTATTCTTTCAGTACATCTTAAATCTCCCTCAGGCAAAAAAAAAATAGAGAGACAGACAAACAGACAAATAGATGATATAGACAGACAGACAGATATACATGTATACATGTACATATACATATATATGTAGATCAATTTTCTGAGGAACACTGAACTACCATTTGTTCATCTTCATCAGAATTGATCATGGTCTAGAGTTCTGTATCAGCATAGAGAACGAGCGCTAAATTGGGGAAGCAGCAGCTGCTATTGAGAATCGAGGCCTGTAGATGAGGACATTGGATGTTTAATAGCTTCATCTCGTCTTCTCAGAATCCTGGCGCTGGAGATGTAGAAAGGGGAAAAAAAAATAAACCTCACATAAACCATAAATAAACTGGCTGCCATGACACGGTTGTAAATCTCCACACATGCAGACACAGATAAATTTATTTTTATCAAATCTCGGCCACAGTAAGCTCACACAAAATGACAGGTCAGTCTCATGGTGATGGGGAACCAGCCCGCTTAAATCTACCATATTTCTTTCTTGCCCCGACCAAAAGGTCTTTGTGAGGCCAGTGTGATGGGCTGAGGCACACTGCATGAGCGATTGGGAAATCATCTCAGCTCCTCATTACAGGGGTGGAGAGTGTCCCATTAAACCCAGCAGCCCATCCTGAGGAGCCAGATAAACCCTCGGGTTTTGAGTACGCTCAGAATAGCACGAAGTGTATTACCACCATTCAGTTTTACAGTGTGGTTCCGAACTGACGGCAGGAAACTTAAAATTGCCTGGCAAGGGAATATGGACATTTCTATCACCTTGCTGTGTGCTTACAAACTTCATGTGGGGCCAAGGCTTCATTACATGACAGGGAAGGGAGGTGGTAAGCCCCATTTCCCCCTGGCTCTCCTCAGCACTTAGTTGTCAGATTTTCATCAACAGTCAGCCCTCCAGGAGTCGTAATATTGTCCTGTAACCTGACCAGCAAGAAAAAGCAAAGAGACAAGATTTCCCCAAGTTTCTATTAAATGAGTATTTCTGAAGGCTGCTTGAAATCATGAGAGACTCATCAGTTTGGGCTTTGGTTTTCAAAAAGAGATATTTGACAAAAGGCAAAGGATAGAAAACTTTGGATTATTTTGGTTAAAAAAAAATAACCATATATATTATTAGGAAAACCCCATGCCATATTCCTTTTATGTGCATAATATATTGTCCTTTATATTCAGCAAACTACAAGATACTACATTGTTTCTCTTCAAACCAGTCACAGTAGCATATGCAAAGCAGAGTAAGCTCAGAGTCAGGTTTCTGCCTTCTGTAAAGAAAGGCATTGAGAGGAGTTTGGTACTCTTCCCTACAGCCCTCCAGTCAGAGTTGAGAGACTGAGGGAAATGGTGTCAGTCAAGGATTGAGTTAGCAACATATTGAGATTAGAAATGAGCTTATCCTGGGAGGGGCATCTTGTTCCAGGTAGTTGAAACCAGGCAGAGCTGCAGATGCAAAGTGGAGATTTCCCCATGGAGTCCTAGGAAAATGAGAGGTTAACATAGCAACATTCATTCCAGAGAGAGCCTAGCACTGTGCCTTACAGTTTGTAAGAACTCAACAAATACTTACTGAATGAAGTGCAGTACTAATGGAATTGAGGAGGGAGGGGTATAAGCTAGCAGAAAGTAGTACTGTGGGTGGTAGAAGGATCAGACAAGTGAGAAAGCCAACAGTGAGCCAGCATCACAGGACTTGTGAAAAATAACTGGTGTCATACATAATCTCCTCAAACAAAGAGACAGGTACACATGGGAGCTCATGCTAAATACCCTTTCTTTGGGTTTCTTATGTTACTTTGACTCAATAATGAAACTGCATAGGTATGCTAGACATTGTGTGTGTGTGTGTGTGTGTGTGTGAGAGAGAGAGAGAGAGAGAGAGAGAGAGAGATTCTTCCCATTTAAAGATTATTCATTTTTGACTCAAAGGATACCTAGTTACTTTGGGATAAATTAAGATTAAATTAGTTCAACCAGAGGTGTGCTGGGCTCATTGAAAGCTGATTGTTAAATTTTTAGTGTATTTACACCTCAGACATCAGCAAACTTCAAATCAGGGCTTGGTTTTTTATTTTGTTAATTATACTTAAGAAAGGATGGAGAAAATACTAATAATGCAGAACAAATTTGTGCCTGGTGTACTTTTTTTTTTCAGAAAGCTGCTTGTTAAATAAAATTTACCAGCACACCCCTGATTCTAACTATCCTTGTAGTACTTCTTGTAGTACCCCCACATGGGGTCGAGAAAAATTTGGCAACAGTAAAATGTTTCTGAACCCGAAATGATCAAAACTTAATTCAAAATCAAATGCATAATGAATCCAAGGTGTTTCTGGCAGCACTGCTGCTGTTGCATCTCACAACTTCACTGCAGCCTTGGTTCTGAACACAAAGTATGTGCACATTGCACTGTGTATCCCTCAGGCCACAGAACACCAACAAGGGGTCTGAGTGGAAAAAGTTTAAGAAGCCCCACTCTAGAGAAATCCCTAGTCCATTGTTTTTCTCACTAAGTCAACAGAACGTTTTCAGAATTATAGACTCCACACTCTGCTCCCTCCCCATATCAGTCAATCATGAAAAAATTTGATTCTCTGACTTGAAGAATGGAAAAAGCTTTCATAATAATAGCTGGCGATCATCTAGTATTTTCAGGTTTGCAAACTACTATATACATAGTATCTCATACAACAAGCCAGTGACATAGATGATATTATTATCCCCATTTTACAGATGAGGAAAGTGAAATTTAAAGAGATTAAGTGACTTACCTGGGGATTAGCTTGGATAGCTAATAGCTTGGATTTCCCCTAGGGAAGGATTTGAACCTAAGTCTTTTTCACTCTGAGTGTAATGCTTCATCCACTAAACCACCCTGTCTCTAACAATATCTTGAATTATATAGAGAGTTAAATATTTTAAAAGTTCTTTCACTTCTGTTTTCTCATTTTGTCCTTTTATTTCCTCCCAAAAGAACACGGAGTGGTTCAAGTGACTTGCCCAAAACCACAAAGAAAGTTGGGTACTAGAATTAGGACTAGAATATCGCTTTATCCCCTCCTAATCCACAATACATTCTGGAATTAGGTTAATGAGAGTCACATTAGATTGGGTGTTTCTCATTAGAAAGCAGGGACTGTCTTTTCTGTTTCTTTGTAACCCCAGTGCCTGGCACATAGTGGGCTCTTCATAAAGTTTATTGAACAATTGACCGACTAACTGGAGTTCTAGCCTAAGTACCAAAGGCCTCCTGTACTTACTTTGCTATGCTATAGATGAAGAAGAAAAGGAAGAAGAAGAAGAAGAAGAAGGAGAAGAAGAAGAAGAAGAAGAAGAAGAAGAAGAAGAAGAAGAAGAAGAGAAAATGAAAGGAGGACTCTTAGATGTAGGCTGCCTTAAGATTTGTCTCTTGTATATATGTTTAATAGAAAGTAAAACTATGTAAATACATTTAATAGGAAGAAGGGAACAGAATGAAATAGACAAGCTAGAAGTGTTTCCAATAAAATGGGGGAGGGGGTGAAACAAGGATGTCCATTATCACCACTGTTGTTCAATGTGATACTAGAAACGTTAGCTTTAGCAATAAGAGAAGAAAAAAGAAATTGAAGGTATTAGAATAGGCAAAGAAGAAACAAAACTATCACACTTTGCAGATGATATGATGGTATAAAAACTACTTGAAATAATTAACCGCTTTAGCAAAGTTGCAGGCTATAAAATAAACCCACATAAATCATTGGCATTTCTATATATTACCAACAAAGTCCAACAGCAAGAGATAGAAAGAGAAATTCCATTTAAAGTTAATGTAGACATTATAAAATATTTAGGAGCCTACCTACTGAAACAAACCCAGGAACTATACGAACACAATTGCAAAATACTTTCCACACAAATAAAGTCAGATCTAAATAATTGGAAAAACATCAGTTGCTCATGGGTAGACCAAGCTAATAAAATAAAAATGAAAATTCTCTAAGCTAATTTACTTATTCAGTGCCATACCAATCAAACTACCAAAAAATTATTTTACAGAGCTAGAAAAATAATAACAAGATTCATTTGGAATAACAAAAGGTCCAGAATATCAAGGGAACTAATGAAAAGAATTGAAGGGGAAGGTGACCTAGCCATTCCAGATCTTAAATTGTATTAAAAAGCAACAATCATCAAAACTGCTTGGTACTGGCTGAGAAATAGAGTGGTGAAGCAGTGGAATAGGTTAAATATGCAAGACACAGTAGTCAATGACTATAGTAATCTGCTATTTGATAAACCCAGAGACCCCAGTTTCTGGTGTAAGAACTCACCATTTGACAAAAACTACTGGGAAAACTGGAAAACAGTGTGGCAGAAACTAGGCGTAGGTCAAAATCTCACACCATATACCAAAATAAAGTCAAAATGGGTTCATGATTTAGATATAAAGGCTGATACTATAAGCAAACTGGGAGAACAAAGAATAGTTTACCTATCAGATTTATGGAAAACAGAAGAATTCATGACCAAACAGGAGATAGAGAACAAAATGAAATGCAAAATGGATAACTTTGATTACATTAAATTGAAAAGGTTTTGCACAAATGAAGTCAATGCAACCAAGATTAGAAGGAAAGTAGCAAATTGGGAAAGAATTTTTACAACCAGTGTCTCTGATAAGGGCCTCATTTCTAAAATATATAGAGAACTAAGTCAAATTTATAAGAATACAAATCATTCCCCAATTGATAAATGGTCAAAGGATATGAACAGGCAGTTCTCAGATGAAAGCCATCTATAGTCATATGAAAAAATGCTCTAAATCACTATTGATTAGAGATATGCAAATCAAAAGAACTCTGAGATACCACATCACACCTATCAGATTGGCCAACATGACAAAACAGGAAAATGATAAATGTTGGAGAAGATGTAGGAAAACTGGAACACTAATGCATTGTTGGTGGAGTTGTGAAGTGATCCAACCATTTTGGAGAGCAATTTGGAACTATGCCCAAAGGGCTATAAAAATATGTATACCCTTTGACCCAGCAATAGCACTTCTAGGGCTATATCCCAAAGAGATCATAAAAATGGGAAAATGACTCACATGTACAAAAATATTTATAGCAGCTCTTTCTGTGGTGGCAAAGAATTGGAAATTGAGGGGATTGGAGAATGACTGAACAAGTTGTGGTATATGAAAATAATGAAGTATTACGTTGCTATAAGAAATGATGAGCAGATGGACTTCAGAAAAACCTGAAAAGCCTTGTATGGACTGATGCTGAGTGAAGTGAGCAGAACCAGGAGAACATTGTACACAGTAACAGCCATGTTGTAAAATGACTAATTTTGAAAGACTTAGCCCTTCTCAGCATTGCAAGGATCTAAGACATCTCCAAAAGTCTCATGATGGAAAATGCTATCCATATCCAAAGAAAGAACTATGGCGTTTGAATGCATATCAAAGCATACTATTTGCTATTTTTTTTTTACTTCTGTTTTGTTTCCTCTTTCTGATGGTTCCTCCTATTGGTTCTAATTCTTCCTTACAACATCATTAATGTGAAAATATGTTTAATAGGAAGGTATATGTATAGCCTATATCAAATTGCGCGACTGTCTTGGGGAGGGGGGTGGGGAGGGAAGGGGAGAAAAATTTAAAACTCAAAAACTTATGGAAGTGATTGTTGATAAATCAAAATAAATTAACAAAAAAGAAAAAAAGAAAAAATTCTGTGTAGGACTGAATTACAAGTACAACATTGATTTTAACCCCAATTTAAGGCAATACCATCTGTGTTTTAAGAAAATAGAAATAATGGTTTGGTTTGTTTGTTTTTTTGTTTTTACAACAAATGCTAGAATCATTAAATCCTCAAATTGGGTTTGGAATTAGAGATAAGGTACTGAAAAACAGTCAACGGCAAGTAACTTTGAAGAGGATGAGTGAAAAGGCATTTATTAAGTAACTGCTGTGTGCCAATTCAGGGGGGTGTATGGGTGTTCAAGGAGGATTAACTCTTCTGCTGTGAGGGATTGCCCAGGCCTTTTCAGTGTGGTTCATCCACAGAAGCTATAACATAATATAAGCAAAGAGGACATACCCTGGTAAACCATCTCAGCAGATGGGGTAAACCAGGTTGAGGGTAACCAATAGACCACAAAACTGTCGGCGAGTTAGAGGGATGTTTACCACAAGCATGTCTTCTTCCACTGGAATGGGTGGATGAGAACAATTTGTTCCAATAACCACGAAGGCAACTGAAACAGGAACTGTGGAGTGCTTAGAGCTTGGTCAACATTAAGGATGGCAAGGTCATTCACTGCATCCTGGGCCATCATTGGTAGTTCTGACTTTTTTCCTGTCTCCAGACTTCAATGACTCTGGAAGAGAGAGTGAGGCTGCAACTCCACCTCACTTAAATCTAATTCACACGCAAGTCAAGACATCACTCATTCAAGATGTCATTAGTCCTCTTTGAAAATGAAGGAAACACAACAACAATAATTGTGTGCCAAACACAGTGCTAAGCACGGCGTTATAAAATAGGAAGCAGAGAAAGTTCTTTCTATCAAAGAGTCTACAGTCCAATAGGGGGAGAAAACACACATATCAGGGTAGTAGCTAGGGAGGAGAACTTCAGTCCCAAATATTACAGGGATGGTGAGTGGGGATATAGGGAAGTAGATTGAGATACTCCTTCTAGAAATAATGACAGAGTTCATCTAATTATGGTTCCAGAACTAAATAGTGAAGGAAAGGAGATAGACACACGTGCATCAGCAGAACCATTGGCCAGGATGGCAATTAGAGAGTGAAACAAAGCATGACTGGAGTCTCCCTGAAATAGTGAGTCAATTGAGTCAGGAAACAATCAAGACAGTAAGGCCTCAAGGCTAAAATTTAAGAGATGAAAGGGTTAAAAATTCCACAGCATGGCTTCTGGTTAGGTAGCAAGGCTGCTGATGAGATTGTTGAGAGGTAAAGTTCCCTCAAAAATTTTGTTTTCTTTCGTTTAGGTATGACAGAGTGCTGACCCCAGGGACTTCAGGGGTGGTCTCTCCCATTAAGGGGCCTCTCAGCTCTAGGCTCATGAACAATCAGGTTCAGTCTTAGGGGAACCTAGATTGTAAAAAGAAGAATCAAGTTCTTTTTCTCTCATTGTCTCTGGATCTTTACATTCCCAGCAGAACCAAATCACTGAAAGAAAAAAGGTCTGGCTCATGTCTAGTGTCTCCACAGAAGAGAGGAGAAAGGTACTCAATGTAGATGAGGCATAGGACAGCTATTTATTTCCTTAGCACAAAAAAAAAAACCACTTAAAACACAATGACTCATAATCAGTCATTGACAAAAACTTTAAACATTAAATGGTAACTCATGACAACTATCATGCTCTTCTTGGAAATCGAAACATGAAACATTTTATTAATCTGCTAAATTCCCATTTCACCTTCACTATGACTCCACCCAATTTGACCAAACTCCTCCAGGTTAATGTCCTGCTCCCCCTAAGGGACCCAAGAGTTCCCAAGGTCTTGAATTCACACGGGTGCCTCTAAGTCTGGAAACATCCATCTTTAAGAATAGTGTTCAAGTCACCTGAACGGTCATGGAAAGAAAAGAAGAGACAGCCAGAGTTCTGAAGCTAGGCTGCACATGTACCCACTGCCACGTACAAGCAGCTGCCTTATCTTGAGGGGTTCGAAGGGTGGGAAAGGAGAGGGCCCTCTCTCTCTCTCTCCAGAGAAGTACAAGAGAGAGGTGGGAAATGGGAAAAGAGAAAGCACTGGAAAGTGAAGTCACTCCTTTCAAAATCTAATGAATGGGTTACTCTTCCTAGCTCAGTGGCCAACTGTCTTTGACGTGCTGCCTGCATGGGGATCAAAAGTGTCCTTCAATGCTAAACATATGTGTCCCTAGATGTAGCTGAGGGAACTAAGCTCAGGACTGCACATGCTCCACGAAGTGTGCTCCAATTCGATTCCTGCTACACTGGGAAAACAAGAAAACCTCACTAATGCAGACTAATTAGAGAAAAAGCAAGCAGGTAGGTATTAGAGAAAACTCTGAATTATAAACTATTTTAACATAAATGAAATTTTACTACCATCAAGTGAAGTGTTATAAAGTCTTTAGTTCATCTCTTTAATAGACAGCTAAGAAAGATTTCCAATTAGCATAACAATTATTTGTATGCAAATAGGTGCTTCCGAAGGGCTTGAGGGTACCTGAAAACAGTGTTTGTTCTTTTAGAAGTCTGTGGTGTATCAGGAAGAGCACTGAAGTTGGGCTGGAGAAATTTGGGCACCAATTCTGGGGTAAGTGTGCAAGTTATTTGACCTCTGTGGGCCTCAATCTCCCCAGCTGTCAAATGAGGGATTAGAGTGTAGTCCAAATTACCTTTGCTGTTCCTTCTTCCTTCATCAGAATTCTACAATGTGCTTTTAAACATTCCAGCCTTGATAGAGTTTACTCTGGCCCTCTCTGTGAGCAAAGGATTTCTATGAACAGAGCAGATTTCTGTCCGGCTCCTGTCCAACTTCCTCTGACTTGGAATTAGTAGAATTTGTTCATTCAAAGGAGTAATTTATTGTTCACTAAACAGAAGGCTCAGTGTTACTTGTCTAGTTTGGAGGCAACACAAGACAGCGGGGGAAACACCAGAATAGATATTAGGAAACCTTATTTAAGTCCCAACTAAAATCCCACCTTCCATAAGAAGCCTTCCCCAACCCTTAATTCCAGTGCCTTCCCTCTATTCTTTCCTGTTTATCCTGTATATAGCTTACTTTGTATAAATTTGTTAGCATGTTGTCTCTTCCATTAGAATGTAAGCTCCTTGAAGGCAGGGACTGTCTTTTGCTTCTTTTTGTATCCCCAGCACTTAGTACAGTGCCTGGCACACAGTAGGTGCTTTTTAAAAATGTTTATTGTTTGATTGATAGTCCTAGCTCTGCTACAAGGTTGGACTAGAAGAGCTCTAAGATCCTTTCCAGTTCTAATGTTCTATGATTTGTGATCCTTTGTTATTCCTTTCCCAGAGGAGAACAATGTTACTTAACTTTCCTGCTCTGAAAAGTTCTCTGTTCCATATGACTTCTGTTCTGCTCTTCTGGTTCTCCTGGTCTGGTCTCAACCAGAATGGCTGCATCTTCATGATATCATTCTCTCAGAGGTTGTTTTCACTTGTTCTGTTCAATTTTGAAAAAAAAAAAATCAAATCAGGCAAAAGCTTGACCCTTGATCATTCATTCCCAATACTATCTGACAAGAGCCTTGTGAATAAATGAGTTTCCAGTGTAGGCAGAGATTACTGTTTTGTTAATTTTGAATAGATGGAAATAGACAGCAATCAACAAACCTTTGGCTAAGGGGAAAAATCCCTTTAACTCGCATTTTCCTTCAATTACAAGGAAGACAAAGAAGCACATTGCACCATGTGCTTGAATAGATGCTTTATTATTCAAAACAAGCATCAAAGAGCATTATGTCCCCTATAGAAAATATGCAATCAGTGTTTAATTCAATGGTAGGATGCAAATTTAAATTCCCATAAGGGGAAGGCTGTTAATGCCATTTAAATTGGTTGTAAATTACAGATAATACGCTAGAGACCCGAATACAGATTAGTGGAGTATTGCTTTAGGAATCCAGTCCTACTTTGAACTTATTGTGTATTTATCTATGAAAAATAAGACCTTGAAGGCTTGTTTACAGCTACATTTTATTGCCTATCTTCTTCATTTCTACAATGAATATTTCACTTTTAAATACCATGAAATGGTTCAGCTAATGTAAGTAAATGGCATTATGTTCAAGAGAGATTAGCACTCTTGGAGTAGTATTTCTTCGCCAAAATATATGTAACATGCATATATGTACACAGAGAGAAGAGGATGAGGGCATAATACATAGAGAATATATGTGCACATTTTCACATGAATTTGATAAAAATATTCCTCCACTCAACTTTTCTAGCATTAGATGTGGTTGCCAAATTCTGAGGTTACAAGACAACTGGCAGTTTCAGGAACTTGAGACCTGTAATAACTCTTGCCACTTAAGTATGCCAATTACATGAAAATTATCTCCCATTTTCAGAGACTGACTAATTGACATTGGTCTGCAGTTTGAGTAATATACTTATAGTTAATGAATTCAGAGCAACAAGGCCATCACAAATATCTTATGCCAAAATGCATCCCATTTGAAAAAAGTTTTGGAGCTCCCAAGTGGAGGATATCTTCTTTGCACTTCTTAGAAGTAGTAACTGTTCATTCCTTGCTCTAGATACATTCCTCAGGTAAAAAATAGGTTTCTCCATGTGATAAATTAAATCAAGTTTACAATTCTCAATTTCCCTCTCCTTTGAACATGTGTGACATTATTTATTATCCACCAAAAATACAAAATGTAATCTTTGATAAATAATACAGTTAACAAAATGCACAATGTATAGATGTATATCAAGTATATAAGGTACATTCCAGGATTCAGGATGGTTAGGGGATAGGGTATTTTGCTTAACTTAATATTCAAGTTAAATGAAATTTACTATGTAACACACATTACCCATTTTCCAAGAATTTGAATACAACCAGATATCCTTAACTTTAGACCTAGGCTGAGCAGATTTTAATCTTTTCTTTAATGATTTAAAATATGCTTCAGGATTTTATCGTAGCTCAGGGCTATTCTGAGGAAGAATTCTCATTGTACAGTCCTGTAGAATTTATATAGAATATATAAGGTGCATAGGAACACTGAGGATACCAGATGCATGAGATTAGATGTCTATAACTTGTTCAGGGAGAACATCTTTTTTGTAATATTCTTAGAATTTAACTTTTTAAAGAGCCACATTATACAGGGTGTCCCAAAAGTCTATTAAAGCTTAAAACTGAACTAAGACTTTTGATTTGCTCTGTATATCCTGTTTACGTAGAGAGAGGTAGATACCTCCCCTCGCTCTATGTAAACAGAAGGCTTATTATATCAAAAAGGGAAAAGGAAGAGGAAGTAGCTGTTGGGCTCAGTTTGGAACTTCCATGGACACAGATTTTCTAGAGCCTTATGGATTCTGGGAATGCCAGTGCTAGCTGGTGCTTCAATGCAGTGTGTCTGCAAGAACTATAGAGACGGGGTCTGTTTTAAATTATACAAAGAAGGACAAGGAGAGAGCAGCTGTGGGGCTCAGTCTGGAACTACTATGGTCCCAGATCATCTGGAGCCTGATAGATTCTGGAAATGATTCAGGGAATGCAGTTGTCCTATGATAGGACAAAAATATGAGAGTTCCAGGAACTGAGGTAGGCCACAGCACTGGGAAAGAAGGAAGAATTTAATCTGATGGTCTTGGAGTAAAAGTTAGATGGCCATTTTTCAAGTGTGTTATAGAGCACTGGGGTCAAACTCAAAAAGAAATGGGGGCCATGAAACTATACTTAAGGGTTTCTTTGGGTTGCGTATTGACTTATAAAAACTAGAAATTAACACTTTCTATGCTCTATTATATTTTTATTTATTTTGTTAAATATTTCCCAATTACATTTTAATCTGGCTCAGCACATTTGGGAATGTTACTGGCCCTGATGGGGCCAGCCTGCTTGTTTTTGATAGTTCCGCTGTAGAGTGAATTCTTGTTCAGGTAGGAGTTGGATAAGATGGATTTTGGGATCCTTTCCAACTCTGAAATTCTGTGATTCTGTGATTAGGTTTGGATCATATGTTTTTATTTTCCAGACTCCTTTTCACTCTTAAAAATTATTCTGAATGATGAAAAGCTTTTGTTTATAAGGGTTATATCTCTCAATGTTTTGCATATTACACATTAAAGCATCTTAATATTATTATGAAAATAGTTTTGACCTTACAGACTCCCTCAAAGGGTCTCAGGGATTCTGGGGTCCCTGGGCCAAACTGGAACCACTGATATGAATCATATCATATCTTTTCTGAATTCAACCACCAAGTCAGTGACATTTAGTGGAAAAATTACTGCTCTTAGAATCAGGGAAGACCAGGGATTCTCATCCACACATTCCTTCTCCCATCTCCATGTCTTTGTATGGGCTGCCCACCAAGCCTAGAACCCACTCCTTTCTACTCTCTGCCTTTTTGAAATCCTAACTTCCTTCAGACTTAGCTCAAATGCCCCTTTCTACATAAGAACATTTTATGATTTCCCCAGCTGCTAGAGATTTCCCACCAAAATTAACTTGTATATGCTTATATGTGCACATGTAATTTTCCTTGATAGAATAGAAACTCTTACAGGGCAGAACTGTTTCATTTTTGTGTTTGTATACCCGGCACTTAGCACTATACTTCCCACGTAGTAGGCACTGAATAAATTCTTGTTGATTGGTTCATTAGTCCTAGATCCAATTATGTACTATCTTGAGCCTCAGTTTCCTCATTTGTAAAGTGGGAATAATAAAATTTGCATTACCTACCTTTGTACTATCCTTTGTAAATCTAAAAATGTCGGCTATGATTGTTGCAAGTATCTGCTTGCATTATTGCATCTGTCTTTTTTATGAAAGAAAAATACCAAAATTTGTGGGGGGGGGGGTTAAAAATTTTTTCAGTTTTCTGGTTATTCAGACACTAGATAAGTGGAAGTTCCATGTTTGTAAGAGAAAGAAAAGGAGAGAGATTCATGTAATTTTCAGCTGCATTAAGTCACTCTGACAGACCACCTCATCTCACATTATTCCAAGTCAGATGCGCAGGTTACAGAATAAAAAGAATTCTCAGTTGTGAGGAGCCCCTTGTTTTCAGCTTTGACGTGTTCTGAGCCAGTATATTTCAAATACAAATCAAAAGTGAAGGCAAAGTCTTCACGTTTCTTTCTTAAGATCTTCCTTTCTTCAGCTACTCTGGGAGTTTGTTTTTCTTAAACCTTATCAGTTTGTGCTGGAGCAGAGAGAGATTGTCTTCCTTTGACTTTTAGCCCAGCCTGTGAGAGTTATGTAGATCAGGTGGACACCAAAGGTGGAAAGCAGCCCTGAAAAGGGCCTCCATTGTCCATCTCTATAAAGGTAAAAGAAATAGATTGTCCTGTGACAATCACAGGAGGGGTCTCTCTCTTAATCATTGCTGGCACGATTCTTGACAGAGTCCTCCTTAATAGGCTAATCCTTTGCCTGGAAGATGGTCATCTACCTGAGAGCCAGTGTGACTTCAGAAAGGGCTGAAGAATAATCAATATGGTATTTGCTACCTGACAGCTCCTGGAGAAAAGCCAAGAGCAGAACAGAGGTCCGTACACATTTGTAGATCTGACCAAGGCCTTTGATACTGTCAGTTGTGAAGGCTTACGGAAAATCATGCCAAAATTCAGTATTGAATGTCAATTTCATGACAGCATGCTTGCCCAGGTTCCGGGTGATAGACAATGCTCTTGTGCTTTCTCAGTCACCAATGGAGTGAAACAAGGCTGTGTGCTTGCTCCCATGCTTTTTAGCATGATGTTTTCAGCCATGTCGTCAAATGCCTTCAATGAGGACAAACACAGCATCAAGGTGAGCTACCACACTGATGGCAAATTCTTCAACTTGAAAAGGCTACAAGCCAAGACCAAAGTGGAGGGAGTGTTGGTGCATGATTTTTCTATTTGCAGATGATTGTGCATTCAGTGAAGCCTCTGAAGCTGAGATGCAACAAAGTTTGGATCGATTCTCTGCTGCTTGTGTTAATTTTGACCTAACAATTAACACCAAAAAAACACAGGTGCTCCTTCAGCCACCACCATACCATCCATATGTGGAATCATTGGTTACAGCAAATGGAGAAGTTTTGAATACTGTGGATAAGTTCACTTACCTTGGCACTATACTTTCCAGAGATGTACACATTGATAATGAGGTTGGCATGCATTGCCAGAGCTAGCTCAGTGTTTGGGAGGCTCTGAAAGAAAGTGTGGGACAGAAGAGGTATTACACTGTTTACCAAACTGAAGATCTACAGAGCCATTGTGCTGACCTCATTGTTGTATGCTTGTGAATCCTGGATAGCATACCAGTGCCATGCCAGGAAGCTGAATCGCTTCTATTTGAATTATCTTAGGAAAAATTCTGAAGATCACCTGTCAGAATAAGATATTGGACACTGAGGTCCTTTCTCTAACTAAACTGCCAAGCTTTCAAACTCTATTTCAGAGAGCGCAACTCCAATGGGCTGGCCATGTTGTTCAAATGCCAAATGTATGCTTGCCAAAAAGACTATTTTATGAAGAACTCACATAGGGCAAATGTTCCCATGGTGATCAGAAGAAATGATACAAGGACACTCTCAAGATCTCTCTTAAGAACTTTGGAATTGATTGTGTGACATGGGAGATTTTGGCGCAGGATTGCTCAGCATGGTGAACCCATGTTAGAGAACGTGCTGTGCTCTATAAACAAAGCAGAATTGAAGTAGCTCAAAAGAAATGCAAGATATACACATTTAGAGAATCCACTCCAAATGTTTACTTGCACTATTTGTTCCCACCCTGTGCTAGAACATTCCAAGCTCACGTTGGTCTGATCAGCCACAGTTGGATACACCGTAACTTGACTCCAGCATAGTGATGTCATTTTGGTCCTCTTCGAGAGCAAAAGACGACAATCAACTAGCCCAGCCTATGCCTACTTGCACCAGTGCTGAGTAATTGTTACAAAACAATAATTCATCTTTAGGAGGGTGCGAAGGACAGCTCTGGTTCTTTAGGAAGATATAATCCAGTACTTCAGCAAGGTTGGTATCACCAGAAGTTGTCTTATACTTGCCTTGGATTTTTTCCTACCCCTTGCTTCCTGCCTACTCTCCGTCCTTCAAGCCCTTGTCGGGGTCACGATGGGGTATGTGGCCAAAGAGAGATCTTACCAACTGTACCCAAAAGAGCTGGGCATGGTTCAGACTTAGCATTTGGGTAGTGATGAAATTAAACCAGGACAAGAAATAGCACTTTGTGAGGGCACTGGCTCACTTACAAGTAGGACATAACCTACATGATGACCTCAAAACCACCATACAGTATAGGAGGGCTACACTGAAGTTGCTCCAATATTTAATGGGAAAATCGGAGCCAATGTATCTGAATGTTATGTAATGTTAACGACCAAGCCTGGCTTTGCTGAGATGGAGCTGTTCAAAACAATTAAGGTTTGAGATAGTATATTTGAGGTGTGGAAAACATACAAAAATTTTTCTTTGAAAATGGATTATGGTACAATCTGAATTAATATTTTACAAAAGACATCCATTTTGTATTGCATATATTTTATTAGGTTCTGGAAAATGTACGTTTGAATGTATTAGTTGCAGAAATTAACCATTTATTACACCATCAATGTCTTTTCCCCACACTCAGTTTCATATAGACATTTAGTAATATGTTTGAAGACTTTGTCTTGCCCTTTTCTCCTTAAAAAGTTTTTTATAAAATATTCTGCCTTCAGCAAACATTTGTTTTTTTCCCTAAAAGAAAAATGAAAAGGCTGAATTGAAAACAACCTGCTTAGAGAGATTATTTTTTTTGCAAGTAAGAGATTTTATAGATTAAAAATTGGGCTGAGTACATACTAAGCAAAATTATAACTTTCTAGAAAACTTAAATGCTTTAGAATTTCTCAGAATGTATGTTTCACATAAATACAGAAAAAATGTTGGGTAGATTTTGCAGGGATAGACATTCCAAATTGATACATCTTAGCAGTATGAATATACTATATCTCTCCTGCTTTTCTTTATTCCCCTTGTATTGTAATTGGTTTAAAGTATCTCAAACACATCAACTCTGCCATAAATATATATGTTAACTAAATTGTAACTATGAAATAGATAATATATTTTAAATGGTCAATAAAGATTATAAAAAATTAAAACAATAAGCTGTGAGAAAATCTACTAAAATATGGTACCCAGAACTGAACAGGATAATCTAGATGTGATCTTACTGGGACAAAGTAGAGTGTGACTATCATCATGTCCTTCATTTTGTACACCATGCTTCTGTTAATGTTGTCTGAAACCATATTTGCTTTTTTTCTGCCTTATTGCACTATTGAATAATATTGAGCTTGCAAGCCACTAAAAGACATAGGTATTTTTTTCAGAAGGTTATTATCTACCCATCCAATACCACTCCATACATGTGTGGTTGATTTCTTTAAAAATATAAATACAATATTTTACACTACTAAATCTTATCTCATTATATTCAGCCCAATATCCTAGCTTTTCATGTTATTTTGTTGTTGATGATGATGTTTGGTTGTTTTCACTTGTGTCCAACTCTTTGTGACTCCTTTTAGGGTTTTCTTGGCAAAGACAAATGGAGTGGTTTGCCATTTACTTCTCTAGCTCATTTTACAGATAAGGAAACTGAGGCAAACAGAGTTAAGTGACTAAACCTAATAGCCAAAGTCCTGCTGAGTTCATTGCAAATCTCATTTTTGTTTTTGTTCAGTCATGTCTGAATCTTTGTGACCCCATATGACATTTTCTTGGCAAAGATACTGGAGTGGTTTGCCATTTCCTTCTTAATTCAAGTGTGAATTAAGTGAATTAAGGCAAATGGAGGACTTGCCCAGGATCATGAGTGTCTGAGGCCAAATTTAAACTCAGCTCTTCCTGACTCCAGATCCAGCACTCTATTCACTGTGCCACCATATTAGTTATCTCTCCCAGTTTTATGTCATTTCAAAATGTAATAAGCATGCCACATATGTAATTATTCAAGTCTCTACTTTGTTTAAGTTAAAAAGCATAGGGCCAAGACTAAGTTGTTGCAATATCCCAGTAAAGATCTACATCTAAGATGATATTGATCTATTAAATGACTACTCTTTGATCCTAGGTATTCAATCAGCTCTGAATCAACCTAACTATACTATCATATAGCCTACAACTCTCTGCATTATTTCAGTGTCTGAAATTTAGATTAATATCTCTATAATATTCCTAATATACCAGTTTGAATAACCCTATCTAAAAATGAAATGAGATTTGTTTTTTATTGAACCAATCAGACATTTTGTGATCTCCATTTTCTTTTGTAAATCTTTACTAATAATTTTCTTGATAATATGTTCTATAATTTTGTCGGCAATTTGAGTCAAGTTCATTGGTCTATAATTTTCAGGCTTTATTCTCTTCCCTTATTTGAAAATTGGGGAAATATTTATTTACCTTCTTCCAGTCATAATCCGAAAGCTCCCTCTTGTTCTCCTTTTAATAATTAGCAACGATGACCTAATAGTCACATTATCCAGTCTTTTTAATACCCTGGGATATATTTTAATCTATGTTAAGTGACTTGAACACATCAATGGCAGCAAAGTGATCTCTATTTCTGTACTTATACTTGATTTCAATTTCATTTTTGCTCAGTCCTTTCCAGTCCAAAGATTGTTCTCATAGATGAGAAGAAAACAAAAAAAAATAAGCTTTGAGAGCAAAAGGAGGAAGTTATTTTCCCCTTCTTGATGTGAGTAATGGTATTTTAGAATAGAATTCCATTTCAGTGTAAACAAGCAGTCACATCTAACCCCTGAGTTTTGCCTTCCTTTATCACCAATCTTAGGCAAGGTCAATAAAAAAGACAAACAGAATCAACACTGTCTTGGACTCCTGATGCCAACAATAGACTACAAGATTTGGAAGTCTTTGTCCCTTCCTCTGAAACATAACAAACTGCACTCAAGGCCAGTGGCTGGGCAGTCAGAAGGCCAACATGACTGTTTTCTGTATACTATAAATACCTGTGGGAAACGGCTTATATTCAGAAGCTTTCTTGCACTATAGGGACTTCCTTTTTCTGTGGACCAGTTAATATTTCTCCTCAGCTTAGATAGTAATGTTGAATGAAATAAAGCCTTTTACTGATTTGTACCCTAAATTGTTAACAGGGAGTTTTCTTTCTAGGACAAAGCAAAAAAGAAATGATTATATCTGCCTTTTCTTTGTCACTCAAAATCATTAACTAATCAATCAACTAATAAGTATTTATTAAGTACCTACTATATACCAGAAGTCCTATCTATCCTAAATGTGATCTATCCTTTCTTTGATCACTTCTTTTCTCTAATATAGCTAACCCTTTTTATAGTCCTTAGCATTCCCTATCAGTGTCAGCTCATTCTGAACTTGTGTTCGTGATTCTCTTTTTACTGTACCACACCACTATTTGCTTGTCTTCATCTTCACTTATCTGTTTTTACTTCCATCTTCTGTTCACCATTTTAAAACCATAAATTGGGTGAAGAGCTGCCTGTGTATACACATTGGTCTTTTTTCCCCCCAGAACACTACCCTTTTTTCCTTGTTTCTCTTCGTGCTTTCAGAATTTTACTATTGAGAGTGGGTTCCCATACATCCTGGTTTGATGTGTACTTTTAGAACTTTACAGTATGGCCTAGGGCAGGGATGGGGAACCTTCAGCCTTGAGGCCACATGTGGCCTTCTAGGTCCTTGGGTGTGGCCTTTTGACTGAGTCCAAGTTTTACAGAACAAATTATTTTTTAAGGGGATTTATTCTATGACTTTTGGATTCAGTCAAAGGGCTATACTTAAGGACCTAGAGGTCCACATGTGGCCTCCAGGCCATAGGACCCCAACCCCTGACTAGGGAATAGAGTGCTAGATTTGGAAGCAGGAGAACCCGCCACTGAGCCATGCTAGCTGTATGACCGTGGGCAAGGTAGTTAACCATCCTACATCCCATTTTCCTCATCTCTAAAATGAGCTAATAAAGTATATAGTACCTACCTTATCATGTTTTATGAGGTTGAAATGAGACAAGGTAAGTGAAGCAGTATGCAAACTCTAAAGCACTATATAAATAGTAGTGATAACAACAAACAAGGAATCCTGCCCATTCTTTTCCTGAAACTTCAAAAATTTGTTCTCCCAAAATCTAGGGTGCATTTCAATCTATGCTCAACTTCCTCTTCTGTATCAGGAATTCCAAGGTGTCATAGACATTTCCCCGTAAGATTCCTATTCAAATCCAAAGCAACCATTTCTTTTTGGCGTGTATCAGAACCAGGTCAAGGATAGCGGGACCCCTTAACGCTTCTTAGGCCTTTTAAAAGATGAAATAAAATAAAATCAAAGCAAGCCAAGAATTTATTAGTTGTTCTGTTTATAACAGAAAGAGAATTCCAATAAGTTCCCCATCCCTACCTACTATATCACACTATCAGGTAAAACTTATAATCAATTTCCAGAACTCTTCGTCCATTTCCTTCTCCTGCCCAGACAGATATAATACATATTATTAGATATAATAATTATTACATATATAATATATAATAAACTCCTGAATAATATTATTTTTGTTTCTACTTATCTTTATCCAAATGCTCTCCACCATATTAACCCTCCTATAGTTCCTGAATTACCTCATATCAATAAATCTTGATATATAATGTTCTACTCTGCCCTTTTATCTCTCCCGTTGCATTTAAATAAAAGAAACTCTTTCAGAGGTACAATCTAGTCATGGACCCCATAATCTCAAATCTGAAGGAATTTGACCTCACAGGCCTCAGACATTTTCTAGCTGGATGACCCTGGGCAAGTCACTTAATCCTGTTTGCCTCCATTTCCTATTCTGTAAAATGAGCTGGAGAAGGAAATGGAAAACCAGTATCTTTGCCAAGAAAACCCCACATGAGATCATGAAGAGTCAAACATGACTGAAAGAACTCAACAATAAATGTGCCAGGCACTGTGCTAAGCACTTAACAAATATAATGTCAGGGGACATGGCATGACCAGACCTGGGTTTTAAGAGTATCAGCTTAGCAGCCGTGTGGAGAAAGGATTGAAGAAGGGGGAGCCATGGGTAAAAGAGACCAATTAGGAGGCTAATTAAATAATCCAGGAGAGAAGTGATGGGGTCTGGAGCAAAGTGGCAGCCATGTGAAGAAGACAGATATGACAGATGTTATTAAAGTAGAAATGACAAGACTAGTTAGGTTCCTCTGTATGGTAGTTAGCTTAGTATGTCAGAGTTCTCCTCCTTTTTCAGTTTAAAGCTCTTTTTATTAAATTCACAAGACTTCAGGCAAATATTTTTTTTACGTCCCTCATTAGTTGTTCTTCATTCTTGGCGAAGCACCATATCATTTCTCTATTTTAAACTGTGGTCCAGAAATTGATGGTCAGCTCTAACAAAGAACAGTTTGTAGAGAGAGTAAGCTGTCATTTCAATCCTCCACATAACAGCTACCCATGAAGACCTCAAAGATGAGGGGTTTTAAAGCAAGGTCTCAGAGTTGAAAATTATTGCTTATCATGATACCTTTATGATAATTTCAAATACTTCTCCACAGAAATATCCTCCCAGTGATGCTTATATGGTGGTGAATCATGGGATCTAACCATCTCCAAAGAATCTGGGTGATTCAAAGGGCAATGGATAGATGTTAGGGAGTCATAAATAAGCTTCAATATGAAGTTGTGAGAAGTAGCCTAGAAGATACTATCCAGAAGATCTATGAAAGGAAAGGGAGGTGAGCCAGTCACTTAATGAGAATATGGTATAACAGACGGGCAGCCTAAATTGGTGCCCCCACATAATGACAAAAGACGTAGCCGAAGACCTCCAGTATACTCTGTGGACCCCCTGTGGAGGATTCATTGGAGGACATAAACAAAAGTCACATGAGATAAGAACACATGGATAAATTGTAATCTGCACCATTGGTGGGAATTCTTACGCTGATGAGTTCATAGAGTTACTGAAGTAAGAAATTGTGAAAAGCAAGCTATGTCACATGGAGAGTCACTAGACACAATATTTCTCAGGTTTTTTTTAGTCTTAGGACCCCTTTATTCTCTTAAAAATTACTGAGCTCCCCAAAGAGCTTCTGTTTACATGAGTTATATCTATTGATACTTTATTAGAAATCAAAACATATTATTATAGCAAAAATAGTTTTGACCTCATGTATCCTCTTAAAGGGCTTCAGGAATCCCCAGGGGTCCCAGATCACATTCTGAAAACCACTGTATTAGAATAAATGTCAGGAGAAGCAGTGTGGGTACTCACGAGTCTGAGAAAGTTTCCTATCAGAATCCTTTTTCCATATATCAAATTTTGGACTCAGAAGGCTAAAAAGTGTTATCCTCCAGTTAGAACTGTCCTTTGACAATAGCTCATTTTAGATCCTTTCAGGGAGAGACTCCCCAGTGTGGTACAAATCAGAAATTCTTCCTTTCGCTTATCTCTAAAGCTTCATCTAGTATATTAAACCCATTTTCTCCTGTTCTAACTCCAGGAATGATCGTAAACAGTTGACCTCTTTAATAACATTATAATAGCTCTCTTTTCTTTCCCCAAAGTAACCATTTTCTCTACCTTTTATAATCTTCAATGTGCCTTTCTGAAATCCCACTATAAGAAATCAATTTCATTTCATTCAATTCAATTTAATTCAACAAACCTTGACTAACATGAGTCTATTTGAGTCATAGAATTTTTGGTTGAGTTCCAAGGTCTGCTCAAGTATGGCTTTTGAGTTTAGTCTAAACACTGACCTTGGGTAAATTTCTTGACCCATCTGAGATTCAACTTTCACATTTATAAAATGAGGATGCTGGATGGGATATAAGCTAAAAGGTCTCTCCCAACTCTTCCATTCTATAGTAAATAATGTAATGCTCAAGTAGCATGAGAAAGGGACAAATTCACTTTTTTGCACAGTCAAAAAAACTCTACATTGCCTCTCCCTGTGATACTTAGGTTGTCTAAACTGGTTTCCATCAAAAGAGATCTTAAACCTTTCACCCAATACTTGTGTTTAGTAGCACACTGAATCCCTTAAACCAGCTCAGTCATGAAATAGAATTCCAGGTCCTAATTCAAATAGGGCCACACTCCTTACCATGACTGACTGCCATATTCAATCCTAAATCACCACAAGAAAGAGATGGGGAAGGAACAGAAGCTGAGTGATGAGACACAGGAAGAGGAGAGTTGGGAAAATAATCCTAAAAAGTCCAAACTGCTGGTGTAGATTTCAGTCAGTGAACCAAGATATTCCTTGCAGCACCAGGAATTGTAATATTGGAAACAATTAGAGAGCTTGGAAGGCAGAAATTTATGTTGTATTTATGGAAGAATGAATCTACAAAATGCTTTAAAAACAAAAACAGGACATCTTAATACTCTAACTTTCCCTATGTTTTGCTAGGTAGTGCAGTGGATATATATTGGAGTCATGAAAATCTGAGTTCAAATACGACACTTACAGCCTGTGAGATCTTAAGCAAGCCACTTAATCTCTATCAGTCTCAGTTTCCTTATCTGTAATATGGGGTTAATAATAGCACCTACCTCCCAGGGTTATTGTGAAGAAAAAATGAGATATTTGTAAAGTACTTTCCAAACATAAAAACATTACATAAGTGTGGGTTAATATTATTTTTACTCATGTACTATAAATGGTATAATTTTTTAAATACAAATACAAATTGAATTAAACCAAAATAAGAGAAAAAAGATTAGATAGGTCAAGTCCTCATTTAAAAAAAAACCCTTTAAAATAAGATGAATCAAGATTATTGGGAGTCAAGAGCAGAGATTATTTTCCTTAAACAAATACCATTAAATGTTATCCTGGGCTTCAGTTTCCTCATCTCTAAAATGAGAAACTTAGACTAGATGGCCTTTTAAGTCCTTTACAGCTACAGATCAATGAGCCTTTGAGCATTATCATTACTGTCATTATAATAAGGGTTTTGTATGAAGCAGTTTAAAGATGATTTAGAAGTTGTGCTTGATAAGGCTAGCTGTCGTGGTACAAAAAGTCAGAGAACCTCCGTTTGAATCCTGAATCTGATGGTTATTACTTGCATGAACTTTCTTGTTGTTGTTGTTGTTGTTGTTGTTGTTGTTTTTAATGATGACAACCATCTGAGCCCTTACTCTCCTGAATCAAACAAGTCTTTAGTGTTCAGTCATGTCTGACTCTTCTTGATCTCATTTGGGGTTTTCTTGGCAACGATACTAGTGTCCTTTGCCATTTCCTTTCCCAGTCCATTTTACAGATGAGGAAACTGAGGCAAACAGAGTTAAGTGACTTGCCCAGGGTCACACAGCTAGCAAGTGTCTAGCCAGATTTGAACTCAGGTCTTCCTGACTCAATTTTCTCATGTGTAAATTGAAGGTTTGGAATAAATAGCCTCTGAAGTGGCTACTAAATCTAGATTCATACTATTAGATTGCATGTGCCATTAGATTATAAACTCCTTGAGGGCAGGGGCTGTCTTTTACCTTTTTTTGCATCCCCCAGAGCTTAATACAGTGCCCAACATATAGTAGGCACTTAATAAATGTTTATTGAATTGAACCGAATGCAGATTTGTGGAGGCAGCTAAGTGGCTTGGTGGATAGAGTGCTGGGCCAGGAGTCAAGAATACCTGAGTTCAAATCCAGCCTCAGACACTCACTAGCTGCATGACCCTGGGCAAATCACTTAAGCCTTAAGCCTTCTCTTCTAGAGAAGAAAATGGCAAACCACTTCATTATCCTTGCCAAGAAAACTCCATGCAAGTCACAAAGAGTTGGACACAACTCAACAAAAGTAAGATTTGCAATGACTTTGGCTGTTAGGTTTAAAAGAAGAGCTTATGCCCTTTATGACAGACAGAATGGTGGAGTAGAAAGTATGTCAGACTAGGAGTTAGGAAGACTTGGGCTCAGGTCCTTAATCTGGTTTTCTTACTGACTCCCCATGTGACCTTGAGCGTTTAACATCTCTGAAACTGTTTCCTCCTCTTTAAAATAAGGGATTTGAACTAGATGGATCTCTAAAATCTCTTCCAGTTCTGAAATTAAATCATAAAAGATCTTAGAGATTGAGTCCCACCATCTCATTTTACAGGTAAGGAAGCTGAGGCCCAGAAAAGCAGCTTGCCCTGAAAGGCATGGATAATACATCTGTAGACAAAATGCAAGAAATACTCTAACTTACAAATCAGATAAACAAAATTAAAATTAAAAGTCACACCTTACAAGTTTGCTTGTTTGTTCTAATACTTTTAATTTCATTCTACTATTGTCTGAATTGGTGAAAAAAAGTTGTGGAGCTGCATTTACTTACCTTATTCTCCCTCTGAGAAGGTGGATGGCCTTGAGCATAGAAGAAATGGGGAAAAGAAGAGGGGAAAGAGATGGAAACTTTTGCTGTTCCTTTTTTTTTTCTCCTAAAAGATATCAAAAGTATATACAGACAAATAAGTAGCACAAAAGGCACAAAATTCTATTATGTGGGAAAAGAATGTTTCATTGAGAGAAAGAACAAATTGAGCAGTTATAGAATTTGTACATTTAGTCTGGGCAGGATTAGAAGGAAATAATAATAATGAAGATGATGATGATGATTATGATATCAATAATAACTAATATTTATACCGCCTTTCAGGATTTTCAAAATGTTTTGCATAAATTATCTCATTTCATCCTCACAATACTCTTGTGAGGCAGCTGCTATTATTAACTCCATTTTATAGATGGGGAAACTGAGGCTCAGAGAGATTAAGTGACTTACCCATCTTTCTTTTAATCGATCAAGAAAGGTTTCAGGAAGGAGATGAGATTTTTAGAATGATTTCAAATGATTAGGGTAAGAATGACAGATCATTCCCAGAATTAAAAATAACTTCTGACATTATTGACTCTAACTCTCTACCTATTATTTGAATTCCCCCTAAATTTTACCCCCAAAGTGGTCATTCAACATTTGCTTAAAAATCCCCACTGATGGGAAGCTTGCTGCTTTTTGAGGAAGCCCATTCCATTTGGAAAAAAAACAAACTAAAATTGTTATGAAGTTGCTTTTTTAAAAGAATATACATTAGACTAAAATCGGTTTCCTTGCAATAATCTTGAGATGATGTAACCATAAGTTTAATTATCCAATGCTGAACGCAGTGCTTGATATACAATAAGTGCTTAATAAATGTTTTTACATTTATTTTCAAATCCAGTCAAGTCAATAAACTCCCTTTTTTATTCCATGTCTAGCCTCTATCTCAATGACATCCATTGTTGGCATCATTACCAACAGTGACACTCTCCAGGATCTCAGTGTGACTTTGCAATAGAATGTCATATGCGATCTTTACCACACACAGGATTCAGGAAAGGTGAATATTCACATACAGTATTAGTTAACTTGGTGAAAAACAGTAGGACCATCAAGACTTCTAGACTCAGTTAGCAAAGAAATTGATGGCCATGAATTATAGCACGTCAAAGTAAGATGTCTACTAATCTAACTTCAATCAGAAAAGGAAATCTTTCTGTAATGTGTCCAACAAGTGTCTATCTAGTCTGTACTTAAAGATATTTAATGATGGAGAACTCACTGTCCCCTGAGACAAGCCAATTCAATTTGGGAAAACTCTACAAGAATCACAGAATTTTAGAAGTCATCTGCCCCAAATCCTCATTTGACAGATGAGCAAACTCAGATCCATAAAAGTTAAGTGATTTGTTCAAGATTATACAACCATTATACAAGATTATACAACTGTTATACAAGATTATACAAACTGGGTTTGGAACCTAGGTTTTGATTCTCAATAGATGGTCCTATCCTCTATAGCATCCTTCCTCAGTTCACTAAGAGCCTAAAGCTGTACAATAAGTATAGGTGATTGGATCAAAGCTTCTACTTTTCTGACTCATTCTGAATTACCAGAGTAGTGAAGGAAATCTGCTAGGTCAATTTACATTATTCAATCCAGTATTTTGTTATTATGCAGTCATTTCAGTTATGTCTGACTCTTTGTGACCCCCTTTAGGGTTTTTAAAGATATTGGAGTGGTTTGCCATTTCCTTCTCCAGCTCATTTTACAGATGAGGAAACAGGGTTGAGTGACTTGCCCAGGGTCACGCAGCTGGGCAGTATCTGAGGCAGGATTTGAACTTAGGAAGATGAGTCTCCCTGACTCCAGGCCTGTTGCTCTATCCTAGCTGCGCCTCAATCAGGTATAAGCACACTCTAAAATTTTTGAAATCTAGTGTTAGAAAATACCTGCTGCCCTCTGGGAAACCTGTTAAATGGTCTACAAAGATCATCTTAAGTGGCAATTTAGAAATATGTCATTTGTTTAAATAATTTTCTTTATACCCTTATCTCTCTTTTTCATAGAAGTAGTAAGTTTAAAAAAATCTTATCTTAAAATAATGAATTTTAGAGCTAGAAGAGACCCTAGAAATTCTATAATTCAATCCTTTCTCCTTCTGTTTTACAGATGAAGAAACTGAGGCACAGACCTGCTCGGTGATTTGTGGAAGATCATCCTTTGAGTTAATGTCAGGATAGGACTGACACTGGGCCTTCCTGCCTGCCAGATCAGTATACTTTCCCCTACATACCCTCCCATTTCTCTCTACATTACCATAGGAAAGAAAGTCCAATTCAAATCTGAGATCTTTTGTTCAGGTGTGATGTAAGTGTTGGAAACATGCAGATGTTTTGACCAGCAGTATAAAGAATAGGCATTCTTAACCTGGGGCTTACAGATCCCCAAAGGGGTCAGTACATAAATTTCAGGGAGTCTGTAAACTTGGATGGGAAATATATACATATACATATACATATACATGTATGTGCATATATTTATATATACACACACATATATTTGAAGACACAGAGAGAGAGAGAGCTTTGTTTTTATTAACCTCTTACAGAAATTTAGCTTTTCTTTGGTTTTAAAACCATTATTCTGAGAAGGAGTCTATGGGCTACAGTAGGCTGCCAAAAGGGTCTAGGACACACACGAGAAGGTTAAGAGCCTCTGAACCATAGGAACAAAGTAATATGGCAGGGCCTTGGAATTGAGTGGGGAAGGTTGGTTTGTTATTCTAGGCCAACAGAGGCTCAAGTCTTTTGAACTACTTCCAATTCCCTAAGGGAATCAGGGACACTCTTTATGGCTGCTGGCCCCACCTATGCCACTTCAGGTTTGATCACTCCTTCTCCTTCCTGATCTGATGCCAAGGAAATTTTTTATTAGTTTCCCCCTGAGGCTTTTCTCTAGGTGAGAATGCTATATTGGGACTTGAGGTCATGACATGTTGTGGCAGATTTCCCTTCCTTGGGATGCATGTATACTTGCTATAATTTTTTTTTATCTCCATAGAGATAAGCAACCCAGATGAGCCCATGACTCCCCAATCACCTCTCCACCTCTGCTCCATCTACCTTCTTCTCACATTGGCAATGTCTTCAGCTCTATTGCATCTATCTCTGGTCGGTGAGTTCCTCTCAGGAAATCTATTTAAGGAAGCATCCAGTCTGGCCATGAGCTCTTCAGTCCTGGACAAGTCAAGGTTTGAAGACTTGCTCATAGTCAAGCAAAACAAATTCCCACAATTGGGTCCTAGAATTGAAAGGTGAAACTACCATGACCCATCCCTCCCCCCCACCAAACTCTGTCCTTCCCAGGCTGTCTAGTATAATTATGATTCAAAACTCTACTTACTTACCCTCCCACCATCCCACACCCCAAAAGACAGCTTGCTCTAAACTCTCCATTCGTGGGCAGAGCTGAGCTGACAAACACATCCTAGAGCCAACAAGCAGGAAGCTCTTCAGCCCTGTGTGACATCACTGGAGGTAAACAATAGTGTCAAATGATTATTTGTCTCATGTTAATAACCAATTATTGAATTAGGACTGAGGTTTTTTCCCCTTTTCTACTTCCTCATTCAGAAATCAGCCCCTATAGATTATTAAGGCAGCCTTTGAAGTGAAAGGCTGATAATGAAAGGGAAAACTCAAATCTGTTCAAAAGGTAAAGAAATTTTAGTTTAGGTGAATTTATGGATTCCAGCCCATTATATGTTACTCAGACAGGTCTGGGGAAAAGCAGGTGCTCCCTTTTGTTTAGATCAGGAATCAGAAACTTTGGCCTCAAGGCCACATTGTGGTCTTCTAGGTCCTTGGGTGTGGCCTTTTGATTAAGTTTAAGTTTTACAGAACAAATCCTTTTATTAAGCGGATTTGTTCTGTGAAGTTTCAAAGAGCCACACTTGAGGACCTAGAGGCAGGTTCCCCACCCCTAGTCTAGATTCCCTAGGGAGGGCAGTAGGGGTATGGATAAGTCTCTTTGACAAAGACTGAGTGATGGGTCATGTCCCTTAGGCTCTCATTAGAATAAGCCCACCTCTCATTATAAAATTCATTCTCTCATTACTTGTCAACCATTCAGAGTTGATGGCCACCCTCAGGAACACCCACTCTTCCAAGGGCACGTAAGCATTGAATGGGTTCCATGAGGGGTCTTTGGCATTCAAGAGTGCCACCAACCCCTTTTATTAATTATTGCTAGCATGATTAATAAAATAATTAATTACCCAGAAACTGTATCTCTCAAATTTTTTGAATGTCACACAAAGAAGCGCAAAAGTCACAAGCAGGACAATGGAAAAGGCAGGGGAGAAAAACAGGAAGATTAAAAAGAAAAAAAAAAAGAAAGCAGCCACTGTTCTCAACTCACCTCTGTGTTCTAACCACTTTCCTATTTTCAGGATACTACACATGGCTCGTGTCAATTTCCTTTCCACCCAATGATAGACTAGATCCAGGTTTACATTTAGATAACATCTCTTCAACAGAACCTCCCCCATCTTCCTGCCACTATCCCACGCACAAAGCAGGCCCTGGCACCATCTCGCTAGAGAAAAGAATACTTTCAAAGCTCAAAGCGTTGCAAGAGTTTGCTTCTCTTCCAAAGAAAACATTAAAATGTGAGATTATCAACAGAGCAGAAGGGGGAGTGATTTGGAGAAGGGCAATCTACCCACAATTTCATACACAATACAATGAAGGGAAAGTTGGCCAGCTGGATAAAGATAAGACAGATTATGTGTACCCGGCAGGGCATCCCACACATTACAACTCAGAGAAAAATTGGCATCCCAGAAAAACCTTGGGAACAGTAAGGCTGGAGATGCTGTGTTCAATGGAATGAATTTCATGGCGTGTGGAAACATAAATCTCGCAAAAACTAAATTTCCTGTATCACATGTTCCTTGTTTGGATAGGTGGCCAAAATGGAGAACTGTCCTGGAGATGAGGCCTAAACTTAACTACTTAGGATCTTTCCTCTTCACTCTGGGTATTTCTTTGGCTGTCACCCCTGCTCTCCCTCCCCATCTCTGCCTATTGGGCTTCCTTTAAGTTTCAGCTAAAATCTCATCTTCTACAGGAAACCTTTTCCAATCCTTCTTGATTTTAGTGCCTTCCCTCTCTTAATTATTTCTCTTATATTCTATACATAGCTTGTTTGATTATTGTTTCCCCCACTAGGTTGTGAACTCCTTGAGGGCAGAGACTGTCTTTTGCATCTTTTTTTTTTTCCCCTGGCTGAGAGAAATTATTATTTTTCTCTCGTATATTAATAGTCAATTATTGAATTACATTGAACTGAAAGACATTGTTGATGGATAAGATTACCCAAATCCTGGGGTACATGCCTTTTGATCCTGGGTGGAAGACCCCACCTAACTAGAGAACCTTACAAAGAATTTAATCTAAAGTGACTCAGTCCCTTCCACTAAGGCAGGCTAGATTGCCAAAGGCTGGGGGTGGTCTGGCTTGAGATAGTGTCTCTTTGTCCATGAGTGACATAATCAATAATGTCCCCTAGCCCTTCATTAGAATAGGTTCATCTCTCATTATAATATTCATTCTCTCATTACTTGTTAATGAATCAGAGTCAATAACTACCCTCAGGAACACCACTCTTCCAAGGGCACGTAAGCATTGAGTGGGTTCCATAAGGGGTCTTTGGCATTCGAGAATGCCACTGACCCCTTTTATTAAGTATCTACTAGCATGATTAATAAAATGATTAATTACCCAGAAACAATGTCTCTTGAACTTTTTATATATCGCACAGTGCCTGGCACATGGTAGACACTTAATAAATGTTTATTGAGTGACTGACTCCCTAGGCTCTGGAGAAAAATGGGCATGGTTTGTATGGACAGGCATACAGGCTGGATCTGTGTTTTCATTAGTATGAGAAATTCTCCTCATATCTCATGAGAAACGTGTGAGGAAACTCCCTCTACCCATACACATAGGCAACTTCTCCATTAATTATAATCATAGAGAACTGCCTAGAACACAGAGAGGCAACATGCAACTCCTAATTTGCTCAGAGTGTCAGAGATAGGACTTGAATCCAGCCTCTTCTGGATTCAAAGACAGATCTCTATCCATTGCACCATTTTGTCTGTTTGTTTCTACAGACAGTAACAAATACGGGTTTTGGGTACTGGAGGTGGGTAACCTTTTCATAGATTTACTGCTAGAGGACAGCTTAGAAGCCACCTAGTCCAGGGCTTCTTAAACTTTTTCCACTGGTGACCCCTTTTCCAGTTTCAGGCATTCTTTGCTGTTGTGTGGCCCAAGGGCATGCACAGTGCAAAGTACGCATGATTTGTGTTCAGAACCAAGGCTGCATTGAAGTTGTGCAATGTAACATGGGCAAGCACTGCCAGAAACACCTTGGATTCATTTTGTCAAATTATTCCTGACCTCAGACCCACAGTTTAAGAACTGCTGAATTGTCCACCCTTCATTTTGTAGATGAGGAAACTATGGTGTAATCAATTTGCCAAAGGTCACACAGATAGTAGCAAAGCTCGTATTTGAACCCAAGGCCTCTGAGTCCAAATTCAGAGCTTTTTTCACTGCTGTTCTAGGTAAGCATATCAATCCATAGTTGGGAGGAAAGAATGCTTTGGAACTCTCTCCAAAAATTGAAGTTTCCAAGGACACATAGACTTAGATACCCTTCTCAAAGGGCAGGCAATTTCCTTAGAAAGCAGTGTGTCAAATTCAAATAGAAAATAGGAAACTATGCCTAAGGATCCCTGTAGTCTGTCTATTGACACAGAAAACCACATGATAACATTATCTTTGTTTTATTGTATTTTTATTTATTTTATTAAATATTTCCCATTAGAATTTTATTGATTTGGTCCATACTCAGGAGTATTGTGGGCCACATGCAAGTGGGGCTACATGTTTGACACCTCAGCACTGTAACACCATGCCTCAGATGTAGTAGCCTCTCAAGAAGTGGTTGTTGGATTGGACCAGATTGGATTGGCATGTCAGAATCATACCTAATTACCTTTTGGTGTGTTAATATTAAGATCCACAGTCATAAGCTACCTGAGACAAACATACCTGTTTCTTAGGATAACTTTACCAGGCAATACTATCATTGTCAACAACTTACCAGGGTAGAGGGGGAATTCTCATAACCATTCCACAAAGAAACTAGGAAAGGAGAAGAGAAAAATGTATTCATATAGTGCCTATTCATTTGATCCTCGCATCAACCTTGCAAAGAAGGTGCTGTTACTAACCCATTGTATAGTTGAGGAAACTGAGGCAAACAGAGGTTGAGTTTCCAAGGGTCACATAGACAGTAACTGAAGCTGGATTTGGCCTCAGAACTTTCTGATTCCAGACCTAGTGCTCTATCCTCTGCACCAATGAGCTGCCTCAAAAATAGATAGTGACCCCTAGGTTGGAATTCAGATCATTACTCTCTAGGCTCAGAAGAGTATTCAGACCTCTTGACATGAATGATGGACACCTAGCTCCTTCACACATTTTTAAGAAAATACTTGGGACAGATCTGATCTATTATCTCAAATTTTCTACCATTTAAAGAATCCATCCATGATTGATTAAAAAAAAAGATATGATTAGCTCAGGTTATGCGGGCAACTAACCTCTACACATGAAATAATCATTGTGATTAAGAAGATTAGATAATCACTGTCTAGGGGCCACTAGATATTTGTTTTTTGTCAAAAGGAGATTCTACTCAGTGCCCAAGAGCCTTTGGGAGTAAATCCTGCACTTAGGAAGAAACAAGGTGTCTCCTTTCCAACCACTAGGAAATCATTTTTGTCAAGAGAGGTGCAGAAAGAGAAGAATTTAAGGCTGGAAAGGACCTTAGAGAGGACCTAGTCCAGGGGTGGGGAACCTGGCCTCAAGGCCATGCGTAATCTAGGTCCTCAAGGGCAGTCCTTTGACTGAATCTGTCCTCAAGGGTGGCCCTTTGGCTGGTGGCCTCAAGGGCAGCCCTTTGGCTGGATCCATCCTCAAGGGCAGTCCTTTGACTGGTGGCCTCCCATCCCTGAGTCCTAGTCCAACCCTTTTATCTTAGAGATCTGGAAACCAAGCCCAGAAAAATTAAATGACTTTCTCAAGGTTATACAAGTAGTATGTGGCAGAACTGGAATTCAAACTTAGTCCTTTGACTCTGATCTATTTCTATCTCTTCTTTTTTTAATGTTTGTTTTTTAAATTTTAATTAAGTATTACAAACTTAACCTTCAAAAATAAACATAAGCATCACAATACACAAAAAAAAGAACAAGGAAAAGGCTTGTATGAGCTTTTTATTATATTCAGTTTGGGGTTTGTTTTGTAGGGGGAAGGTAATCAAGGTTAAGTGACTTGGCTAGGGTCACAGCTAATAAGTGCCTGAGTCCAGATTTGAACTCAGGTCCTCCTGATGCCATTGCTGGTACTCTATCCACTGCACCACCTAGCTACCCCTCTATTCAATTTTTTTTAAGAAATACATATTTAATTTAACAAGGTAATAACAAAACTGCTCTGTCTCTCCTGTATATAATTTGGGTTTTTTTTTCTGTGCATTTAACAGAACGTTTTCTTGATGTTTTGGGGGTGGCGGGACATATATGTTGCTATCCACTAATCTCACCTCCCCTTTCCTTGAGATGTAACAAATATAGTGGTTAGGTGGTGCAGTAGATAGAGTTCTGGGCCTTGAGTCAGGAAGACCTGAGTTCAAATTTGACCTCAGACTGGCTATGTGACCCCAAGCAAGTCACTTAACCCGGTTGCTAGGTGAGGTCCTTAGGGTCACAAAGCTAGAAAATAACTGAGGCAGAATGTGAACTCAGGTCTAGTACTCTGTCCATTATACCACCTAGTTGCCTCAATAAAGAGGCAAAAGAATACTCTTAGAGAAGTGGTCAACCATTTTTGTGTCATGAACCCCTTATCACTGTGGTGAAAGCCTGTAGACACCTCCTCAGAATAATGTTTTTAAGTGCACAAAATAAAATCCATAGGATCACAGAGGAAACCAAATGTTAAGTGAATACAAAGATGTAATTTTCCCACCTAAGTTCATATGTCCCCTAAAATCTATCTACAGGGCATTATGGACCAAACCCCTGCCCCAGAGACCTTGTCAAATTCTCTATAGAAATGTGTAGCTTGAACAAGAGTTACACAGAACAAAAATATAGATGGGGAAGCATCAGTCACACAGATTCATTGAAGAATATGAAGAATGCAAGTCCTGAAATCATAAATTGATTTAGAAGGATAGGCTTCAGATTAGAGAAGAAACTTTAATGTAAATATCTGAAAAAAAAACTAACTAAAAACAGAAGGAAGAATAAGTAGGGTTATACCTGAAACAAAGGAAGTCCAGAGGCAAAGGTCACTTATCAAGTAAAGGAACCACCATGACATCAGCTAGTAGAGACCACCTTCTTCTCATCTTCTATATGCTTCCTTAGAGTCACTGCCCAACTGCTTGTCTATGCCCCCTGCCTCCTTCATCACATAATTTAAAAAAATACCATGGTCATATAACACATTAAGATTTATAATATGTTTTACTCACAATATAATTAATCTAATTGTAAATATGAGGAAACTGAAATTCAGAGAAATTAATCTAAACTCAAGAAAAATACAAGGACCTTGAGGAAAGGAAATGTTTTTGATCTCATATTTGTATCCTCAGGCTAGGACAGTGCCTTCAATGTACTCTAAACCAGATAAATGTTGCATTTCATTGATTGGACTAAATAGAGTGATTTGTCCAAGGTCTTAAGTGTCAAAGCTGACACCAAGTTTCCTAACTTCAAGTCCTATTTTTTTTCCATTAAAGTGTCTCTACCCCCTCAAGTTCAGGAGTGGTTGTTATTGCTATTGTTCAGTCATGTCCAACTCTTCATGGCCCCATTTGGAGTTTTCAAGGCAGAGACACTAGAGTGGTTTGCCATTTCCTTCTCCAGCTCATTTTACAGATAAAGAAATTGCAGCAAACTGTGTTAAATACTAGCCCGGGGTCACACAGCTAGTAAGTGTCTGAGGCCAGAGTTGAAGTCATGAAAATAAGTCTTCCTGATTCCAAGTGCAGTGATCTATCCACTGCACCACCTAGCTACCCAGGAGTGGGCTTCCTTCCAAAATGGCTGTCTGAATTCAAGGCACACTACTCATCTTCCAATTACCTATTCCAGCAAAACCTTAAAGTTTGAACCAGAACAAAATAATGAGTTAGAAATACAGTAAGAAACTGCAGTTAATGACTTCTTCCACCCCAAAACAGCTCAAAAATCAGCCAGAAGCCAACAAGCAATAAGATGGGTCCTCCAGCAAAGCAAATGCCAGAATGACCAGTGCCAGGACATGCATAGCCTGTAAGTCGCTGTGTCAGTATAATCACAGACAAGATTTAAATTTTCCAGAGCAAAAATAAAATACTTCAAGCATCCAGATAGAAGCAGTTCATGGACAACAGTACTAGAGTTGGGATCACATAAGACCTGGTGGCTTTTACTATAAATGAGAAATCTTAGAATACAATATTCTCAAAGGCAAAAGAGATAGGCTTACAACCAAGAATATCTTACAGAGTAAAAGCCTACAGGGGGAGGAAATGGACTTTTTGTGGAATAGAGGACTTTGAAACATTTCTAATGAAAAGATCAGAGATGAGTAAGAACTTTGAAAGAATACAAGAGTTCAGAGAAACCCAGAAAGGTAAAATTACTCTCTTAATTGGGATATATAAGATTAAGAGTATACCAACACTGAGGAAGGAGTAGAGGAAATGGGTATCAGGTCATCCTCACTGTTATTCAAAACAGGAAAAAAAAACAGGATTGAACACATTTTGGTGTAGAAATACTTCAAATTCAACAGGGGAACAAGTGGAGGTGGTGTTCAAAAGAGTTTAACTTTGGGAAAGGAATAGTCACAAGCAAAATAAACTTCCTGGTCTAAGAGGAGAAGGGAAGAAGAAAAAAGCAAAGAACTAGATTGAAAGGGAGTGCTTTAGTTTGCCTCTCAGACATTTGGGGAATGGCTGAACAAATTGTGGTATATGGATGTAATGAAATATTATTATGCTATAAAAATTAGAAAAGAGATAATTTCAGAGAATCCTGGGTAGTATAGATGATACAGAATAAAGTAAGTAAATTTTACAAGGACAGCAACATTGTAAAAATAACAACAGCAGAAACTCTGAAAGACTTAAGAATGCTGATCAATGCAGGGACCAAACATGTTTCCAGAAGGATCCATCATGAAGCATTTTACCCACCATCAAACAGATAGGATGGACACAAGACTCAGAGAAATATATTTTTGAACAAGGTCACTGTGTAGATTCACTTCGAATGACTCTCTCTATTTGTTCCAATGTGCTTTTCTTTCTTTCTCATTGAGGGTAGGATTTGGGGAGGTTAGTGATAGTGGTGACTCCCTCCCTCCAAAAAAAGAGACCATTGCAACATTGTTTTAAATACCCGGGAAATAATAAAATAAAGGAAACACAGACAAGCAAAGCAGTTTGAAAGTAACATGTAGGATTCATTATTTTATATATATATGTATATATATATGATTTAAAGCACATGATATGAAATGGAGAGACAGTTTCATGCTCTGTTTTATATATATGAAAATGTTTCCTTTTTTGGTGTTTAAGCTCAGATATTTTTTAAGAAAGAAAAAATAAAGTTCAGGACTCATGATAATTACATTATGCTACCATTTCTTAAAGAATAGCTCCAAGCGGGGCAACTAGGTGGTGTAGTGAATAGAGTACCAGCCCTGGAATCAGAAGGACCTGAGTTCAAATCCGAGCACTTGACACTAGCTGTGTGATCTGGGCAAGTCATTTAACCTCAATTGCCTAAAAACAAAACAAAACAAATAAACAAACAAAAAAGAACAGCTCCAAGGAGCAGAGAAAAGTTATCAAAAATCAAATGAGATGATATGTGTGAAAACACTTTGTTATCATAACCTAATTTTCTTACTTTTGAAGAAAAAGACATTAAATGATTTCCACATTGGGCTGTGTTATCTCCTTTCCTCCCCACCTAAGTCATTCATTGACAGTACATAACATTCTTTTGTGTAGAAAATTATCCAACTGCCCCAATCAATAACTAAAGTATGGGCTTTGTTTCTCTGGCAGTGATGACTACAGGCCCATTTGTACCAGGAGTGGCCAGTGTAAAGGGTGCAGCCAACCTATAGCTATGGAAAGGAGTAAAGCTGAGTAACCCACATGGGGATTAAAATAACATGTCTCACTTAAACTCCTTGAATTTGTAGTTTCACTAAACTTCTTCACTAGGGCAGGTGCAGTAGAAAGGACTAGATTTGGAGTCAGGAAACCTTGGTTCAAATTTCTACTTTGATTCAAATCCAAGTAATAATACTATTTACCACTAATGTGACCTTAAGCAAAGGATCTCATCTCTCTAGTCCTTCACCTCTTCATCTGAAAAACAGGGAGATTAGACAAATTGTGTTTTAGGACACTTTCACCCTATGATCCTATGACCTATGAATGGATTGTACCTTCAGGTCACTTTGGGACCATTTTTGTAACATAACTTACAAACTATGAAAGTACAGTCCATGACCACTCTTCCATGGAGAAGCTCCATTGTGAAGCAGACTTCCCCATCATTCTACATGTCATTTGTTTGTTGTTGTTCATTCTTTATTCTCAAATGACATCAGCAGGGTGGGTGATGTCTTGACTTGCAAGTGACTTGGATTTCAGCTCGGCAGAGCTGGCAAAGTTATCAGCCTCACTCTCTCTTCCAGAGACATCCAAGTCCAGTGGGAAAACATAGGTCAAAATGACTGGTTAATGGCCTCCTCTACATGTACCAGTACAGCCTAGATGGCCACTATCCAGGAATGCTAGGGAAGACTTTTTTTGTTTGTTTTGTTTTGTTTTTGTTTTTGTTTTGCAGAGCAAGAAGTTGGATTGGATGGCCTCTTCCATCTCTGAAATTCTGTGATACTAGACTCAGGACCTGAGCATCATGAACTTCTATTTAATCTTGATGAATAAAGGTAGAAAGTTAATTGATACTTATCTTTTTTTTTTCTGCCTGAAGTAAGGCAGAAGGCAACTCAATATCAAAGGAAGTGCTATCTTCTACTCCAAATAGACATACCTATTTGGAATTTGGATCTATTTAGAACAGGAAATACAACTTTTCCTAGATTTTGAGAATATACTTCTTAACACAGTAGAAATAACACTGGACCAACAGTTAAGAGACAAGTTCTAGTTCTGGTGATCCTGGCTAGCTAAGTAATATGTTGTTATTGTTGTTGTTGTTCAGTCATGTCTGACTTTTCATGACCCCCTTTGGGATTATTCTTGGCAAAGATACTGGAGTGGTTTGCCATTTCCTTCTCCAGCTCATTTTACAGATGAGGAAACTAAGGCAAACAGGGTTAAATAACTTGCCCAGAGTCACTTAAATGTCTGATTTGAACTCAGGTCTTCCTGACTCCAAGTCCCAGCACTATTCACTGTGCCACCAAGTTGCCCCTAGCTGCTAAGTATACAACTTTGGATAAATCATAGGATCATAGATTCATCTGGAAGGGACCTTGAAAGTCATTTAGTTCATCCTTCTCCTTTCAAAAATGAAGAAAGTGAGGTTCAGAGAGGTTAAGTTCACTTGCTTAGAGTCATTCAGATAGCAAGAAATAGAGCCCATGTTTCTATCACCTCACTCATTTTATCTCTCCGGGTCTCAGTTTCTTTACCTCTAAAATGAAAGATTTGGACCGGATAACCCCTAAGTTCTCTTCCAGCACCCAACTCAATGAGGAGAGTCTGTTGTGATGCGGATTGGCTGCTGGAAACCAGCACTTTAAATGCCTGAATGCTGAGAAATGCAAGCAGGATGGAGAAGTCATTAATTAGGTTATCACTACTTTCTCAAACATCACAACTAACTTGCTGATTTTAATGCGCATTTATTTGTCCAGTGGGGCTCGCTCCCATTAGACTCGATTAAGTGACTAACACACAACAACAGATTTTGCCCTGTGGTTTAGCTGCTGGCTGCGGTTGACTGACACCCAAACTTTTGACTCCCTGCTGCGTATCTAAACTGTACAAGCTGCAGTGAATGCATTTAATCTACATAAAAAGAACACAAACTGCACGTTAGTCTTTTCGAGTCTAGTAATCAGTTTTTCAGTTTACTGTATGTCATCCTGGTCAAGGCAAGCATAGAAGGATGCAGCCAGAGATGCAGGGAAGGCTGCAGTGAGGGCTGCAGGAAGAGATATAGAGAGAGGTGCAATCAGGGATGCAGAGAAGGATGTAGGGATGGAAGAGGACTTGGTGGACTTTTTTTTTTCTTTCTGAGTCAGGTGAAAAAGAAGTGTTTGCATTTTAATTGCATTTGATCTTCTAGTTTGATGACCCCTGTAATTTATATATTGTTCATATTTAGTGCTTGCTGGGCTCCTGCTGCGCAGCTGATAACGTAATTTACTGCCACCCGGCACCCGAACCCATAGGGGGAGGGAGAAGGGAGGGGGGAGAGGGAGAGAGGAGGGGAGCTGGCGGCTACGAGCTTTTTCTTTTTTTTCTCCTGCTGCTTATAAAATTCTCTCTCCTGTTTCCCGCTAGAGCTTATGCCAATCACTATCTTCGTGTGCAGGTGGGACTGAAAAGACCAATAAATGAAGCCCAGCATTCCCTTTTGTTTATATTTAAAGATTGTCATTTGGTTTCCCGCTGCACATGCTATTAGCAGACGCCTGTGCTGTTTGTGAGGGGGGGGGGGGGGAGGAGGGGTTCTGCGCCATCTCAGGGCTCTTCAGTTAATTGGCTTAAAGCAAATCAGTCAAAAAGAACATTGCGCATAGGAGTTCCCCCCACCTCATCCCCCCATCCTTCGGCCCTTATCCCTTATCCTCCTTCCCTCATATTCCTCCCTCCCCCCTCCAACACACACACCTGACTACGCAAGGAAAAGAAGTAGAGGTGGCAACTTGATAATAAAGGTGAGAAAAGTGGAATTAGGACCTTTTGTGTGAGTTAAACTTGCCCGCTATCGAGGGCAGCCGCCTGACTCTTTCGTTGATTTTTTTCAAGCAGCCTATGAGCTTAAGGCAAATCTATAAGAGAACAAATTTCTTTCATTGTTATTATTTTCTTTTTCTTCAGGAGTATATTCACCCACCAGGCCCAACCTGCTCAGAGGACAGACACTGGTGATTAGGAACTTGGGGAGGAGACAGCAGCCACAGGGTGCTGCTTTCTTCCTACTGAAGATCTTACTTTAGTGGCCAGTCATAGGAACAGAGTTGGAAGGGACCTCAGAGGTCAACTAGGCCAACCCTCTAATTTTTCACAAGGAAACCCAGGCCAGTGGAGGATAAGTCACCTGCCCAAGATCACACAGATAGTGTCACAGGCAGGATTTGAAGTAAGGTCTCTCAATGTCTGAGGGCTGCTAGGTAGTGCAGTGGATAGAGCACTGGGCTCAGAATCAGAAAGACATCTTCTTGGTTCAAATCTAGTCTTGAACACTAGCTGTGCGACCCTAGACAAGTCACTTAACCCTACTTACCTCAGTTTCCTCATCTGTAAAATGAGCTGGAGAAGGAAATGGCAAACCATTCCAGTGTCTTTGCTAAGAAAACCCCAAATGGGGTCATGAAGAGTTGGACACAACTAAAATGATCAAACAACTCCCAGTGTCTATACTCTTTTCACAACATCTCCCTCCTATACTCCATAGACCCCCTCTCACTTTTTTTTGTAGACTATCAGAAGTGCTAAAGGACTTTTTGATTTTTATTACAATCTTCATGGACCTTTCTAAAACTGAAAGCATTTCCCCTTCTTGCCTGAGCCCATTCACACCCTCTATTCCACTACTCCTTTCCCCCAGCACTGGCAGGTTCCAACATTCCATTCCCAGCCCATGATTACAGGGTACCACGTATATGTGTATCTTTCTAGGCCTGCATACCCATTGTGCCACCATAGGTCAAGAGTTCTTGACCTTTTTGTGTCATGGAGTGAAACCCAGGAATGGACCCCTTCACAGAATAGTGTGTTTAAACACATAAAATGCAAACCATAGGATTACCAAAAAAAATACATTGAAATGAAATTATCAAAATACTTTTTTCTTTAAAAAGTTCATGTACCCCAGATTAAAAACCCTTGCTCCAGGGAGTAAAATCAACTTTGAAGATGATGAACCCAAAACAACTTGGAATGATCACAGACATCTTTCTTTATTTAAATAACATGCTGCATCCTCATATTCCCCATGATAGGTGAAGGAGTATGGGACAGCTTTGAATGTAGAGTCACAGGACCTGAGGTCAAATACCAGTTCTGCCCACTTGTATTATTTTGCTTTTGTTCTTCAGTCATTTCAGTCACGTCCAACTCTTTGTGACTCCATTTGGGGTTTTCTTGGCTGAGATACTAGAATGATTTGCCATTTCCTTCTCCAGCTCATTTTACAGATGAGGAAACTCAGACAAACAGAGTAAAGTGAATTCCCCATGGTCACACAGCTAATAAGTGTCTGAGGCCATGTTTGAACTCAGGAAGCTAAGTCTTCCTGACTTCAAACTTGGTACTCAATCCACTTCACCACTTAGCTACAAATGCATGATCCTAGGATAAGGATACTCTGATGAAGCACACTTTAAAACAAATTCCATTGTGTAGTTGACTATATTTTGCAATATACATTGAGCCATATAAACTCAATATAGCAGTGTGGCATAATGGATAAAGAGCCAGGCTTGGAGTCAGAAAGATGGGTTCAAATTCTTTCTCTGACATATACTAGCAGAATGACCACGAACAAGTCATTTAATCTCTCAGTGGTTCAGGCAATAATTTAAGACTGTAAAATCTTCATTACTGAAGGGACTCTCCATACCAAAGGTTCCCCACCTTATTAATGGAATCAGAGTTCTAGACCACCCCTAAAATTTGATTAATACATTAGTTGCTAAGAACCAATTTTCCTTGAAATCTCAATCTTACGTGGTTATATAAATTTATTGTATGACTTTTATGCTAATATCTACAACATTATACAACTTGTCAAATTGATATTCCTAAAATACAGGTCTGACCATTCCATATCCCTTTTCAAGAAGCTTCAAGAACTCTCTATCACCCCTAACCTAAAATAACTCCACTGTTTGGCATTGAAATCTGGTTCCAGCCTCACTTTACATGTTACTTCCCCTCACCTAATGTTCCAGCACAATTGGTATACTTACTATTCCCAGTAGATGAAATTCTATCTATTACTTCTCTGCCTTGGCACAAGTTGGTTCCCAGACCTGGAATGCTCCCTCAGCTCATATCTGCCTCTTGGAACCCCTAAGACCTTCAAGACTCAGTTTGTGTCACCTCCTAGAAGAGACCTTTCTTGATTCCCTAGATAGTAGTGACACCCCCAAGCACTTTGAAAACCTTAAAATACTATGTAAGTGCTAGTTGTTAGTATTGTGTATTTTGAATATGACTTATATTTACTTATCTATGTACATGCATCACTCCAAGAGAATGTGAGCTTCTTGAGGACAGGGACTATCTCATTTTTGTATCCTCACTGCCCAGGTCCTAATGCCTTTTTTTTTTTTTGACTCGAGCATAAATTGGATTTGAGCGAGGCAGAGTTACACAGTCATCAGCCTCACTCTCTTCCAGAGTCATCAAAGTTCAGTGGCAAGACAAAAGTCAAGACAACCAAAAGTGGCCCAGGATGCAACAGATGACCTTGGTGTCTTTGATGTCTAAGCAAGCTCCAGTGCTCCACAGTGCTTGCTTCTGCTGATTTCATGGCCCATTGGAACAAATCATTCTCACCCATCCATTCCACCGGGAGAATTCTTCTGATACTTAGGGTAGACATGCCCCCTAACTCACCAATAGGTTTGAGGCTTTTCTGTTACCCTCAACCTCGTTTAGCCTGTCTGCTGAAATGGTTTAATGGAGTGTGGCCACTGTAAACGCTACAACTTCTTGGAGCCATCAGGTGTGAATTGGGTGAAGGTAGATGTCAAAGGTGGATGAGCAGCCCTGAAAAAAAAAGCTCCTCAAGTCCTCACACCAGAGGCGCTAATCTGTCCTGACCACTCATACACACCATGGGTGATGTCTTTTGACTTGAGCAAAAGGTTCTAAGGCAGTTCTTAGTACACAGCAGGTACTTAATAGCTGTTTGTTGAATTGAATAGAATTGTTTTTACCATAATTGAGGCAATGTGATGCAGTAGAAAAGACATGGGGCTAGGAATCATGAACCACTTTCAAGTCTTGGCTCTATCACTTAGCTAGCTGTGTAACCCTCGGCAATATATCCAACTCCTCTAAGCTGCAGTTTCCTTATCTGTAAAATTAAGGGATTGATCCAGATGATCTCAACATCCTTTTCTGGCTCTGATATTTTTATGTTTCTAATGGTAAATCTGATGAAATAAAATATGTATCAGTAAAGTAAGACAGTGCTTAGATGTTCTAGAGCAAGTCTGTATTTCTGAGTCCTTATATGCTCCACAGATCTCCACTTTTTCTCACCAATCCCCAATTACTAAAGGACTTAACCTGTAGCCTAATCCATGCTGGCCACATCTTTGGTGCAGCCCAGAGGAGGATCATAGAATTTTGCTCCAGGATCTCAACAAAATTGTGAGTCTTGCCAAGCAAACAGAATATTCTGGCAGAAGACCAGAGGGCAACAATAGTACTTTTAAAGGCTCTCAGTTCCCTTTATGCTATGGAGTATTGGCAGTGGAGTTGGTTTCAATTTAAAATTTTCCTTAAGGGAAACTTAGCAAGGGTACATATCCCCCAGTGTGGCTTAAATGAAACACTGACTAACACTACTCCATGACATGGCCAGCTGACTTCTTTGTGGGGGTAAATCAAACGAAAGCCATTGCATGTAGAGGAGAGCCTTCAATGGTTTTGCTCAGAAATTCCTTCCAACTACCAAAGTAGGATGAGCATGCTCAAGTGGTCCTTTGGAAGATAGTTGTTGCCTTCCATTCAGTCTGGCTGCTGCCCTTGTCTTTCTAGTACAGTTTCCTATACATTCCTGAGGTGTGTCTTTTCTACTCACTAATGAAGCCATTGTAATATTTTCAGTAGAGATGTGACATAAAAGAAAGAATGGACCTGACTGAGCAGTTTCCATTGCAGTTATTTTAAGTTATTTCAACTACAAGGGCCAAAAATAACCGAGATCAAGAAAGAGATAAAACTACTGTTTAGATCATATGCAGTGGAAACTCCAATGGGTAAAATAACTGGGCAGTAAACTAACACCAAGCCAATTTTTTCCTCAGAAAAATTCTTGGGAACATCTGGTAGACAGCTATAAAGTTTTCTTGTTCTTGTTTGGGTTTTTTCAATGTCCACTGGCTTTCTACTAGGGTAAGTGTCTTCTGCTCTTTAAAAGACTATACCCTATGCTTAAAACACATCATAAACTAAATGATCTATTAAGAATTGCAAGCATGCCTTGGTTACTTGTCATTTATACCTGACTGCACTTTAAATGATGGCAGTGGGAACATCAGAAACATAAGCTCCAGATGTTTTCGATGAGTCCAACAACAGAGAAGGGAAAAGGTCCTGCCAAATAAATATTCCTTCATGAAAATTAGGATACTAACGCCTATAATATTTCCAGTTTCTGATCAGTGATTACCTACTGAAAGGGCTCATTTGCTAACAATTATAAATAAGTCAAAAATAATATACAGAATTTTTCTTCATAAAACACATATTGTCTTGGGGAATTGTGATTCCCATATATCCTAATGGCCTTGTCACTATATCCAAAACAAAATGGTAGAGCTAAGGAATCTATGGACCCAGCTTAAAATTGAGTGTTTTTCCACCAAATACTCCAACTTTAAGGACTCCTGGATACAAATTTCAGAGCTACTGAAATTGTCATTTATTTTTTAAAAATTCATGACTAGACTTTGAGCAATGAGAAGAGCTGAGAAAGTTTTGTCAATCCTAAGAGTCTAGCGGAAATAAGACACAGATGGAATTCACAAGAGTTTGGTGGGACTGAAGGTCAAAAAGGACAATGATTTAGCTTCTCAGTTGACTCCTATCCCATCTCCTCTTTCTTGCTTATACTTCTAAAGTATTGGGCCAATTTCAAGAAGAGTCACCTGTTTGGTGACTATGTTCACATGTAGTAAAAGCTAAATTTATATAGTACTTTAAGGTTTGCAAAGAGCCTTACATACTATCTCCTTTGATCTTCACAACAATCGTGTGAAGTAGGTGTTGTTATTATTTGAGTTTACAGATGAGAGGAGTGAGACTAAGAGAGTTTGTCGTACCCAGCATCCCACAGCTAATGTCTGAAGCAGGGTTTAAATTCACATTTTCCTGACTCCAAGTCCAGCATTATTTTATCCACTAGACCACCTAGCTGCCTATACTAGATCATGAGGAAAGATATATAAGGAATAAAAAGCGTAGCTCTCATAGCATTTATTGTCTAGTTTAGAAATTTACAAAATCAAGGAAGAGAAAACAGTAAGAAAGAATAGCCAGCAATATTGTTGGTGGAGTTGTGAACTGATCCAACCATTTTGGAGAGCAATTTGGAACTATGCCCAAAGGGCTGTAAAAATGTGCATACTCTTTGACCCAGCAATAGCACTTTTAGGGCTGTATCCTAAAGAGATCATACAAATGGGAAAAGAACCCACATGTACAAAAATATTTATAGTAGCTCCTTGTGTGGTGGCAAAGAATTGGAAATTGAGAGGATGCCCATCAATTGGGGAATGGCTGAACAAGTTGTGGTATATGAATGTAATGGAATACTATGTGCTATAAGAAATGATGAACAGGCTGACTTGTATGGACTGATGCTGAGTGAAGTGAGCAGAACCAGGAGAATGTTGTACACAATAACAGCCATGTTGTGCAATGACTAATATTGATAAACTTAACCCTTCTCAGCAATACAAGGGTCTAAGACATCTCTAAAGGCCTCATGATGGAAAGTGCTACCACAAAGAAGAAAGAACTATGGAGTTTGAATGCAGATTGAAACATACTATTTGCTATTTTTTTTCTTTTGTTGTGTTTTGTTTCCTCTTTCTGGTGGTTCCTCCTATTGGTTCTAATTCTTACTTACAACATCACTAATGTAAAAATATGTTTAATAGGAATGTATATGTAGAGCCTATATCAGATTGCACTCTGCTTTGGGGAGGGAGTTAGCGAGGGAGAGGGAGAAAATTGAAAACTCAAAAGCTTATGGAAGTGATTGTTGAAAACTGAAAATAAATTAATTTTAAAAAAAGAATAGCCAGCAATAAGACATAGGGGACTATGCACTGCCCTCCCTATCAGCCCATTGTACTATAGGAGTAAACTAGATTTAGATTTTGGGGTAAGTCTATTCCAATTCACCAGACTTGATAGAAAAATAAACATCATTCATTATTGAACAGTCTTGGAACCACCATATGATAAAATTCATAGCACTTAGCACAGTTCCTGGCACATAGTAAGTGCTATATAAATGTTAGTTATTATTGTTGTTTGTTGTTCAGTCACTTCAGTCATGTCTGACTCTTTGTGACCCCATTTGGAGTTTTCTTGGCAAAGATGCTAGAATGATTTGCCATTTCCTTCTCCAATTTATCATTATTATCATTATTATTATTATTATTATTATTAATCTAAGTGGTCTCTTTTCCCTTTCACAACATTCAGCTGCACCTCTACTTCATCAAGGTACAGTCAGTAGGACCTTCCTTCGCAACAGTCCCCACCTTATACAATTCAAGCCTATTCAACAAAAATTTATTAAGTTTATGCCACGTGTGTGGGGCACTCTGCTTGGCAAGACTTCTCTACTTTCGGTATTCATTGTTTCACAGCCTTCCCATGGATGCCCGACTGTGATTGTAGTTAAAATTTCTCTCTCAGGCTTCCACGTCTTTGTTGCCACTTTCAAACAGTTGGAACAGCTTTGCCTAATAATGTTGTACTGTCTTGTTATAGCCTATTCTCCCCAAGGAGCTAAACCGGAGGCATTGGCACCCAACTGTCAGTTTGCTCCCCCACCCGCTTCCCCTAGTGCCATTTTGGCAACAGAGAGATCAAAGAAAGTTACCCTGGCCAGACTATCCATCCACATTTCCTCTGCTTAGCTCTCTCTTTCCCTCAGGGTCCTCTGACTATCCCCCAGATAAGTAGAACTCTACTACTGAGGAGGAAGAGATAGCAGCAAGTTGGATTTGTTGTTGCTGTTTGGTTGTTAGTTCTTTTGTCTTGTTTTTCAGTTACTTTATTGATTCAATAAATGCAGAGTGTTGGGATAAGAAGCTGGGGATCTAAATCATGCCCACAGAGATGAATGGTGGGAGATGGGGAACTAGATGTGTAGTTTGTGACCACCTGCTTTTCTCTGAGAAATAACAGACCAAAAAAAAAAAAAGATTGTAAAATGCTTGGCAAATATACGGCATGCTATAAATGCTAAATAATGGTTTCCTACAGTATTCCACTATTAACACTTTCCATGTGTGACTAAGTCGAGAAGAATGGGGAGAGCTGGCTGGCAGGAATCAGCAGCTTTCTTCCCAGAGTCAGTCATATGTGCCCTGCCGAGCACATAAATCTGATGGCTGTATATCTAAATGCCATATTAGCATGCAGAAGAGAAGCAATTCAAAGCCCATGGGATCATTTCTTTAAAGCCGGAAGGTACTTCAGAAGCCATCTAGTCCAATCCCCTCATTTTACAGATGAGAACAATTAAATGACTTATCCAAAGTCACACAAGTAGTATCAAGGGTGGGATGGCTTCCACCTACCTGAAAGAATTCTTGTGAGAAGCAAATGAGATAGTATTTGTAGAGTGTTTAGCACAATGCTTGGCACATAGTAGGCATTTAATAAATGCTAATTCCCTTCTCTTTCTCTTCCTCCTAAAAGTCTAAGAGAACAAAAGAATATAAATATACACATAAATATGTTTACATCTTATCTATACATAATATATAAATAAAAGAGTAGGTTGTTCATTAGGTAGAGCAGGGGAAACAAAAGGGAGAAGGCCTTATTGAACCAACTTGTTTCTGGAAACCTTCCTATGTTTAAAAAGTTAGCAAAGAGGGCTGGAAGTAGCAGAATGTAAGGGTCTATTTTTTCACTCTATCTTTGTATTTCCAACTCTTAGCCTAGGTTTGCACTATGTTGTTGTTGTTCAATTGTGTCCACTTCATGATCCCATTTGGAAATTTCTTGGCAAAGATACTGGAGTGGCTTACCATTTCCTTCAGCTTATTTTACAGATAAGGAAACTAAGGCAAATAGGCTGATGTGACTTGTCCAGCGTCATACAGCTATTAAGAATCTGAGGCCAGCTTTGAATTCAAGAAGATGAGTCTTCCTGACTCTAGGCCTGGCACTCTATTCACTACGTAACCTACCAAAGTAGGCAATTAATATATGTTTGCCTAATTGGGTTGGAGGAAATCCTATGATCTTGAACAAGTCACTTAATACCTGTAAATTTAATTTCTTCATCTATAAAATGGGGTCAGATACCACTTCTCTCCCAGATTCTTGAGACAATGGCTATAACTCTCTTTGTAACCATAAAACTCTATGAGAATGTGTGTTATTGTAATTAAACTGAAAGAATTTCATAGGAATAGTTTCAAGATTTGATTGTGATTGAGCCCCAATGTAACTAAATCAATAATTATAAGAACAGCTAATACTTGTGTAGCCCCTTAAAGTCTGAAAAGCACTTTACATAACACAATTTTCATTTGAGCTTCACAACAATATGAGGTAGGCACTGCTATTATTATTATCCTAATTTACAGATAAGGAAAGTGAGCCACAGATCTAAAGTGTTTTGCCCACAGTCGCACAACCAGTAAGTGTCAAAGGTAGGATTTGAACCTAGAGCCCTATGATACCAAGTCCAGAATTCTATCCATTATACCACACTATTATGTTTACTAAATCCTTACAAGAAGAATCATGCCCCACTCCCTATCCCCAAAATAGAGCAGTGCCATCACCTAACTTTTCCTCAAGAGGAGTTTGTTTGTTAAGTAAATTAATCAATTAGAAAGATCCCAAAGGGGTAAAGTTGGAGAATTGTAATTTGCATAATCAGTCTGGAGGCTGCCTTTGAATCCCTTATTAGATTCATTGCCTGTGTCTATACCCTACAATAAAAGAACCACGAAAAGACCATATACTAAAATAAAAAGAAATGTCCTTTAAAGGCATTTTTATATACAAAGGAAGTCCGTCCTGAATAAAGTTATTTGAGTATGATGATTTGGACCTCAAGACAGGCTACAAGAAAATTTGCAGAATACTTTTTTTTTAATTTAAAAGTAATTATCATGATCAGAATCACTTTAATCAAGTCTTCCATTAATCAATCAAACGATCAGTTTTTCATTGCTCAGTATTTGACCTTGAATTGTCTGAAGGATAAGTGCTTTCCTACATATTCATCTATGGGAGGTAGACAAGAAATAGTTCTTGCTGTTAGAGGACTTGTTAGAAGACTTAGAAGTCCAACTTGTCAAGAAAGGCAAACATAAGATAATTTTCCACAATGCTTATAAATTATCTTTAAGAGTTCAGGCCTAAGCAGAAGCAATACTTTGCCACAATTAAAGGCTTTGACACAGTAAAAAAAATTCCTTCATACAGTGTTCTTTTTTAGCATAGGGGATTTAGGAGTGAGGCTGGGATGAGCCTCGAAGGAGAACTCTTGGGTAGCTTGAGTGGAGTCCACTTATGCTTGAACTCCAAACCATCCCAAGCTATAAATCACCCCACCACCATCTCAAGACTCCAACAACAGCTGGTAAAGATGTAAGATGCCAAAAGGAAAGACAGATAAGAAGGGTTAATGGACAGGAATTAGCTGATTCATGCCACGCCTTCTAGAATCACACAGAATATGCCAAATCCCTCTCCCAGATGTCTGCCCTTTGAGTATTAGAACTCATCTATCCCGTCCTCCCTAAGGCATCTAGGTAGCACAGTGGATAGAGCACTGGACCAGAAGTCAAGGAGACATAAATTCAAATCTAGCCCCAGACACTTACTAGCTGTGTGATTATGGGCAAGTCACTTAACCTTGGTTTGCCTCAGTTTCCTCCACAGTAAAATGGAGATAATAATAGTACTTACCTCCCAGGGTTGTTGTGAAGATCAAATGAGATAATAATTTATAAAGTACTTAGTACAGTGCCAGTACATAGTAGGCACTCAATAAATGCTTGTTTCCTTCCCTCCTAAGCATTCTCGTGTCTTTTAATAATTCTTCATGTGACCTCTCCTCATATGGCAAGGTTTCTAGTCCTCTGACCATTCTGCTTATCCTCCTCTGGGTGTATTTCAGTATATCAGCTTTAAGGCCATAAAAGAGCACAATACACTAGAAATGTTCTGAAAAACTCAATGAGACTATTCTGAAGATCTGAACACTGTACTTCTACCAATACAACCTAATATTGTAATTATCTTTTGGTGCAGTTATATCCTATTATTGACTCATGCTGAGCTTAAAGGCATCCAGTCAAACAAAACCTCTCTGCCGTTTTATTTTTTAAATTGATAGATTTTGCCTTAACAAAACAAAATTATACATAGTTCCCAAGAACACTTAAGCAGAATAACAATAAAAGATTGTGAATGATTATACATACTTGTATTATCTGCCATATATTAAAAGAAATGAGGTAATTTAACTTTAAGGAAGTACCAACATCATACAGTGAATTTGACTTGAATTTTGTTGTCTTATTTCATACAGTTATAGTCGATGTGTATACTGTTCGTTTGGTACTTCTTTCTTCACTCCAATCATTTTCACATCAATCCTCCCATATTTCTTTAAGTAATTCATTTTTGTTATTCCTTTTGAAACAGTAATATTCCAGCCATTCTCCACACACATTGTTGGACATGTAGTTTGTTTCCAGCTTTTTACTTACACAAATAGTAGCAGTATGAATATTTTTGTGTGGGTGTCTTTTCTTCCTCTTAACAGTTTCTCTAAAGTACTGAGACAACAGAGCCTAAGAGAATGAACATTTTTGTTACTTTTATTGTATGATTCCATATGGTTTTCCAAAACAGTAAAGCCAATTCCCAGCTCCACTAACAGTGAATTAATATGCCTGTTTTCTCACAGCCCCACCAACATTGAAGTTTTTCATTTTTTACTATCTTTGCCTAGTTGAATGGATGTGAGATGGTGTTGATCCAAAATCTCTCAGAATTGTTTTAGTTTGCATTTCTCTGCTTATTAGCAATCAATAAACATTTAAGTGCCTAGTATGTACCAGGTACTGTGCTAAGGGCTGGGGATACAAAAAGAGAGAAAAGACATCCCTGCCTCAAGGAACTTACAGTCTAATGGGGAGACAACATGCAAGCTAAATGCAAGATAAATAGGAAATAAATAAAAGAAAGAAAGCACTGAAATTAAGAGGGGCTACAGAAAGCTTCCTGTAGAAAGTGGAATTTTAGTTGGGACTTAAAGGAAGCCAGAGAGAACAGTAGTCAGAACAGAGGAGGGAAAATATTCTAGTCACAGAGAAAATGCTAGAGAGAATACCCAGAGCTAAAGAGATAAAGTATCTTGTTCACAGAACAGCCAGAAGGCCAATGTCACTGAATTGAAGCATATTTGTTGGGGAGAAAGGTGTACAAGGACTGGAAAGGTAGGAGGGAACTAGGCTATGAACACTTCTTCAAATAATTGTTCTACTTTTGAAAACTGCCTGTTTATATCTTGTGACAGTTTTTTGATTTCTTAATCTTAGTTTTGCCAGTTCCCTATAGATTTGGATATTAGACTTTTGTCATAAATGTTTAATGATGTTTTTTCCTCCATCCATAACAGAATGCATTTAGGTTCAAGCTTTTATAACTGTTTTTTGGCTTTTCTACCAACATATCTTGTTATGTTGTTTTATATATTCACTAGAATTCCAGGGAATAGCAAGGAGAGATAAGAAGGTTTTCTTAAATGAGCTATGCAAAGAAATAGAAGAAAACAATAGAATTGAAAGACAAGAGATCTCTTCAAGAAAATTAGAGATATGGGGCTGGTAGATGGTGCAGTGGATAGAGTACCAACTCTGGAGTCAGGAGGGCCTGAGTTCAAATCCAGCCTCGGACACTTGACACTTACTAGCTGTGTGACTCTGGGTAAGTCACTTAACCCCATTGCCTAGCCAAAAAAAGGAAAGAAAAGAAAATTAGAGATATCCAGGGAACATTTCATTCAAAAATAGGCATGATAAAAGACAATATGGTAGAGACTTAGCAGAAGCAGAAAAGATAAAGATGAAGTGGCAAGAATACACAAAAGAACTATATAAGAAAGACCTTAACATCACTGATAACCATGATGGTTTGGTTACTGATCTAGAGCCAGACATCCTGGAGAATGAAGTTAAATGTGCCATAGGAAGCATTACTAACAATAAGGCTATTTGGGGGTGATGGAATTCCATCTGAGATATTTAAAGTCCTAAAAGACAATGCTGTTAAAGTACTGCACTCAATATACCAGCAGATTTGGGAAACACAACAGTGGCCACTGGAATGGAAAAGATCTGTTCATGTCCCAGTCCTAAAAAGCAATGCCAAGGAATATTTAAAGTACTGAATAATTGTGCTCATTTCACATACCAGCCAGGTTGTGCTTAAGATTCTGTAAGCTAGGCTTCAGCAATACGTGAACCAAGAATTACCAGAAGAGCAGATTGGTTTTCAAAAAAGCAGAGGAACTAGAGACCAAATTGCCAACATTCACTGGACTAGGGAGAAAGTAAGGGAGTTCCAGAAAAACCTCTACTTCTGCTTCATTGACTACACTAAAGCCTTTGACTATATGGATCACAATAAAATGTGGCAATTCCTCAAAGAGATGGGAATACCAGATCATCTTACTTGTCTCCTGAGGAACTTATATGCAGGCCAAGAAGCAACAGGGAAAACCAATCATGGAACAACTGATTGGTTTAAGATTGAAAAAGAAATACAACAATGCTGTATATTATCACTTTATTTGTTTAACTTACATACAGAGCACATCATGCAAAATGCCAGATTGGATGAGTGAAAAGCCAGAATTAAGGTTGCCAGGAGAAATATAAACAATCTTAAATATGCAAATGATACCACTTTGAGGACAGAAAGCTAAGAGGAATTAAGAGGCCTCTAGATGAGGGGGAAGAGGATAGTGTAAAAGCTGGCCTGAAACTTAACATCAAAAAAAAAAAAAGATCTTGGCCAGTGGCCCCATCACTTTCTGGAAAACAGAGGGAGAAGAAATGACAGCAGTGTCAGATTTTGTATTTCTTGGACTGCAGATAATGACCGCAGCCATGAAATTAAAAGACACTTGCTCCTTGGAAGGAAAGGTATGGCAAATCTGCACAGCATATTGAAAAGCAGAGATATCACCTTGCCAACAAAGGTCTGTAAAATCGAAGCTATGGTTTTTCCAGTAACAATGTATGGATTGTAAGGAAAGCTGAGCACCAGAGAATCAACGTTTTTGAATTTTGGAGCTGGAGAAAACTTTTGAGAGTCCTTTGGACAGCAAAGAGGTCAAATCAGTCAATACTTAGAGAAATTAATTCAGGCTACTTACTGGAAGGTCAAATACTAAAGCTGAGGCTTAAATACTTGGGTCACATAATGAAAAGACATGACTCAATAGAATAGGCACTGATGTTGGGAAAGATTTAAGGCAAAGGGAAAAAGGGATGGCAGAGGATGAGATAGGTAGTGTCAAGGAAACAACAGACATGAACTTGGATAGACTTTGAGAAATAGGAGAGGATAGAAGGATCTGACATGCTATGAGGTCATGAAGAGTTGGACATGATTGAACAACAAAGTATAAATCCAATCTTAAATTCTGCTAACACAATTAGGTATATATCTCCACACTCCCTTATCTACACCAATGACCTCTTAATTACTGGATCAATGTCTTCATTCCTCTTGTTTTCTTTGCAGTTCTTAATATTGTTGACTACCCTTGATCAGCCACTCATCCCTTCTTTACCTGGTCTATTGCAATAACCTCTTAATCAGTATCTCTGCCTCTAGTACTTTTCCCATTCCAATCCATCCTCAACAAAGTTGCTAAAGTGATTTTCCTAAAGATCACATTGCTAGCCCTACTCATTAAACTCCAGTGGTTCCCTATAACTTCTGGGATCAAATATAAATTTCTATTTGACTTTTAAAGCCTTCACAGCCCAGTTCTAACTTTTCCAGTCTTGTTATGTGTTACTCTCCTTCCAATACTCTACGATCCACGAAGCCTTCCTCATGCATGACACTTCATTTCCTATCTTTTTCCTTTGCACTGGTTGTCCCTCATACCTGGAATACACTTCCTCCTCACTTCTGTCTTTTAGAATTCCTTGTTTTTTTTTTAAGTAATATTTTCTACACAAAAATTTTCTTGATCTCTCCCAGCTGCTAGTTCTGCCCTCCACCCCTTTACCTTGTATATCTTTTCTATATACTTAGGCATATATTGTATTCTTCCAATAATAGAATGTAAGCTCCTTGAGGTCAGAGACTATTTCATTTCTGTCTTTGTACCTGCAGCACCCAGAGCAGTTAGGCAGCACAGTGGAAAAAGAGTCAGGAAGACTCATCTTCCTGAGTTCAAATCTGGCCTCAGACACTTACTAGCTGTATGACCCTGGTCAAGTCACTTAGCCCTGTTTGCCTCAGTTTCTTCATCTGTAAAATGAGCTGGAGAAGGAAATGGAAAACCACTCCAGTATCTTTGCCAAGAAATCTCCAAATGGGGTCACAAAGAGTCAGACATGATTAAAATGATCAAACAACAATAATCCAGATAAGCTGCCCTTCTCAACTGTTTGTGAAGTACCACTTCAGCTCCCTTATGGAGCCCATGAAAGACTAAGTTGTTTATGTCCAAATGTGGTCTTTCAGCCATCTATGATGATGAAAACATATCCTTATAGAAGTGCTGACAAAGTAAATCTGTCTAATAGCTCTATCCAAAAAGGAAATGAGGTTAATTTGGCATAAGTTGTTATAATGAACTAAAGCATTTGATGTTGCCAACAAAGATTGAGGTAAGGTAGAGGAAAGAAATTCAGGGCGTTTCCTTTCTCTGCTACATTGAGTCTGAAGTATCAGCAAGATATTCTAGTGCAAAGATGATTACCCACCAACCAACCAACAGATATTTATTAAAAGTGTTCTAAACTAGGAGAAAAGAAACAGGCTTTTAACAGGCACTTACTATATGCCAGAGCACTGTGCTAAGCACTTTATAAATATTATCTCATTTGATCCTCACGACAACCATGGAAGGTAGATGCTATTATCATTCCATTTTTACAGTTGAGGAAATTGAGACAGACAGGGTAAGTAACTTACCCAGGGTCACACAGCTAATAAACATCTGAGGCCAGATATGAACTCAGGCCTTTCTCTGGGCTCAGCCCTCTATCAACTGGTCACTTAGCTACTGCACAGTGCTATCATCCTAAATGCCGGGTCAACACATAGTTTATATGGTCCCTGACGTAAATATAATCAATAAGATGTCTGCTCCATTCCCACCATTTGATGCCCCTAAATGGCCTAACATAAGTATTAGTGCAATCTCCCTTCACTGTATACAGCTGGTCCCCTGTGGTTGACTTCCAAATGACACAGTTTCTTTCTTTAGAGCCAGCCCCTTGGTGCTTCCAGAAAGATGGGTTTTACTGATGAGGGCTTCCTCCAAGACAATGGGTTGGCTCTGACTCTTGGGGGCTGTTTTTGGAGCAGCTTCCTTTTGTGCTAGCCTCTGAAAGATGACCTTTATTAAGAATTTAGTACTTTTCATCTTTCTCCCTCTTCACATCTGCCTCCTCTAGTTATATTTGTGTCTTACAATCCCCCATTCTCCTTACTATACTGGCAGAAAGAATGATGGTACCATTTATGGCAATAAAGAGGTCAAGTAGGAAATAATTTACAGGTAGTAGGAGGTTGGAGGAAGTTTCTGGAATCATTTGTATATAGATGATATCTGAAACTATAAAGGTGGGAGGAATTCCTGAGGGAACAATCATAGGAGAAAAAAAAGAAATAGGCCTAGAGATTTCTTTGGTGACCATCACCATCCCTTGGAAAAGGGAGACTACATTGAAGGAATATAAGATGAACAGAAAAGACAAGGACCTTGGAAATCTGGATTAAAAAGTTTCAGGAAGGGATTTGTTTTTGAGTCATTTTCCAGTCATGTCTGAGTCTTTGTGACCTCTTTTGGGGTTTTCTTGGCAAAGATACTGCAGTGATTTGCCATTTTCTTCTCCAGCTCATTTTATAGGTGAGGAAACTGAGGCAAACAGGATTAAGTGACTTGCCCAGGGTCACATAGCTAGTGCCATTGTTGTTCTGGTATATCCTTCATTCTCAAAGAGGACTGTGACATCAGGAAAGTGATGCCTTGACATGCAAGTGAATTGGATTTAAGTGAAGGAGAGCTGTGCAAAGTCACTACCCTCACTTTCTCCTCTGGGTCCATTTGGGTCCAGTGACAAAATATAGATCAGAATGACTGGAGGTGGCCCTGGATGCAGAGAGAGAACTGGGTCTTTTTAAGCTAGGTAAGGTCTTTAACAGGTATCAGTTTGACCGAGGCAACACCCATTTAATGATTAAGGCTAGGTAAGAAATCAACGACACTAGTGTTAGGAAGTTAAGCACAGTCCAAAATAACTCACATACAAATTTAAGGTTTGTAGAGTCTATGATATAGGTAGTGACATTTATCTCCATTTTACAAATTGGGAAACTGAGGCATAGAATGTTTAAGTGACTTTCCCATGTTTGATCAACTGAAAAGTGAGAGCTGGAAACCAACCCCTGGCTTTTGATTCCGGGTTCAGCTCTATCTCCACCACATGCTTGCTGCCTCCCAATTGGATTAAACACAGTCTAGAGGTCAACAAAGACAACAAAGGGGAAGTGGCCTAATACTTGGCCTTGAGGAGGTCACTTAAGGTGTTTACAGCATCTGAGACACCTAGGTACCTTAGATATAAAAGTACTGAGAAGGAAATTATGTGGCAAAGACTGCACATTCCAAGGGGGCTGAACCTGAAGGTGAAAACATTTTTGTTAACCTTTAACAAAGAAAGCAGTGGGAGAGAAGATAAGTTGTCTGCTCCCTGGGGAGGAAACAGGTACAATCAAAGAGAGATAAAGAGATTACAGAAAAGCTACTGTAAATGATTCCTTTGCCCCTGTCTTCACTAGGGAATTGATGGTCCAACTGTCCCTCCCACTTCTTTCAGGGCAGTGAAGGTGCAGCTCTAGGACAACTGAGAAAAGGTCGACGGAACAACTTGGGAAATTAAGAAGGTCATAAATCACCCCAAATAGTGTGGCACTTGTCCAGGAATTCTAAAGGAACCAGAGAAAAGGAGTAACTAAGCTACTAATGAAAACACTGTGTCTAATTCATCACTGGAAACAGGACTTTAGACACTGCTGTACTCAACATTTTAAATGTGAGAGGAGGAGAAGCTCAATATTCTATAGAAATTTGTTCATCTGTAGAGAGGCACATGAGGCTCACTTGTAGGTCCATTGCTTTGATGTCAAAAGGAGTCATTAAAAAATCAGCATTAATCAAATATCTGATTGAGATAAGTACCAAAGGGGTGAACTGATATACTAACAGAGGAAAGGACATAGCTTGGTGAATGCTATTTGTCCTTTTTTTTTTTAAGAAGATGAATGATATCACAAATGAGTGGTGTCTTGACTGGCTTATGAAATGGATTTAAGTGACACAAAGTTGTCAGCCTCATTCTCTTTTCCAGAGTCATCTAAATCCAGTTGCAAGACAAAATAAGGATGACTGGCAATGGCCCAGGATGCAGTGGATGACCTTGGCATCTTTGATGTCTTGCCAAGCTGTAAGCACTCTACAATGCCTGCTTTGGCCTCCTTCATAGCCATCGAAATAAATTGTTCTCATTCACCCATTCTTCCAGGGAACGTCTTCACATGCTTGGAATAGACATTCCCATAACCCACTGACAAGTTTGAGGCCTGTCAGTTTACCCTTAATCTGGTTTAGCCCCATCTGCTGAGAGGGTTTTACCAGGGTGTGACTGCTGCACATGCTACAGCTTCTTTGGAGTCACAGGTGAGAGTTGGGTGACAGGTGGACACCAAAGGTGGATGAGCAGCCCCAAAAAGTGTTCAGCAAGCCCTCACAACAGAGGTGCTAGTCCTTCCTGGGCACCCCATACACCCCAAACAAGCTTGGTGAATGAACAAGTATTAATGGAAGAGACCAACTCCTGAAGATCTTCTCTGAGGAACTCCTAAGTGGTAACCACCCATTGGTGAACAAAGGGCAGCTGAGAAACATTGCCGCTAGTTTATAAAACTTCCCAACACCTAGCAAATGGTACCTGGCACATAGCAGGCTCTTAATAAAGGCTTGTGGTGGAATTGAATGGTCTGACAAGTCTTGAAAGGTCTTTGGGTATGATTACAGAGCTAACTATAGGGGAAAATGTCAAATTCACTGCCCTTTAGGCCCAAACTTCTTTAACCCAGCAGCCAGACTTAGTGTCTCAGAACATCTCATAGGACTATAGATTTAGAGCTGTAATAAACTCTAGGCCTTATCTAGTCCAGGGGTGGGGAACCTGCAGCCTTGAGGCTACATATGGCCTTCTAGGTCCTTGGGTACAGCCTTCTGACTGAGTCCAAGTTTTACAGAACAAATCCTTTTATTAAGGGGATTTGTTCTGTGAAGTGTGGATGCAAAGAGCTGTACTTGAGGACTTAGAAGGCCATGAGTAGCCCTGAAGCCACAGGTTCCCCAGCCCTGAGAGTCCAGCCCTCTCATTTTACAGAGAAGGAAAATGGGGTCCAAAGAGAATGAATTGCTTAAGGTCACACAGATTGTAAGTAGCAGACCTGGGCTTTAAAAACAGGCCTTGGGGGCAGCTAGGTGGCACAGTGGATAGAGCACCAGCCCTAAAGTCAGGAGGACCTGATACTTGACGCTTACTAGCTATGTGACCCTGGGCAAGTCACTTAACCCCAATTGCCTTGACAAAACAAATAAACAAACAAATAGGACTCTAAATCCAGGCCTCATTCCATGACACCACACCTTCACTCATCACTCAAACACCACTGGAGAAGTAAGAAAGGGAGGAATTTCCTTATCTCTCTTCATATTCCTAATGTTCCTAGCCACCTAGAGAGAAGAAAACAGTAGGGAAAGAAAAATTTTCACTGCTTGTGTTTTAGCCAACTCATTTAAATGCAGCCCATTGACTGGCCCTCCTTTTAAAGACCTGAAAGAACAGGAGAAAACTAAAATGAAAAGAGGTAAAGGATACCAATTTATTGAGTTTAGATGAGATTAGAACAGAGCATTACTGTTTGTCCTTTGTTCTTGAAGAGGACCAATGACATAAGGAGGGTGAAGACGTCTTAACTTGCAAGTGACTTGGATTTAAGTGAAGCAAGAGCTGTACAAAGTCATCAGCCTCACTCTCTCCTCCAGGGCCATCTGATTCCTGGGACAAGACATAGGTCAGGATGACTGGAGATGACCCCAGATGGAATGGGATACTTTGGCCTTTTTTCAGAACAGAGCATAAGGAATTCTGGAAGAGCTAGGGAAATTTGCAATCTTGTTATCTGGTAGGAGATAAAACTTGTATACAAGTAGTTGGTTCTTGCTACCCATCTAGGATGAATTATTCATAGCTTATCCATGTGAGAGTTATTTCTACATAATATACACTGTCCATCTCTATGAGATAATTTAATTAATAGGTATACATCTTACATCAGTATTTTCTCAGCCAGGTGTGGCAGTGCATGCTTTTAATCTCTGCTATCAGGGAGGCTGAGGTTGGCAGGTCTCTTGAGCTATGCCAGTTAGAGCTAAGTCAGAATCAAAATGGTATTCTAAGAGGAGATGAGCAAAGCTAGGTCAAAAATAAAGAAGGTCAAAGTTTACTGTTGGGATCAGAGTACAAGAAGGTCTGTGAATAGTCTATATGCTTCCAGCCCTGGTGATATTAAGAGAGAAGAAGAAAAAGAAAAGTAAGAAGAAGATGAAGAAGAAGGAGGAGGAGGAGGAGGAGGAGGAGAAGAAGAAGAAGAAGAAGGACAAGGAGGAGAAAGAGGAAGAGGAAGAGGAGGAGGAGGAGGAAGAAGAGAAGGAGGAGGAGGAAGAAGAGGAGGTGGAGGAGGAAGAAGAGGAGGAGGAGAAAAGAGGAGGAGGAGAAGAGGGAGAAGGAGGAGGAGTAGTTAATATTTTTCCATTGTAACATGCTTAAAATGGAATTTTCAAATATTTATAAGTTTAAATTAGTCTAATCTGATTGTTTTCCTAACATACCCCCAATTCAAACTATTTCATAGTTAATGAGGTGGTATGGAATAATGGAAAGAATGTTGGACTTGGAGTCCAGAAAGATCTGGGTTTGCATCCCAGCTCTGACACTTCTGAGTTGCAGGACCTTGAGCAAATAAATCCCTTCACCCCTCAGGATTTCAATTCCCTCTCTATGAAATGGGAGTAATAATATCTATGGCACATACCACATAGGGGTTCTATCACAGATGTTATTGTTACATATACATAACATATTTCTCTCACGATAGAATAAATCAGAAATGGTTGATAGGGCTTTTCTGAAATGTATACATATCAAAGACTTATTATGCTTGAATTCAGACAATATGCAGAAACTTACAATTGGAATTAACACCTTAAAGCATATAGCTCTTTTATTGCTAAAGCACATTTGTATCTATTAACACATTTTGTCTTCATGTTTTGTTTTGTTTCATTTTTTACTCAGAACACTCCACAAAAATGTCATACCAAATCAGCTAGGTAGGGCAGAAGATAAAGCACTGGACTTGGAGTCAGGAAAACTTGAGTTTGAATCCAGTCTCTAGACACTTAACTAGCTGTGTCCCCCTGGGCAGGTCATTCAAACTCTGTTGGTCTTAGTTTCCTCATCTTTAAAATGAGCATCATAATAATAATTGAGCCTACCTCTCATAATGCAACGACAAAATAAGATAGTATTTGTAAAGCATTTTGCAATACTTAAAGTGTTATATAAATGTTAGTTTTTATTATTACAAAGCATTCCTTATCCCTGTAACAATACACATCTTGTTTTTTAAATCAACATCCATTTCTTACAAACAATATACTCTTCTTTGTTCTTTAAAACTCTCATATTCCCCAAGCTACTATATAAACAAAAATAAAACTCTACATTAATCCAGAAGAAGATTTATAAATATCTATCCAGTGTGTCTCTTATTCTCCTTCTTATTCTCGTATTTGCCTTTACTACCTGGCTTCCTTTTAATCCATTTATCCTTGCTTTTCCTGGCAGGATGGACAGGTGAGAATAATTTATTCCAATGGCAGTAAAGGCAACTTAAGCAGGTGCTGTGGAGTGTTTAGAGCTTGGTTACACATCAAAGATGCCAAGGTCATCCACTGCATCCCGAGCCATCAACAACTGTCTTGACTTTTGTCTTACCACTGCACTTCAGTGACTCTGAAAGAGAGAGGCTGACAACTTTATGCAACTCTGCCTTACTTAAATACAATTCATGAGCAAGTCAAGACATCATTCATTATGATGTCACTGGTCCTCCTCGAAAAAGAAGGACCAACAACAACAGCAAGAAGTGATGGAGAAATGGAAATATAGAAATGTCAAATGTTTCAGTCAGATTCATGGAGCTCATGGGAGCTGGGATCCAGAGTGATACCAAAGATTTCTGGTAGTCAGTGTGATGCTTTTGCAGCTAAAATACAAGTACTCCTCATAATTAAAATAAAAACAAAAAGTAGTTCTACTCTGGCAGGTAAATGAAAGAGAAATTTCCACATCAGATGTTCCCATCTCACTGCTATGGGGCAAACTATAGTGGGAGCATACATTAAGTTAGTTTCTACCTTGCCTCTCTCTATTAAGACAAGTGTTCTCAAGCTTTTTTGGTGTGTGTCAGGGACCCCTTTGGTAGTTAAATGAAGCCTATGAACCACTTCTCAGAAAATGTGTTTAAATGCATAAAATAAAATACATACTATTGCAAAGGAAACCAATTATACTGAAACATAGTTCTCAAAAAAATTTAAGTTCCCAAATTAAGAATTCTTGTGTTAAGACAAATATTATATAGTGATTTAGGACAGAGTGGGGAGGGAAAAGGAGAAGGGAGCACCTCCAATGACAGCCACCTCAGTTGCCATATTCACAGAGATGAATACAGAAAAAGCTTCATGAGGTTACAAAGCCACATGTGGAACTAGGAAGATGAAAAAAAAAACTAGTGGAACCAGTTCTCTAATAAAAAATCCCACTGTGATATAAAGGCGACTTTGGGTTGTTGAAGCCAATGCCATTGGCAAAAAAGTCCCGAATTGGAAAGCTTCCAGTATATGGCTCAATGTTAAACTATTAGCTTGTTGCCCCAAGACTAGCCTAGGTTTCAACAGTTTTATCCCTAGAATGTCATAAAATGATTAATTTCTGGGATCTAACAACTTTTAAAAATAATTTAACACAGGAATCCTTGGACTGCTGGAGGTCCATGAATTTGGATGGGGGGGGATTACATTTTTATTTCAAAATTAGAGGTTTCCTTTGTAATCCTATGCATTTAAAACATTATTCTGAATATTAGTATTCTTATGAATAAAATTATATGACTCAAAAAAGGGTAAGAAGTTCTGAATTCTGATCAGTCATAAAGGACAGGCTATATAGGAGTAGAAGGAATATTTCTACCAACATAAGCTCCATAAGGGTGGGGTCATGGTTTCTTTAAATATTGAAATACTACTGCAGCTAGTGGCTATGGTATTTTAAATGTAGGGGAATTCCCTAATCAACTTGATGAATTTACAGAGCTGACGAGTCTTGTTTAGGACTTGATAAAAGATACTCTTCTCTGTGAAAAGTGTGATTTTGCCCAAGACAAGTGATTAAATCTCAGGGAATCTGGTTGACCCCAGAATGAATTGGATTTAGAGCCACTCGTTGGTGCCTCTAGGAGAATGAGTTTCACTGATGGAGGCTTCATCCAAAATGAACCGATTGACTTTGATTCCTAGAAGCATTGTCCTGGTTGGGGCAAGACACACCTGGAGCTGGCCTGTAAGAGGTAGTCTTTGTCAAGGACTCAGAACTTTTCACTTAATAAAAAAAAAAACAAAAAAACTTTTCCCATCTGATTTCCTTCCAGAGAGATCCTAAGAGTTTTTGGTGGAGACGTTAGAGAAACACATGGCAGAGGTCGACATGTTGCCTAATTGATCCCAAAGAGGAGTTCCTAGATAAGGTAATTCTTGAACTCTTGTTTCTGAAGAAAAGTAGGGTTTTCCTATGCAGCATGAGCTGGAGTCTAGCCCTCTAGCCAGAGAAGTGGGATTTCCAAGGCAATGTGCCTCTTTGGGAGAAAAGAGGGTTGTACATGTGGTTCTAGACGCCAGGCAGAGCAGCAGCAAGGGACCAAAAACCAGGTTATACCGAACCAGGGGACCTGGGCTTGAATTTTGTGATTACAGTAAGTTATTTCAAGTTGGTAAATCCAGTGGGAAGAGAGTTGCCCATCTAAGCTGAAACAAGTGTGTTTCCTTTTCTTCAGGGAAGGCTGAGCCCTTAGTGGATCTCTTGGGGGAAAGAAGGGCTGTTAAAAAGGGACTCAGAATATTGTATTGTTTCCTATGCATCAGCCTTATGTTCCATTCCCTTCCAAAGGAAATTCAAACCATGAAGTGGCAGATCCAAAGTAGCAATTCACAGAGCTAGATTCAAAGCCAGTTGCCCTAGCAACTAATGTTTTTGCTACTATCCCCTATGGCCTCTCCTTCATCATGTCTCTGGGTCTCCATAATAGAAAGTAACAAAGGCAGGATTTGAACCCAGAGGACAGACAAAGAGCTACACCATCCTTCTTTCAAGGTGCTATTTTTTGGGGGGAAGGGGCTGGAAGACTGAGAAGGGGAATGAGGAAGAAGGGTTAGAGAAGATATAAGAAGAGGAAAAGAAAAAAAAAGACAAAGATAGAAACAGTGGGTATAAGGCAATCTTTGAATGAGTGAAATAAAATTTTAAGATAAATTCAATCCTTGCTTTAGTAAGCAGATTGCTGTCCTCTGAGGGTCTTGTGTGACCCCAGTCAGACAGCTTAGAAACATCTATTATGTGCCTTCTACTCCTCAATGGCACTGACCAAAAATGACATGTGTGTATGCATATACATACACACACACACACACACACACACACACACTTTTAAATGGACTCTTGAGCCTCATAAGAGGCCTGTGAGGGATACTAGAAACTCTTACCATCCCCATTTTGCAGATGGTAAAACAGGCTTTAAGAGATTCAATGACTTGCCTAGGATTGATCATACAGCAAGTATCAGAGTTGGAATTTAAACCCAAGTCTTCCTCACTCTAAACTGAGTAAACTATCCACCATACCATGAAGATGACCCATCTCACATGCCCCAGACCCTTTATTGGGAATTTTTAAAAGATTAATTTTATCTTCAACTGCCCTCCCAGTTGGGAAGCAAGAACTCGACAAGCCCTTTCCTTCTGCTTCTCTTCCTTTTCATGTGACACATTTTAATTTTATCCCTATGCTTCTGCAGGGAACATGAGTCAATATGGCTGTCATTTGTCACTCTCTTGTTTGTGACAAGGCAGAATCAGTGAAACGATGAGACACAGCGATTTCACAGTTAACACGGGAATTACTGGAGATTTCATGGTGAGCTTCACAATGACTCCAATCTACTAAATAAGAGAAAACAATGCTGCGTAAATAAATCTCCTAAGCTCTTAGGTAGAACCTGGGAAATTGCCTGGTGAGACTGTAAAGTCCAAGCTATTTCTTCTGCTTCCAGGGCTTTGAGATAAAAGAGTAACCAAGGTTCTTCCTAAACTGTTGGGGAAACAGTGGATTTTAAAACTGAAATTGAATGAAGCACCACTGTTCAGAGCAGGCCGCATCCGGAATCTAAACCAGCTGACGCTATCCCTTTATGACATTTTTTCCCCCAATATTATAATTATGCTTAAAATTTTTCATTTTAGCTTTTATTCAATTAGTCTTGGAAAAATGTGGGCTCTTAAGGGCCTGGGCCCAACTGACAGCACGTGTTCATATGACACAAATATTCTGTTTAATGTTCATATCCTATGCTATTAGTGCCATTTGTTTAGGGTTTGGTTTTATTTTAAACATTGCTCTGAGAAAAAGTTATCCCGCTAAACTCCATGGGGATAGTTAATCTGATCTGCTAAAAATGTTGCTTTCAATCTAATCCTCTCCAGGGATTTTATCAGGAAATAAATACCTAACAGATTCTCTCTTTCTCTCTCTCTCTCTCTCTCTCTGTCTCTCTCTCTCTCTCTCTCTCTCTCTCTCTGTCTCTCTCTCTCTCTCCCTCTCCCTCTCTCTCTCTCTCTCTCTCTCTCTCTCTCTCTCTCTCTCCCTCTCTCCTCTCTCTTTCTTCCCCCCACCCCCAACTTCTTGCCTGAATCTCAACTAAGGATACAGCTCCAGGGCTATACAGCTTTCATCCAGTAGGCTGTACAATTTATGAAGCCAGGCCCCCACCTTGGGAAAACTATGGGATGGGAATGTGTAGATGGAAGATGGCGGAGTAAAAAGGTAATCGCTCCCACCCTCCCCTATCAACCTCTGAAAACCCAGAAAATATCACCCCAGAAAAAACCCTGGAACAGCTGAACCAGAAGAAAGACAGGGTGCAGCAGTGCAGTAGCCCAGGTAGCTAGAGGGATTAACGGGAAAAGCCCCTCTTACCTTGGGGGAAGGGCAGCAGTACGAAACAGGAGTCGCCCAGCCAGCTAGGGGAAAGACCCACTTTAGCACACCAGGAGGAGATTCTGGTGCCTCAGCATTCTGCAGCAAATGGGTCTTCCAGTGCTTCAGCAAAAATAAGGGAAACAGCACTACAAAGGGCCCCAGGTGGATAAGCACCTGGCAGCATTCGTCTGAAAGGAGCTGAAGAAAGCAACCTAGAGGTGCCAAAAAGTTGCAGCCTTGTTGATTCCAGCCCAACACCAGGCAAGCTGTCAGAGCCCTACAGCCTCCAACTGCCAACCAGGAGGAGATCCTGAAGCCCAGGTGGTCGAGCAGGCAAATGCCAACAGCTGTACCTCCAAGTGCCTCAGTGAGGGTGGGGTAACTGGTGGAAACCAGCTCAGAAAACCACCAGGTGCTTTGGCATTCTACAGCAAAGAAGTCTCCCAGTGCCTCAACAGAAATAAAGGAGGCAGCACTGCAAGGGGCCCCAGGCAGATAAACACCTGGCAGCACTTATCTAAAAGGAGCTAAACAAAGCTAAAGGAAAGGAAAAGCAGGCAACCTAGATTTACCTGAAAGTCCCAGCCTTGCTGATTCCAGCCCAACACCAGATAAGCTGCCAGAACCCTACAGCCTCCAATTGCCAACATAAGAGGCCCCAGCACACAAAGCCGGTGACCAAGACCTAGGCTCCCAACACAAGAAGCTTGGGTCAGTGCCCTCTGCTCCCCAGCAGGAGAACTTAATCTCTTTAAAGGCCAGGGAATAAAGAAACACCATGAGTAAAAAGAAACGTACGATAGATTCATATTATGAGAAGAGTGAAGATCAAGACAGAAATTCTGAAGAGGACAACACTGTCATCAGACCCATATCTGCAACATCAAAAGGCTATATGAACTGGTCTGAAGCCCAAAAAGCCTTCTTAGAAGAGCTCAAGAAGGATTTTCAAAGTCAAATGAGAGAGGTAGAGGAGTCCTTTAAAAGTACAATTGGCCAATTGGAAAAAAGTACACTGAGGAATGTGTGAGTGGACGAGGACCAGGAACATACCAAGTGACATCACTTGAGGGACAGAGATGGTAAGGGGACAAAGGCTGAGCTGTTCTGTCAAATGAGTCCTCACTTCCAAATTCCCACAGGTATGCTGACTACATTTTCCACATCATTGAATGAAAAATAATTATCTTTTTTTCTTATTTATGAATGGGGCAGAAGACTAAAGTTGTTAAGAAAAATCCACAAGGCCTAAAATAAATACTAGAATGTGAGAAACCTGGGAAGACTTGTATGAGCTGATGCAGTGAGAAGGGAACAGAACTAGGAAAACAATTTATGTAATGATAATAATAATAATAATAACATTATTATAACATTGTATATAATATTATTATAATATATAATAATCAGTTACTTTGTAATAACATTATAATATATATAATAATTATTATAATATATTATACTGTGTAATATATAATAATGTTATAACATATAATTATTATAATATATGATATATAATTAAACATAATATTATAATATATAACATTAACATTATTATAATATATAATGTTATATATATAACATTATATATAAGAAAAAATCTTCAAAGGCCCAAGAAATCTGAAAAACCACAATTCCAGAGGACCAATGATGAAGCACACCACTATCCTCTTCTTGACAGAGGTGATACAAGATGCAGAATAAGAAATGCATTTTTGGAAATGGCCAGTATGGTACTTTGCTTTGCTTTATGCACATTTGTTTCAATGGTTTGTTTTGTTTTGTTTTGTTTTGTTTCAGTTGGTTAGGTGGGAGGGAGAGAAAATAAATAGTTGTTAATTGAAAAAAAATTTTTTTAAATGCATGAATGTTTTCTAAGGCTCTCTGACTTAATAGGGTTTCAGAATCTTTTCCTTGATTCTACCTTAAAGCTATCAGATTCTGTGGGGCCCCACCCAATTTCAGCCGGGGAAACTTCACAGATGAGGCATCAATAGGCATGTAGCCAATTCCATCCCCCCAAAATAGTTTTCATTATGTACTAACTATAGGCAAAGCACCATGCTATATGCTGAGGGTGCAAAGATGAAAAACGGTAGTCCCTGGTAAGAAGATTACAATATAATGGAAGACAGGAGGAGATATCATATAAACACAGCTAACTGTAATGCAAGTAAAAGCCATAGAGACAAAGGAGAGATCCAGACAAAGTATTCTGGGGAAAACTGGAGCTTTCTGCTGAGGTGGGGATTATGAAAGGTTTTATGTGGGAAGTAGCAGCAAGCTGACCTTTGAAGGAAGAATAGGATTTCTGTAGGTGGAACTGAGGAAAGAGCATGCTCCAAACAGGAGGCAGTGCCTACATAAATACTCAGGAAAGGGAAAAAACAGGATGCAAACCAGGAACAACTAGTTCAATTCGGATGCAACATAGAATATGTGAAGGAGAATGAAATATACTGCACAGAAGTACTGTGGCTAATCCTCTTTACCTAAAGGATCTGGCTTTGGGATCTCTAACTTAGCAACTTGGAAAAGTTTCTGAGGAAAGTTACAAAAATTATTAGCATATTAGGAAAATTTTACCTAACCAGGGTTTCAGTCAGGAAGACCTGAGTTCAAATCCAGCCTCAAACAGTTACTAGCTGCGTGACCCTGGGCAAGTTATTTAACTACCATTTGCCTCATTCCTCTTCTATAAAATGGGAACACAGTGGAGAAAGAAATGGCAAACCGCTCCAATACCTTTGCCAAGAAAACCCCATAGACAAGTTCAACTGAACAGCAACAGCAATAGTAACTAGGTGTTAAATTTAAAACCATCATTATCATCATATTTCACATCTATATAGTACTTTTACATTATTTGGCGCTTTTAAAATAAGAATCCCATTATATAAATATATTATATATACATATATATAATTGTCCTTATTCTACAGATAAGTAAAGTGAGGCTCAGAAAAATGAAGTGACTTCCCCATGGTCACACAGCAAGCGTCAGAGTTGGTATTCAAATACAGATGTGCTGATTACAAGTCCTGTGCTCTTTCCACAATGGCATGCTAGAATGTTTAATACGGTAGAAACATGCTTGACTTCCAGCACCACCTTCACCTCATGCTCCTTCCCAATTTCCCCACTCTCCCCAACCATGCCCTATCTACCAGTAGCCTTCAGTGACAGATCACCATAATTATAACTTCTACAAAAAACACAGCCATGGGTCACCTTTATACAAGTAGGAAAAAAAAGAAATTCTTGTCTAGAGTATCTTTCAGATATCTGTCACAGCTGACCCCTTCCCCAAAGTTTTGTTCTCCCCAGAACCTCTTCTGTGCCAATCAAAGAAGGAAGCATCTTTATAAGAATACCAGTGAGCAAATCAACTTCTTTTCAGAAAGCTATTTCCCAGTGTTCCACTGGTCTCTACTAATGTTCTCAAGAGCCACTGTCTTTGCACAGAATTGCCCCCTGCCTGAAATACATTCCTCCTTTACCTCTCCTAAAAGCCCCCCCTTGCTTCAAAGCTCCGCTCAGCCCAAGTGCTAGTTCAATTAAAAGGCATTTATTAAACTTCTACTATGTGCCAGGCATTGGGATAATAGAATAGGTAAAATCTATTATCAAAGTAACTGGTTATTTTAGAAGGCACTTACATTTCTTAAATATAAAAATAATTTCAATGTGAACTATAAATATAATGTGTTCTCTGACTGGGATACTTTTCAGTTTAAGAAATAACAAGGGTAAAAAGTCATTTAAAATATCATTGCACTTTAAAAGAGGCTTGTATATGGATAACTATAAAATAATTGCTATAGACACACCAAGGGAGCATGAAATTGATTTTGGCAGGGCTCTGAAACCCAAGTTTGAAGATTTTACCCAATTTGTCCCTTTCAATTAAATATGAAATATTAATATGGCCCAATCATGGTTGGCATATGGTGTTAGGGTAGGTTATAGAAGATGTTCTGGGACCTGGGACTACTTCTCATCCCCTCCCTTCCCCTGTGACTTTTCTTTGAGCTCCTCCTCTGAGTTTTGTAAGAGCTGAGGTTATGGAAAAGATGTAGTGGGTGCAGAGAGGAAGCAGTCCGAATTGTCCACCTCTATGGATAGCATACAGAAGCAAGAATAAATATCCCTGGTCTGCTTCCTTATGGTGCCTCACTGCAACGTCAGACTTAGCTGGCTATCTGGTCACCGGCTCCCTTCACTACACTGACATTAATTTGAAGGAACATTAGTTTTGAATCACTGAAGAAGCCTAAATATCCCCCTATTCTAAAAAGAACTTCCTTATTAAGTTGGTCTGGTACCAGAAATTCTCACAATTAAGGATGTTCCATGGCTTTGGAGGAATTATCTCTCTATTGACACCCTGCTGAAACATTTAGGTATACTGGAGAAAGGGCAAGAACAGAAATTAACAAACATGGATCCTAGCCTTTGCTCTGCTTCTAAATAGTCAAGGAACTTTAAGGTAAAAAAAAAACTAACCTCTCAGGGCTCTGATTTCCTCACTTACAAAAGATGTGGGTTGGGCTAGACAGTCTTAGTTTGTTACCAGATAGATAGATAGATAGATAGACAGACAGACAGACAGATAGATAAGAATAGCATAGAGGAAGCATTTATTATGTGTCCATTACTATGATAAGTACTGGTGATACAAATAGAAGAGAAAAAGACAGGTCCTACTCTCTGACCACTGTCTCCCTTAATCTGCTTTCCCTTTTATCATCCCCCCTCTCCCATATGTCTTCATCTCCTTTCCGTCTTATTTCCCTGTTGGGTAAGATAGATTTCTATGTATCAATGTATGTGTGTGTACACACATACAGATACACACATATGTATATATGTGCATATATAACACACACATATGTGTGTGTATATTCTTCCCTTTTTGAACCAATTCCAATGAGAGTGAGGTTCAAACATCACCTGCCACCACTACCACTATAAAAGCTTTTCCTTACAAACTTCTTTTATGTGAAAAACTTTTCCCTATTCTACCTGTCCTTTCCCCCTTTTCCCAATGCATCCCTCTTTCTCATACCTTCATTTTTGGGGGGAGGGAAGGGTGGAGATCATCCCAACATAGTATGACTCATACTCATGCCCTCTTTCTATGTAGAACTCCTTCTAACTGTCCTAATATCAGTAAAGTTCTTAGGAATTACATGTATCATCTTCTTGTAGAGGAATATAAACAGTTTAACTTTATTGTGTCTCCTATGATTTCTCTTTCATGTTTACCTTTTTATGACTCTCGTGAGTCTTGTATTTGAATGTCAAATGTTCTATTCAACTCTGGTCTTTTCATCAGGAATGCTAAAAAGCCTGCTATGTCATTAAATCTCCATTTTTCCCCCTAAAGGATTATGCTCAGTTTCAATGGGTAGGTGATTCTTGGTTGTAATTGTATCCCCTTTTCTTCCAGAGAATCATATTCCAAGTCCTCCATTCCTATTTTAATATGGAAAATGAAAAATCTTGTGTGATCCTGACTGTGGTTCCATGATATTTGAATTATTTCTTTTTGACTGCTTGCAATATTTTCTCCTTGACCTGGGAGCTCTGGAATTTGGTTACAATAATCCTGGAAGTTTTCATTTTGGGATCTCTTTTAGGAGGTGATCAATGGATTCTTTCAATTTCTATTTTGCCCTCTGGATCTAACATAGCAAGGCAGCTTTCTTTGATAATATCTTGAGAGATTATGTCTAGGCTCTTTTTTTGATCATGGCTTTCAGGTAGTCCAGCAATTCTTAAATTATCTCCCCTTGATCTATTTTCCATGCCAGTTTTTTTCCTATGATATATTTCACATTTTCTTCTAATTTTTTGACTTTGATTTCGACTTTGATTGTTTCTTTATGTCTCACAAAGTCATTCACTTCCACTTGCCCCATTCTAATTTTTAAGGAATTATTTTCTTCTGTGAATTTATGTTCCTTCTTTTCCTTTGGACCTATTCTACTTTTTAAGGAGTTCTTTTCTTCAGTATTTTTGTGCCTTTTTTAAACAAGCTGTTAATTCTCTTCTCATAATTTTCTTGCATCACTCTCATTTCTTTTCCCAATATTTCCTCTACCACTCATCTCTTTCTTTAACTCTTCCAGGAATTCTTGTTGAGTTTGGATCTAGTTAGTAGTTTTCTTTGAGGCTTTGTTTGTAGCGGTTTTCACAATGTTGTCTTCTTCTGAGTTTGTATTGATCTTCCCTGCCACCATAGTAGCTTTTATGGTCAAGTTCTTTTTTGTTGTTGTTTGCTCATTTTTCTAGTCTATTTCTTAACTTCGAACTTTATGTTAAAATTGGGTTCTTTTCACCTAGGGATAAGAAGGCACTATCCCAAACTTCAGGCTTTTTTGTACTGCTGTTTTAAAGAGTTAGTTCTGGAAGTTCTGGAAGCCTGCAAGTTTTCAGTGCTTCCAAGATGGTGTGATCCAGGGAGAGGTGTGGTCTCTGCCACAGTGGCCACCACTGCCACTGGTCTGCACTGTACTCTGTAACTGGGAAGGGCCCCTCCCTTGCAGTCACATGCACTATCTGTTCTCTCCACCGTGGAACTGTGACCCAGAACTATATGTGGGCAACAGAGTTGCCAATCAGCACCAAGCATCACAGAATTGCAGCATTTTAGAGCTGGAAGGGAAATAACTCATCAGCCATCTTGTCAAATCTGCATCCCCAAAAAGAATCCACTTTCCTAATCATCATAATCATCACAGCTAAGGCTTATAAAGTGCTGTAAGATTTGCTCTCTGCTCATTATTTCATTCAATCCTCACAACCACCACAGTAAGTTCTCTTATTATTGCTGTTCTGCTGATGAGAAAACTGAGCCCGAGAAAGGCTAAGCGACTTGCCCAGGTACTGTGAATCAGGACACTGGTGGACCTGGAAAGGCTTGAATTAACCTCATCATCCTTTCATAACATAAGCCTGGGTTGAAGCCATCTATGTACCAGTTTTAATTAAATCTGCCTCCAGGTGGATTGAACTAGAACCCAACTAGGATATAAAGTCAGCTTGAAAGATTCTGGTAGAAACCCCAGAGAACTTCCTTATCTTTCACTTTTAGCCTACTTAACAGCAACTTTTATTGTCCTGACAACGGGGGCACTGGTTTTGCCCGGAAATATTTAAATATGTTTTTATTAAAGGGAAGGTCTATTCATGCCCTTGGTAGCTAGGTGACCCAGTGGATAAAGGGCCCAGCCTGGAGTCATCAGGACCTGGAGTCAGAAAGACTCCAAGAATAAATGACAGGAATAAATGACTTGCCTCAGTTCCTCATCTGTAAAATGAGCTGGAGAAGAAAATGGCAAACCACTCTAGTGTCTTTGTCAAGAAAACTCCAAATGGGATCACAAAGAGTCAGACACAACTGAAACAATTCAGCAACATTCAAGCCCTCAGACTCTAAGAGTTTCATTTCACCAGAAGTGGAAGCACAACAGGGACACCAGGGTCTCACAGTAACTAGATGGCAAGATTTGAATTCAATCTTCCTGACTTCAAGGCCATCATTCTACCCAAACTAGCCGAGTATACATGCAAACTCCCACTTCCATGCCTTTGAATTCACTGAGCCCCATGCCTAGAATGCACTCCTTCCTCACACGTTCCTCTTAGAATCCTTTGCTTTCTTTAAAACTCAGCTCAAATGTCACCTTTTACTTGAGGTCACTCTTTATTGTTGTTCCTCCACCCACTTGGGCTTGGAGTCGGGAAGAACAGAGTTCAAATTCTTCTCTAGACGGGGAGTCTGTGACCTTGAGCAAGTCACTTAATCTCTCTCAGCCTTAGTTTCCTCATTTGTAAAATGAGGTTGGACCCAATGGCCTCTAAGATCTCTTCCAGTTCTAAATCCATGATCATATTGTCCTTTGACCTGCTAGATCTCTTCCAACTCTCACACTCTATGATTCTATGGCTTTATCTTTTATTATCAAAAAGTGATAAAGAAGTCCTGGGAGGTGAGGCTCTTCAGCAACACCTTTGCTGTGGAGTTAAGAGTACAAATTTGATTAGCTTCCTAATAAGGCGTATTCAAGACAAAGCAAAGAGGCCTTTTCAGTGACAGGGAAATAGCATTATTGAGATTACTATGAATACCATTTTTAAACTAATGAAGTCTAGTACCTTGGAAAGTAAAACCAACATGGCTCCATCAAGAACAGGTCGTGAAAGATTAACTTCATTTCCTCTTTTGACAAGATAACGAGACTGGTTGCTCAGAAGAATGATGTAGATATAGTGTACTTAGATTTTGTCACAGCTATTGAAAATCTCTTATTTTATAGTTGTAGATTAAGTGTAGACAAGACCTCTAGACAAAAGCTAGACATTAGTGTAATTGGTGGGTTTGGAACTCAGTTGAATTACTCCACCCAAAGAGTAGTCACTAATGGGATGTGTCTCTAGTGGAGTGCCCCTGAGATCTGTCCCTGGCCCTGTGTGTTCAAAATTTTTATCAGTAACTTGAATGAAGGCAAAATAGCACACTGGTCCAATTTGTAGGGGCAGCAAGGTGGCTTAGGGGATAGAGTGTTGGGTCTGAAGTCAGGAAGACATCTTCATGGGTTCAAATCTAGCCTCAGATACTTATTTGGTGTGTGACCCTGGGCAAGTCACTTAACCTTGCTTGCCTCAGTTTCCTCATCTGTAAAATGAGCTAAAGAAGGAAACGGCAAGCCACTCCAGTATCTTTGCCAAGAAAACCCCAAATAGGGTCATGAAGAATTAGATGTGACTAAAATGACTAAACAAAAACTAAAAAAAAAATGACTAAACTAAAAAACAACCAATTTGTGAGCAACCATTTAAAATACTATATTATAGAGTGTGAATTCAAAAAGATATCAGTAGGCTAGAATGATGGGCCAAATCAAGGAAGGTCAATGTAAAATTCTTCAGAGGATCCAAAAATCGTCTCCACAAATATTAGATAGAATGGAGTTAGTTAACAGTTCTCGTGAAAAATTCAGTGGCCAATAAGTTCAACATGAGTCAAGTAGTGCCCTCCCTCCTACAACCACCTTGTATTTTATATATATATATATATTTACATATATATATAACTTACTCTTCCAACACTAGGAAGCTTAATCCTCCTCTGCCTTATACTAAAGCCTTTGAGGAGGGAAAAGGATTAGGTTCATTAGCTTAGAGCACACAGTTCCAGTTCCAAGTCCAAAACTCCCCCCAAGCTCAAGTACCAGGTACCCTGGCTTCTCAGGCTTTCCATATCAGGCTGGCTTACTATAGCATCCTGCCTGTAACCCTAGCTCCAAGGTCACCATGGTTCAAACACTTAGGGCTCATGGGGATCACCTCTGGCACATGAAACTGAGAAGGACAAACACCACAGAATAGAAACAAACACCTTCAGACCCATTTCTTGGAGCCAGGGGCAAAAGAGAGGGAGCAGGGGAAGGAAAGTCCTTTCCTTCTCCCTGGTTCAGTTCTTATCATCCAAGCTGTGGGTGAACTGGGATCTTCATCCTACAGGTGCAGCAGATGAGAGTGGCTGAAAAGTTCAAAGCAGAAAGAGAGTATGGTGGAAAGAGAGAGGGGACAGTTCAGCTCACCAGTTTTAAAGAGGTAGGCAACCAACCAAAGGAGGCTACCTCTACCCATCTGGCAGGGAATGCAGTGGGATCCATATTAAGCAATCTAGACATTCTCCAAAGATTCTTCCAAAGTGCCTCCATGTTACATGTTGCATGCCCAGACCAGCCCAAGTTACATGTATATACTCATATATACCTATTGTCTTCCCCACCTTTGTCACTGTACCTATTGTGCTTAACACAGGGCCTGGTGGTTTTCACCGCTTTAAGACATGCTTGCTGACTGATAGACATGGCAGCCAAAAACATCTAATGATATCTTATGCTGTATTCAGAGATCAATCACATTGAGAAACAGGGAGGTAATAGTTCTACTGTGTCTTGGTCAAACCATGTCCATCATATTGTGTTTGGTTCTGGCCTCCACATGTCAGAAAAGATACAGATTAACTCGAAAGTATACAGAAATATTAAACATGTTGTGCCAGGAATTCTGCTAAACACTGGAGATACAAATACAAGCAAAATTAAAGAGAATTCTTGTCCTCAGAGTTTATATTCTAATGGGGGAAAGCAATACATAAAAGAAAGTTTAAAAGAATAGGGGATAGTAACAGTGGTAGTAGTGGTAGTAACAATAATAACAACAAATATTTATGTAGTGCTTTAAAGTTTGCAAAGTGCTTTAAAATATTTTCTTATTTTAATCTCACAACAACCCTGGTTGCTACTATTACCTGGTTGTTACCTGGTAAGTACTATTATTATCCCCACTTTACAGATGAAGAAACTGAGTTAGAGGTTAAGTGGTTAAGATTTAGACTTGGTACAAAGTACATCATATTGACTGGAGCTACCCCAAAGTAGAATGTACCACCTCAGTTGATAATGGGCTTCCCATCACTGAGGGCTTACAGTGAAAACTGGACAACCACTTACTAATGATGCTTTAGAAAGTGTTCTTATTCAGCTCCCTTCCGTAGCTAACATCCTTTAATTCTATTATCTCAGATACAATAAAACAGCCTGTGCAGGCTATACTGGTGAGGAGTAGAGGATGAGGAAATGCCACCAAATTCAGCCTTAAGGCTATGCCATCTTGTGAAGATGGATTTACATAAATAGGGACAGAAGGCTGGTTTACAAAGCTGCAGAGCAGATTTTTGATTGATGCAGAGTCTGTCGTGATGGTAGAGAGCCTTTTCAAGGTGATTATAGTCAACTTTTAATCTTTAGATTCTAATCTTTAGAGAACTTGACAGAATAAGGTAGTGTATTTGCAAACAGGAGATACGGGTTTCATTTTGGTTTTGTTATACATATACATTACCTATGTGACTTTCAGAAAATAACCACTCTCTAGGCCTCAGTTTTGTCAATTGTAAAAAGAGATCAGATGAAATGACCTCTAAGTCCCTGCTAGCTTTAAATCCATAATCCCATGAGCCTCTATTCCTTTGTAAAAATACTTGAGCTGCTGCTGGGACCCATCCTGTCTTGCCGCCCTTGCTAAAATCTAGCTGCAGCTTAAAACCAGCCCAATCCTGACTCTGCGATCAATCCTGGTGCCCTAGATGAGTGCAGAAATGACTAGTGGCACCCAAAGATGAACTGGCAGTCTGCATTTCTGAGACTGTTATATCAATTGGTATAATGAATGCAGGTGCAGTGGAGAATAGCTAATGGTTTGTATTTAATTATGTAGGCAGTGACACAAGGCTTTGAGGATGATAAAGCATCAGTTGGGTGAAGGAGAACTGCCAAGGATCATGGAACATACAGAATAACTTGGGGCCAGATTCATTAGCACATTGATTGACTAAAATTCCAGCCCAGGGATCACTACTATTCCTGGTCCCTGAACAGTGTCACTTTGTTTGGAACATACAGCCCAGACTTTACTTGGCAGAACATCATGAGAATAGTCAGACGTGAGTTTTCCAGAGTAAGGCACCCTGAGATGTATTGCCCTATAATTTATTCCCAATATAGGCCAGGATAATAGACATTTTCTTTTTTAACGATCAGTCAACTTCAATGGAAAGATAGGTCCCACTGAGAAAGGGTCAACAAATTCTCAGAGTTCTCTGCCTTTGGGGCCTATCTGTATCTTGTCTTGTTTCCTAAAACTACCAAGAAGTCCTACTATTCAGCATCCATAAATTCATTCTGATTTCCTTAATTGTGAGTTTATTTCTGATTAACTACCCACTACTGTCCACCTCTATTCATCTATACATTTATTCATTCCATAAGCACCTAGAGCATACAGGGCACCAACTATGTGCTGGGAAAGAAGTAAAGTTCAGAAGAGAAAGAGTCTCTACCCTTATGGAATTTAGTCTAGTAAAAGGATAATACACAAATGCAATAACTATAATATGTGTTACAAGTGTACAAATAAGAAAAGGACTTGACATATCTATACTTTATAGAGAGAGTTCATTAGATATCAAAATGTATATACAAATATGTATATATTTTGCCAGTCCTGATAAAAATCAGAGGGAAAAAAAGCAGAAAATGTGAAACAAAACTGATTTCTGACATGTTGCTCTCACTTTGAACCTTATACATTGCAAGGCAGCCTTTCATACAACTATTCTAAGCCCTGAATACTTTATTTAGATCTATAAAGGGGACCAAAGCATCTCTGTTTCCTTCAGTTTTTACTCAGTTCATATTTCCATAGTTGCATGGTTAGGGCTTGTCTTTAAAATGGCATCCTGCCCAACTGAAACTGATTAAAAAGCTTGGGAATTGGACATGATTTCATCTTCTCTACCAAAGTAGATTGGAACCTTCTCTGTAACTGATACTCTCACACAAGTTGTTTGAGACAATGAGATGTTAAATGTCTTGCCCAGGTGCACACAGTCAGTATGTGTAAACCTAAGTCAGCCTGATTCTGAGGTTAGCTCTCCATCCATTTTTTGGCACACTGAGTATATAAAATATATCAGGAACCCTTTATATAGATCCTAGAGTTGCAATTTGGGTCATTAGAAATAAAACAGCAGATGTAAACTATGTAAACATCAGCAGATGGAAAAAATCTGTGTAGCTCTTGTCACCACACCCTAAGAATGCAGAATGACACTGAAGAAGGCCTAGATAAGGACTGTGAAAATGAGCAAAGAATAAGATTACTGCCATATGAGGATAAACGAAAGTACCAAGACCTCCAATCAGGGAAGAAGAAGTTTGAGAAGGTAATGTGATCGAAATATATTTATTCATTCAATCAATATTTATTAAATGTCTACTATCTACAAAGCACTTTGCTAGGTACTGAGGGAGACACAATGGAATTGTGTTGCCTATCCACATGGAATTTACCATCTGCTACGGGGCCAAGACACATAGCACAGATAGAGTATAAGATATTTCATGAGAAATAACAGCACTAAAAGAAACTGCTATATGAAGTCCAAAGAGGGAAATCACCATCAAGAATGGAAATCATGGAATTTGAATATAATTTTAAAGGATGGGTACAAATGCAACAGGTAAAAAGAGGAAGGGAACTATAGGGATAGAGAAGGCTATGAGCAAAGATAGAAAGGCAGAAAGTGTAGTAAGTTCGTGGGGGTCCAGGGGCAAAGAGTAGTCCAGTTTGATTTGAGTGGCATCACATTATCAAGAGTCATGAATGCCAGACAAAGGCTTTACTTTATAAGGGAGCCAGTGAAAATTTTTGAGAAGAGAAGCTTCATGACCAGATCACTAGATAAGTAAATGGTATGAAGGATGGATTAGAGGAGAAAAGATTATAGGCAAAGAAACCTTATTGGAGACTGTCACAATAGTCCAAGTCAGGTAGTCATTAAGAGCTATACTAATGGGAATCAAGTTGGGAGGACAGATACATGAGGGTGCTGGAACCAGCTCCTATAAGTTTGAAAGAACAGATTTTTAAATTTTCAGTGTGAACATTTATACCTCAGAAATTGGCTAAAGCTGCAAATCAGAGCTTGATTTATTAGTTTAACCCTCTAGATCTAAGAATGTTACTAATGCAGAATAAGGCTAAAAGTGAATCATGCACACTTTTTTTTGTTTACCACACACCATTGGTTAGATGTGAGTTATTGCAGAATGAATGAATGAATGGAAAGCATTTATTAAGCACTTAGTAGTTGCCAAGCACTGTGCTAAGAGCTGATGGTACAGAAAAAGAAAACAGACCCAAATCTCAAGAAGATGCTCACATTCCATTTAGGAAAAACAGCACATGTAGGACAGTTCAGCTACAGGATGGATCAAAAAGCTCAGAGGCCCTAAGGATGGAGCTATAGTGCAAATGGTGAAGCCTAAGAATCCTGAGGATGGATTGGTGGAGTAACTGTCATATCAGAGGAATTCTGTAAATCTGTTCATGTAGATTTTGGCAAAAGGATTTAACAAAATCTCTCATACTACTTTGGTGGACACGATGGAAAGATGTGGGCTAAATGATGACATAATAACTTAGGTTTTGAATTGATTGAATGATTGAACCAAAAGAATAGGTGCCAGATATATGCAGATAGATAGATAGACAGACAGATGATGAATGCATAGAAGGTTAATAAGTAGATGGAGTGAGTAAGCTTTTATTAAGCACTTATTATCTACCAGACATGGAGAGAAAGACAGTCTTTCCCCTCAAGAAGCTTACAATCTAGTGAGGGGGCAAAAAACACAAAAAGGGGGACTGAAAAGAGTGGGAATGATGTGGAGTAGTGTGGGAAATGTTGTGGAGGCCTGGACCCTAGCAAAATAATTCAAAAGCTGACCTATAAGACCTAAGGGTAGAGTCTAAATCACCAGTGTGGAGGAGGTGGATGTGATGGTCTGAGTAGAGATAACATGGTAAAATAACTTATTATAATTAATGGCTCAAAATTAATCACTGACATCTCATAATTAGTGACTTGACTGAAATAGGATAGAAGATTTGTAGCAATCGCTTTAGGATTTATTCCTTCATTGTGTTCTATTCAACATTTTTATCAATTACTTGAATTAAGGTATAGATGGCATGGTTATGAAATTTGCAGATGATACATGTTGGATGGTAGAGTCAAGAGCCAAAAAGTTCTCAACAGAGTAGAAAAAGATATTGGATCTAGCATGAAATCAATCAACCCATCAGTCAATCCACAAACATTTATTAAGAGCTTATTATGTGCACTATGTTCAGCACTGGGAATACAAAAAAAAAGGCAAAAACATGGATTCGGCCTTGAAGAAATTTACATTCTAACTGGCAAGACAACACATACACGTGCAGGTGTGGACAAAATATTTACAAAGTAACCTTAGAGAGGGAGGCACTTGCAGCTGAGGGGACAAAGAAAGGCTTCCTGCAGGAGGTGACATGCTTGGAATCTTAGAAAAAGGAAACCAGGCATTCTGAAAAGTGGGGATGATGAAGGCAGAGCATTGAAGGCAGGGGAGATAGAGTGCCAAGGCAAAGAAAGGAGATGGAGTGTCATCTGTGCCAGGGTGACTGAACCTTAGAGCATATGGAGGGAAGTCCAATGTAAGAAGACCAGAAAGATAGAAGAGGCTAGGATAAGAAGAGCTTTAAATGCCAAAAAGAAAAGTTTTTATTTGATCTTGGATGTATGAGGGAAGCACTGGTGTTCACTGATTGGCGGTAGGGAAGTGGGAAATAGTATACCTGACATGGTTGTTGCTGTTTACTCATTTCAGGCAAGTCCACCTCTTCATGACCACATATGGGGTTTTCTTGACAGAGATACTGAAGTGATTTGCCTTTTTCTTCTCCAGCTCATTCTTAGATGAGGAAACTGAGGCAAACAGAGTTAAGTGACTTATCCGGGGTCACATAGCGAGTAAGTGTCTGAGGCCAGATTTGAACTCAAGTTCCTGTCTCCAGGCCCGGCACTCTATCCGCTGTGCCATCTAGCTGCTCCAAGTTATCTGACATGGGCAGACCTGTGCTTTTGGAAAATCACTTAGCAACTGTGTAGAGGATCAATTGGAGTGGGGAGAGAATTGAAGCAGGAAGACCAGTGACAGATAAATATAAAGTCTTACATTGGAGTTCAAAAAAACCAGTCTCACAAGTAAGATGGAAGATGAATGACTAGATGAATGACTAGCTAAACAGTTCAACATCATGGTCAAGTTAACTAGCATTATTCAGTGTTTGAAGCATGGTGTCAACAGCACAGGAGGTGATAGTCTCACTGTCCTCAGCCTTGTTCAGACCACATCTAAACTATTGTGTTCTGTTTAAGAAGGAAATTGACAAATTGGAGAGTGTCCAAAGGATGGAGCACACAGCAATGAGGGACTTCAAGATCATGCCATTTAAGGAACAATGAAAGGAAATGGGGATGTTAACCTGGAGGACATGATAGCCGTAATCAATTATTTGAAGGATCGTCACTTGAAAGAAGGTTAGATTTGTTCTGTTTGGCCACACAGGGCGAATTAGGGACAGTGAATGGAACCTGCAAAGAAATAAATTTAGATTCGGATTAAGAAAAAAAAATCTTAACAATTAACACTAACCACATAGCACTAACAAATATAGAACCCCCTAGTGAGGCCCACTCCTTCTTCCCTCACTGCATGAGAAATTCATACCAACATACTTGAAACAGACATACATATTTATCCTCCTCATTTTTACCTCTTAGCTTCCCTGGCTCCCTTTAAGTCTCAACTAAAATCCCATCTTCTATAGGAAACCTTTCCCATCCCCTCTTAATTCTAGTGACTTCCCTCTTCATAATTTCCTATTTATCTTGCATATAGCTTGTTGTATATATTTGTTTGCTTGTTGTCTCTCCCAACAGATTGTGAGCTCTTTCAGGTCCTCCTTTTGTATCCCTAGCACTTAGCATAATGCCTGAGACCTAGTAGGTGCCTAATAAATGCTTACTGATTGACTGGCTGGACAGATACAAAGGAGACTTTCTTGCAAATAATTTTGTGCAGAGTTGTATCTAGAGAGAACTGTCTGGGAATTTGTCTGACGGTACTAAAATTTAGGGGCAGCTAGGTTACAAAGTGGATAGAGCACTGGACCAGGAGTCAGGAAGACTTATCTTCCTGAGTTCAAATCAGGCCTCAGACACTTACTAGCTGTGTGACCCTGGGCAAGTCACTTAACGATGTTTGCCTTAGTTTCCTCATTTGTAAAATGAGCTGGAGAAGGAAATTGCAAACCACTTCAATATTTTTGCCAAAAAAACCCTAAATGGGGTCACAAAGAGTCAGACATGACTGAAAATGACTGAACAACTAAAATTTAGAGGGCAACAAAATTTAACATCTGCACTCCAGCAACTCGAAAAAAACATAGTAATTAATTTCTCCTCATGATCAACTAAATTTACCTTAATTATTCCTTATATTATTTTTACATCACAAATTACAAAATAAATTTGAAGACACTTTTTGTGTTTCCTGTCCCAGGTGCCTTCCATGCAGCTTGTCCAGGACACAAAATTGCTAACTCTTATTCTGTTTTTTTTCTCTTCATGCCCAGGGCATGGAGTTCTAGAATAGAGGTGTCAAATATGTGGTCCGCTGGCCTCCCCCAAACTAAATTAAAATATAGTTGGGAAATATTTAACAAAATAAATAAAAATAGAATAAAGCATAGATAACATTACATTTTAAAACTAACATAATACATGGCCCACAGGGATCCATATGTACACATTAGTGACTTCTTTTTCTCTGTGAGTTTGACACCATTGTTCTAGACCCACTTGGAAGCATGGCTGGCACAGCCTTTGAAAGCTGAAAAAAGCTGACGGGCTGAAAAATAGTCTCTAAGAATGTTATAATCAAGAAGTATTGCTGATGGAGCATTTATTCTCTCTCCCACCTTCATTCCAAATTAGTTGCAAAGGGCCAGGCTCTCAATTTCCCATGACATTAATGGAAACTTAGCAGGTCCATGGCAGACAATATGTGGCTTAGAATGAACACCGGTCTAAATCTCTCTGCTCTGACATATCACCTATCCACATTCTCTGACTTGTGTGTTCAACTGAGAGGTAATGCAGCTATATCCCAAGAGTGATGGTCTAGAGATCCTGAAAAAAAAGATGGTCCTATATTGATCTGTTCAGTCTAAAATTGAAGGGGTAGAGGTGGGAAAGCAAGACGGTTTGTATTAAAAATTAGGAAGTGGGATGGTTTGCCCCTAGCACAGATATATCTTAATTACCTGGAAGGCAATGTGCCATTGTAAAAATGTATTAGGCTTGGCAGTCAGAAGACCTGGGTAAGTTCTGATTCAAGTTCTGATAATAAGTATGTTCACCTCTCTGAGCCTATAAAATGAAGGGGTTGGGAAAGATCTTTAAATTCTCTTCCAGCTCTGGGATTCTATGATTTATTTTAAAGCAGTGGGATATTTTTAGAGACTCCTTAAAAAAAAAAAAAAAGAGTTCTACCCCTTTTAAGCTACAGCCCTGAAAATAGTTTTTAAAAAATCAGGCCCAGAGAAATTCTTTTTAGGCCACAAAGTTTGCATGGGTCCCAAATGCATTTACCAACCCCCACCCCTTCCTCTGTTAGCTCTTGACCCTTCCTCATTCTGCTTCTGACTTTCCACACTTTGCCACTATACCCCAGCTGCCCTCTGCCAGAGTGGCCTGTTTTTGCCATTGGTGAGTTCCTTCTGGGGACTCCATTTTGGTGAGGGGCCTAGGCTTGCCAATCTTCATTCCCCTCCTGGCTCTGCTTCAGAATTTCCAGACTTTGACACTATTCCCTCTCTTATGCACCTTGCCCCTTCGTTCATTCTCAATTGGAAAGTAAGCTCCTAGATGGGAGGGACAGTCTTTCTTTTTGCATATATTTGCATAGCTAGCACTTAGCACAATGCCTAATAACTGCTTGCTGATGATTGCCTTGCCTCCCCATAGCACTTAGCCAAGAGGGCATGGGCATGGTTATTTGTCTGCTTCAGAGATACTCAGTTTTCTATCAACATGAGACAAATGAGACCAAAAGAGAAAAGAAATGTGAGACAGAATGGAATCAGTTTCTCTGTAGTCTTGTACTAGATTTTTTACTAGGTCCCTGCTAAATTTTAATTGGGGGCAGGGTAAGGGGAGGGGGAGCATGGTAATTTTTCAATTGTTCTTTTCTCAAGGCATGGGTAGTTTCACTTGTAGCTGAGTTCTCTCTTCTACCCTGACCCCATTTAAATCTCTGACTATGATTGGGTGGGCTCATTAACAAGAAGGAAGTGAATCTTGTAACAAGTCAAAGGTTCTTAAAGTCTTTCTACAAGGCAGAAAAACAACAATGACAAACTCAGGAGAGAGATATAAATAGGTACCCATCAAAAAACTAATGACTTTAAGGGTTGCAAACCATTTCCAAAACCCATTCAGAAGAAAAAGCTTACACTCAGTCCACTCAACAATCTGTTTTCTGGTCTCCTTTTGCTCGTGCCCTGATCTCCTTGAAAGCTCTCCTCCAACCAGGCTTGGAAAAGTTGCTTAAACTGCTCAGAGTAGTACATTTCTATTGATAGCCTCCATTTATCTCCATCACAGACCAGAACACAAGGGAATCTGTGGGCCAAGCTATGTAAGGCAGGGGTAGAAGTTTTAACCCTAGAAGGAATGCAGAGAATACAGAGGGACTAAATAAATATAGGGGTTATAAACCAAAGAATAAGGACCTAGAGTAGACGGAAAGAGAGAAAGGATAAAGAAGAGAGTGAGTAAGGGCAGAAAAAAAATTAAATTTAAAAATTAATTAAAAAATTAAATTTCAAAAACTAATTAACATGACTAGTTCAAGGAAAGGAGAGCAAGAGAATCTACTTAATTAAGAGCAACTCCAAAGGAAAGGGGAAACAAATGGGATGAGGGATCAGAGGTGAGGGGAAGAGATTCAGTGGGAACAGAGACACTTTTAAAAAGATTAATCTAAAGTAACTAAAGAGGCACAGTACCATGTTTACAATGGAAGAGGAGGAAAAATCATAACTTGGAAAAACACAATATTAAAGACAAATATAGGAAACTATAAACCCAGGGGCAGCTAGGTGACACAGTGGATAGAGCACCAGCCCTGAAATCAGGAGGACCTGAGTTCAAATCCTCCCTCAGACCAAACACTTGACACATATTAGCTGTATGACCTTGGGCAAGTCACTTAACCCCAATTGCCTCACCAAAAAAAAAAAAAGAAAGAAACTATAAACCCCTCGTAGCTTTAAGTGTGAATGGATTATATAACCTAATAAAAATTTTTAAAGTGAGAGATTGGATTTTCAAAAATCTACAATCTATTGCATACAACATTAAAAAACAAAGACATACAACATAAAACTAAGGGCATGGGAAAAAATTTGACACCAAATCAAATGAATCCAAACAAGGAGGCAATGATGATATCTGATAAAGCAAAAACAAACATCTAAAAAATAAAAAGGGATAAACAAGGAAACAATATTGTACCAAAAAGAAACATAGGCAACAAACCAATATCAATAATAAACTTAAATGCTCCAAATGCTTTCTCATCCAGTTTCATAAAAGAAATATAAAAGCTACAGGAAAACATAGGCAGTAACATAATACTGACAGGAAAGCTCAATATTCCACTCTCAACTTTGGATAAGTCTTATAGAAAGATAAACAAAAGGAATAATATAGAATTGAACAAATTGCTGATCAAACTAGAGCTGAAAAACTTGTCATCTCCTAAATGAGAATGCAAAAGAATATTCATATTTCTTAAAACCACATGGAAAATTTACAAAGATTGAGCATTTATTAAAGCACAAAGATATTACAAACAAATGTAAAAAGGCAGAAATGGTAGACACATCCTTTATAAGCCATAACATACTAAAAAATAGTCATTGTTTCAAGGACCACAAAAAATAGGCACAGATCCAAATGAAGAATTAACATTAAATCCTAAATAATTCATGAGTCAAAGAACAAATCATAGAAACAATTAATAATTATGTGAAAGAAATGACATATGATGATAAAATTTACCAAACTTTCTGGAATGTAACTAAAGCAGTCATCAGGGGAAAAATCTTATTCCTAACAAACATATATTAACAATTTTTTTTAAAAAAGAGTAAACTGAAGTTTAAAAACAGTAAGCTTAATATGCATTTTTTAAAAATTAGAAAGACAAATAAACAAACTTAAAATAAGCACAAGAAAGGAGATATTGAAAGTTAGAGGAGAAACAGATCAATTAGAAACCAAAAAACACCCATAGAAATAATCATTAAAACTAAAAGCAGCACTTTTGAAAAGACTAATAAAATTGATAATATGATTAAAAAGAAAACAGAAAAATCAAATCAATAAAATGACAAATGAGAAAGATGAAATCACAATAAAACCAGAGGAAACAAAAAGAATAAGGAAAACATTGTTGTGCTAACAAAATTGAGAATGCAAAAGAAACAAAGGAATATATTCAAAAATGTAAAATATCCTAACTATGAGAAGACTAGATAGAAATCTTAAATAATTTCAGAAAAGGAAAGCAAAGTAACTGTAAAGCAACTACTGAAGAAAACACTCCTGGTCCTGATGTATTCACACAAGAATTTTATCAAACTTTTGAAGAACAATTAGTGCCCATACTTCACAAATTATTCTCAAAAAGTAGAGAAAGAAAGCACCCTATCAAAATCCTTTTATGAAAAAAATATAGTCCTAATACCTAAACCATGGAAAGCTAAAACACAGAAGGAAAATTATAGGCCAATATCATTAATGAATAGTGACTCAAATTTTTTAAACAAAATTCTGTCTATAGAAACAGACTGCAGCAATTTATCTAAGAAAACATTCATTATGACCAAGTCAGATTTATAACAGGGATGTAAAGATGGTTCAACATTAGGAAAACAATCCAATTAATCATATTAAAGACCAAATCATCCCAAATCACATGAATATCTCAACAGATGGAGAAAAAGCCTTTGACAAAATACAAAACTCATTTATAATAAAAACCTCTCAAAATATAAGCATAGAGAAACTTTTTTTAATATCACAAAAAGAATTTATCTAAAACCAAAAGTGTCATATGCAATGGGGTTACACTGGAACTATTTTTAATAAACATGGAAATAGAGAAAGGATGCTCACTCTCCCTTACTATTATTTGATATAGTTCTAGAAATGCTAGCAACAACAATAAGACAGGAGAAAGAAATTAAAGTCATAAAGATAAGTAAAGAGGAAATAAAACTATCCCCATTTGCTAATGATATGATGGTATACTTGAAAAATTCTAGAGAATTGGAAAAGATACTCATAGAGATAATTAATAGTTTCAATGAAGTGTCAGGCTACCAAATAAACCTTTAAAAATCAATAGCATTTCTATGTAATAATAAACTAAATACAAGAAGCAGAAAAAGAAATCCCACTCAAAAGAATTGCAAAATGCATGAAATACCTGGGAATTGATCCACCAAAATATTTATTTAAACTGTCTAGATTCAATTACAAAGTATTCCTTAAAGGAATAAAAGACAATTTAAAAAGCTGGAGGAATACGGTGGTCGTGGCTAGACCATGCTCATATCATAAAAATGACAGTACTTTCAAAATTAATTTACACTTTTAATGCTTTACCAATCAAAGTAACAAGGAGATATTTTACAGAACTTAATAAAATAGCAAAATTCATTTGAAAAAAATAAAAGATGTAGAATATGAAAGGAAACTATGAAAAAAGGTAGGGATGAAGGGGGAATAGTACTTCTAGACCTCAAACAATATTATAAAGTGGCAGTCATCAGAACCATGTGGCATTGGTTAAGAAATATAGATAGATCAATGAAATAGACTAGACAAGAGAAAATACAATGGAATTCAATAACCTAGTATTTGATAAAGGGGAAAACAAATTACCTAGGGAAAAAACTACTTATTTGATTTTTTTCAAAAAAATTGCTAGGAAACTGGAAAATGATCCAGCAGAAGTTAGTCTTAGACCAACACCTTATACCATATTCCTCAATATATTCTAAATGAATGCTTGGCCTTAGTGTTAAAGATCATACTACTGAAAAAAAAAACTAGAAAAGAAACAGATCATGTACGCCCACAACTATGGGTAAGAAATGCATTCATAACCAAACAAGATATAGAAGCAATGCCAAAAGATAAAATAGCTAACTTTAGCTGAAACTGAATAGTTTCTACATAAACAAAATTAATGCACCTTGAATAAGAAGATAAGAAGTTGAATGGCAAAACAAATTTCTGTATTACCTTTATCTGCTAAGGGTTTGGAATCCAAGACAAATAAATTATACATGTGTATGTGTATTTGTATATATACATATATATTTATATATATATATATATATTATATATATATATATCCAATAAACATTCCATAATAGATAAATGGTCAAAGGATATGAATAGTTTTCAAAAGAAAAAATTGCAAAGTATTAACACCACATAAAAGAATGCTCCGAATCACTAATAATAAAAGAAATGCAACTCAAAACAACCATGAAGTTTCATTTCACACTCAAATTGGCAAAAATGACAAAAATGAGGGCAGCTAGGTGGCGCAGTGGATAGAGCACTGGACCTGAGTTCAAATCTGACCTCAGAGCAAACGCTTGATACTTACTAGCTATGTGACCCTGGGCAAGTCATTTAACCCCAATTGCCAAAAAAAAATGACAAAAATGGAAACAGTCATTTTGGGGGGGGGGGGAGCAGAGAAAGGCTATGAAATGATAGGCATACTAATCCATTACTGGTGGAACTGTGAACTAGTACTACCATTTTGGAAGGCAAATAAAGTGACTAAAATGCCCATGGCCTTTGAACCAGATTTTCCATGAATGGGCTTACATCCCAACAAAGTTATTAAAAAGAAGAAAGACTCCATATGCTCCAATATTTATAGCAGAATTTTTGTGACTGCAAAGAATTGAAAACAAAGTAAATGCCCATCAATTAGGGAATGGCTAAACAAATTGTAGTAATGAAATATTACTGTAGCATAAGAAAAAATGTATGTGATAAATACAGAAAAGCATGGACAGATCTATGTAAGCTGATGCAGAGTGAAGTAAGCAGAAGCGAGAAAACAATATACACATTGACTGTAACAATGTAAAAGGAAAGAACAGCCACGTATGCACACACACACATACACACACAGATACACACACACACACACACTCACACACACATATATTAAAAGTGAATGTAACAAAATTATAAAAGTCAAGCATGAGAGAACACCCCCAATCCATCTTTTCAGGAAAGTGGGAGGTCAACTGGTGTTACCCATTGCACAGATTTTTGAACTTTTTGAATGCAGCAATCAGTTGTGCTGATTTTTTTTCTCATCTTTTTTTTCTTTTGTTTTCATCTTGAAAAAAATACTGTTTTTTATATGTAATGGAAGGGGAGAAGGGAGAGAAATTAAAGATAACTGTGATGATGTAAAAAATAGTAGCAATCAATAAAAACTTATTGTTAAAAAAGCATGCTGATGAGATGGGTTTATTCTTTTCTTAAGTTCTTTTGTGTCCTAGAAGATGTAATTCTTCTCCTAAGAGGGCGATTGTTTTTTTCCTGGAAATCAAACAGGTTTGTTTACATGTCACTTACGTGTTAGAGCACAAGGCACATGCCGATCTTGAACATTTTGTGAAAGCAGAACGGGAACACAGCACCCGTCTGCTTTGCAGGCCTGCCTTTACAGAGACCAAATGGTACATTTCCATCTCCTGCTCTAAACGGCGTGTCACCAACAAAGAAACCCCTACACTTGCAAAGTCAAGCTTTGTACAGAGCTCACAGCAGGCTTCAGACTCGAGATTTATGCCGTCCAGGGCCTGGCATCCCTTTTTGCAGCATGTCAGGGGCACTGATGGATGTACAGTATGGAGAAGGCTGCTATTTTAATTTACACTTCATTGTTTTCCCTTTCTGTTGTCTTGGTCAGAATGCCTGGGGTACCCATATGAATGGGCTACATTCCATATTTGTAAAACAGACCATCTTGCTGCAAACTGCTGTTTTGTCACTCCACTGAACAGTAAAAAGTTGGGAAAATAGATCGTATGCCTTATTTTTGTTTAAATACTTGAGCTTTTTTTCCCTTATCAGCATTTTCCTCAAGGGAATGGAAGAAGGCCAAACTGAGCATTTTTACCACTTTTCCAGAAATGTCCTACATGAAAATGATGCCTCTTACACCTTAACTGTTTACAGAAGCTACAACCACTTTCATTCCATGATTTGGGGAACCTGCTATATAAAAACACTTCAATATATCAAAATACACTTTTTGTTTCAGTGAATTTCCTCTTTTTCCTAGAATGTTGTGTTATATCTGGTAGATATGTTTCTTTGTTCCAGGAATGATATGAGAGCCTGATATGCTTTAAATACCATTCCTTTAAAATCCATAGATCTTCTTTTATATCACAGCTCTCATTTGGTGAGGTATTTCTATGCATTATTGAATTAGCTCATATTTCAGTTTAACTTCATGCAATATATTTTGTTTATATAGCATCATACCAGGCTTGAATTGTATGCAATATATAATATACATATACATGTTTAAAATGATAAAGGGTGAGCATTCAAAACCCCAGCAAAATTCTCATATTATTAGAGTGATGTAATATAATGTAATGCAATAAAAATGCAATTTGTCCACAGGACAAATTGGGCACAATGCAAAGGTCACTATTTTCAGACCCTAATTTTTGAGACACAGCCTGACATTTACATTGTATATCATTAAAGTCACAACACATTTATGTCACGTGTGAGTTGGACTGATTTTACATAAATTGCATGGTTTCTATATGATGACTTACTTGGATCCCAGTATATTTGCATTATAATGTGAAATCACATGGGTTTTCCCCATCCCCATGACACTGGAGGTTCAGTAGACAGAAGAGGGGCTTGGAGGCTATTCTAGGATGTTGTCACTAAATAATCAGCCAGGTTCCACCCCATTTAAAGACCACCTTTGGGGATGTTGCCATTAGGCCCAGATGAATACCCTAATTTGGGGAAATGGACTCAAGAGCTATACATTAAGAAGGATTATGCCAACAACAATAAATTCCTCCTTTGAAGCCTCTCCTATAATTTTCTAGGCTAAGATATCGAAAATTATTTTCTCCTTAGGTTTCTTTGTCAAGAGCTATATCTTCCCCAAGAAGTTTTTCCCAGAAAGCTCTTCAGTCTCTGGCTTTTTTTATTGTTGCCCCCCAATTCTGCTAATGGTTTTCCCATTGCTTGACCCTCCGCATGCATGGACCTGCCCTTATTTTGTAGATCTAGCCACTAGAAAATCAACCGCTGCATCCTCTGTGAAATTTCATACAACCTCAAATGCTTTCAATAGAACCAGGACTTTAAAGATGATCTAGTCCAATCCATCCATTTTGCACATGAAGAAACTAAGACTCAGAAAGAGTTCACCTGGGGGCCAAGTAACAGAATCAGGATTTGAATCAAGGTCCTTTGAACTAAAATCCATAACACTTTCTACTATACTAAACTACCACCTTGGGTCTTATTTGTTTACAAAAGGTGAACAGAGATAGTCTTTGGCCCTTTGACTGAAGTTTTCGGTCACCTCAGTCTCTTCCAGCTCCGTTTTCCTTTTAGTGGTACTTTGTTTCACTTCTTTCTTCCAGCCTCCAGTATTCATTCACCTATCACATATATAGTCACATCAAATATTCCTGATATTATTTTTTATTTTAATTTTAATTTATGGAACAAAATAAGCATTTCCATAACACAGTACAATAAAAAGATGATCACATATGAAACTGCAAATTGAATATACAACAAAATTATCATGTAAATTTCTTTTTTTCCTTCTCCCCCCTCACCACCCTAAAGATGGCTACCATTAGACACAAATAGGTATATATGTAAAATTATTCTATACATCTATTTATCAGTTCTTTTTCTAGATGCAGAGATCATCTTTCTTCATATGTCTTTTATAGTTAATTTGCATATTTAGAATAGTCAAAATAACTTATTCATTCAAAGTCATTCTTAAAATAATGTTGCTATTACTGCGTACAATGTCCTCTTGGTTCTGTTCATTTTGCTCTTCATTATTTCATGCAAGGTTTTCCAGGTTCTTCTAAAATCAGTGAGCTCATCATTTCTTATAGCACAGTAATGTTCCATCACAATCGTATACCACGACTTATTCAGTCATTCCCCAATTGATGGGTATCCCCTCAATTTCCAGTTCTTGGCCACCACAAAGACAGCCACTATAAACATTTTAGAATGTATAAGTTCTTTTCTCTTATCCTTAATCATCTTTGGAAGTAGACCAAGTAGTGGTAGTGCTAGGTCAAAGGGTATGGGTAGTTTAATAACTCTTTGGGCATAATTCCAGATTGCTTTCCTGATATTATCTATTTAGAATAATATTAACTCCATGGAATAGTACTATGAGTCAGTAAGGACTACTGAAAGCCAGGTCAGAGATTAGAGGTAAGCAAACAAAACAATTGACTAGGATGCAGCAATCTTCACTGCATCCATTCAAAATAACTCCCGAAGCTGTAAGTTATTTAGGAGTATATCTACCAAGATTCACCCAAGAACTATATGAATCCAACTATAAAACACACTTTTTAGTAATAAAGATAGGTCTAAATAATTGGAGAAACATTAATTGCTAATGGGTAGGTCAAGCAAATATAGTAAAAATGGCAAGCCTGCTCAAATTAATTTACTTATTCAGTGCTGTGCCAAACTTCCAGAGGAATATTTTATAGAGTTAAAAAAAAAAAGAATAATGAAATTCATGTAGAGGAACAGCAAGTCAAGAATCTCATGGATAATATTATAAAAAGTGGGAAGGAAAGAGTTCTATGAATGCCATATCTCAAAATTGTACTATAAACCAGTAATAATTAAAACAATTTGATATTGGTTAGAGAGAGACAGAGACAGACAGACAGACAGAATGGGCAAAGGAGGGAGGGAGATAGGAAGGGAAGAAGTTGATCAGTGGGACAGATTAGGTACACAACATATAGAGGTAAACATATAGAGGAGTATAGTATTTGATAATCCCAGTCAGTGGGGGAATGATATACTGCTTGACAATTAACATCTGGCAAAACTGGATAGCAGTCTGGCAGAAATTAGGTTTAGACTAACATTTCATACCACACACCAAGATAAATTGCAAATGGATATATGACCTAGATATAAAAGGTCACATTACAAGCAAATTAAAGGACCAAGGAAGAAATTACCTTTTATCTACCTTTGATAGAGGAAGAGTTCATAACTAAACAAATGATAGTAAGGATCATACAAGTTAAAATTATCAATTTCGATTATATAAAGTTTAAAGTCTTTGCACAAACAAAACTAATACAGTTAAAATTAGAAGGGGAGGGGAAGGCACTTTGTAGCTAGTTTCTCTAATAAAAGACTCATATCCAAGATATAAAAGGAATTGATTCAAAGCTATAAGACAAAGAGCTATTCCCCAGTAAATAAATGGTCAAAGAATATGGACAGTCAGTTGTCAAAGAAAGAAACTGTAAGCTATCAACAAATACTCCAAATCACTAATAATAAGATAAATGAAAATGTTAGCAAATCTGAGGTTCTATCTCTAGATAGTTCTATATGGAAAAGATAATAAAGAGGAATATGACAAATGCTGAAGGAGCTATGGTAAAATAGGCACATTAGTCCACTGTTGGTTGAGCTGTTAATTGGTCTAGCCATTCTGGAAAGCAATTTGGAACTATACCCATTATCAAAATGTTCATACCCATTGATCCAGCTATGTGACTATTTGGCCTATATCTCAAAGAAATCAAAGAAAGAGGGAAAGGATATATATATAAATGTTTATAGCAGCTCTTTTCATAGTAACCAAAAATTGGAAACTAATACCCCATTGAGTTATCCTCTAATTAGGGAATGATTAAATAAATTGGGATATATGACTATAATGAAATATTATTGTGCCATAATAAGTTATTGAATGGACAATTTAAGAGGAAAGTGAGAAGACCTTTATGAATGATGCAGAACAAAGTGAATAGAACTAGGAGAACAATTTGTCAAGTGATTAAAAATATAGAGAAAAATAACTTTAAAAGGTTTTAGAACTCTGATCAGTGCAATAGTAAACCATGAGTCCAAAAGAATGAAGATAAAACATGCCACTCATCTCCTGACAGAGAGACAATTAACTTAAAATGAAGAAAAAAGCATACCTTTTAAGATGTAGCCATTATGGGAATTTGTTTTGCCAGACTTAACGGTTGTGTATTCAGGGCATTTTTTTAAAAAATTTGCTCGTTTCAGGGCAGGTAGTGGGAGGGACAAATTTTTTTAAAGAAAAGAAAAAAACCAGGGTGAAAGAAGGATGTCCATTATCACCACTGTTGTTCAATATGGTACTGGAAATGTTAGCTTTAGCAATAAGAGAAGAAAAAGAAATTGAAGGTATTACAATATTCAAATAAGAAACAAAGCTCTTTGCAGATGATATGATGATGTCCTTAGAGAATCAAGTAAAAAACTGCTTGAAATAATAAACAACTTTAGCCAAGTTGCAGGCTATAAAATAAACCCACATAAATCATTGGCATTTCTATATATTACCAACAAAGTCCAACAGCAAGAGATAGAAAGAGAAAGTCCATTTAAAGTTACTGTAGACATTATACAATATTTAGGAGTCTACCTACCTAAACAAACACAGAAACTGTAAGAGCACAATTACAAACACTTTTAACACAAATAAATTCAGATCTAAATAACTGGAAAAACATCAGTGGCTCATGGGTAGGCCAAGCCAATATAATAAAAATGACAATTCTACCTAAACTAATTTACTTATTCAGTGCCATACCAATCAAACTACCAAAAATTATTTTATAGAGCCAAAAAAGATAATAGTAAGATTCATTTGGAATAACAAAAGGTTCAGAATATCAAAGGAAGGGGCAGCTAGGTGGCGCAGTGGATAGAGCACCAGCCCTGAAGTCAGGAAGACCTGAGTTCAAATCTGGCCTCAGACCAAAAATTTGACACTTACTAGCTGTGTGACCCTGGGCAAGTCACTCAACCCCAATTCTCTAAAAAACAAACAAACAAATAAACAAACAGAATATCAAAGGAACTAATGAAAAGAAATGCGGGGGAAGGTGGCCTAGCCATTCCAGATCTTAAATTGTATCATAAAGCAGCAATCATCATAACTACTTGGTACTGGCTAAGAAATAGAGTGGTGGATCAGTGGAATAGTTTAGATATGCAAGACACCATAGTCAATGACTATAGTAATCTACTATTTAATAAACCTAAAGACCCCAGCTTCTGATATAAGAACTCACTATTTGACAAAAACTGTTGGGGAAAACTGGAAAAAAGTATGGCAGAAACTAGGCATAGACCAAAATCTCACACCATATACCAAAATAAAGACAAAATGGACTGATACTGTAAGTAAACTGGGAGAGCGAGAAATAGTTTACCTGTCAGATCTATGGAGAACAGAAAAATTCATGACCAAACAGGAGATAGAGAACATTATGAAATGCAAAACAGGTAATTTTGATTGTATTAAATCGAAAAGTTTTCGCACAAAGCCAATGCAACCAAGATTAGAAGGGAAGTAGAAAAATGGGAAAGAATTTTTACAACCAGTGTCTCTGATGAGGGCCTCATTTCTAAAATATATAGAGAATTAAGTCAAATTTATAATTATAAAGAATAGAAGTCATTCCCCAATTGATAAATGGTCAAAGGATATGAACAGGCAGTTCTCGGATGAAGAAATCAAAGCCATCTATAGTCATATGAAAAAATGTTCTAAATCACTATTGATTAGAGAAATGCAAATCAAAATAACTCTGAGGTACCACATCACACCTATCAGATTGGCCAACATGACAATACAGGAAAATGATAAATGTTGGAAAAGATGTGGGAAAATTTGAACACTAATGCATTGTTGGCGGAGTTATGAAATGATCCAACCATTTTGGAGAGCAATTTGAAACTATGCCCAAAGGGCTATAAAAATGTGCATGCCCTTTGACCCAGCAATAGCACTTCTAGGGCTGTATCCCAAAGAGATCATACAAATGGGAAAAGGACCCACATGTACAAAAATATAGTAGCTCTTTTTGTGGTGGCAAAGAATTGGAAATTGAGGGGATGCCCATCAACTGGGAAATGACTGAACAAGTTGTGGTATATGAATGTAATGGAATACTATTGTGCTATAAGAAATGATGAGCAGGCAGACTTCAGAAAAACCTGGAAAGACTTGTATGAACTGATGCTGAGTGAAGTGAGCAGAACCAGGAGAACATTGTACACAGTAACAGCCACATTGTGTGATGACTAACGTTGATAGACTTAGCCCTTCTCAGTAATGCAAGGATTTAAGACATCTCCAAAGATCTCATGATAGAAAATGCTATCCACATTCAAAGAAAGAACTATGGAGTTTAAATGCAGATTGAAGCATACTATTTGCTATTTTTTTTCTTCTGTTTTGTTTTGTTTCCTCTTTCTGGTGGTTTCCTTCTACTGGTTCTAACTCTTCCTTACAACATGACTAATGTGCAAATGTTTAATAAGAATGTTTATGAATAGCTTACATTAGATTGTGAACCATCTTATGGAGGGAGGGGGAAGGGAAGGGGAGAAAAATTTAAAACTCAAAAGCTTATAGAAGTGATTGTTGATAAATCAAAATAAATTAATAAAAATTTTTTTCAAAAAAAAGAAAAGAAAAAACCCATAGGCTATTTATGCTGTGATATGCTCCATTTATTTCAATATAATTTATTGCTGTGCAGTAACATTGCTCTGAATTAAAACTCAGGCACTGAACCACATTACCAAAGAGGAATGGAGAAAATACATGGCATCATCTTGTTTCTGTATTTTTTAACTGCATTGGTAAGACATATACGTTGTATAATAAAATAAAATATTTTTTAAATAGAGTTGCCTGGGACACTGAGAGGTTACATAATTTGCAATTATGGGTCATATTATGTCATAATATATCCTATTATATATCATAGGTGGGACTTGAACCTAGGACTTCCTGACTATAGTTCTGAGGCTATCTACTGCACCATATTGTTTCAAATACATATATTTAACATCAGAAAATTGTTTTCATAAGAAGTCAAGTGCATATATGTGTTCTCATGAAAGCTCAATGCTTCCAATGAGGCTTTGAAACACACAGTAAGCCCAATTTTCAAATCTTACCTAAGGGACATAAATACTTTGCCCTGTCTGTACGTACACTTACTCTCCAGCCAACATCCTTGGATCTGGAGCCTTCTCTGCCTGAGCATATATTAACATATAGTCAATTGAAATAATGTAAAGACTTCATTATTTCAGAAGTTTGTTTCCATTAATGTCTAGTCCCAGATTATCATATTCTGAAGAACTCTCAGGAGGCAACAATGAATAATCTCTTTCTCCCATCCACACATGACTAAATTCAAGTCATGGAACCCTCTCCTGTAAGTTTTCTGGGCCACTAAGACAATGGAAAAACCATTGTGAGAATGTTGAAAATAACTTGATGACACAAACCAGTAGAAATGCACGTCTTGGCCCAGCTACTTTGGCCTGTATTCATATCTCCAAATCTTGACACAGTATGTCAGAATACTCATGGGAGTCATTGCACCTACACCACAGCAGTTGCCTGACATGCACCTAAATGGACTAAAAGGGGCTAGTCAATTTTTGTCCCTGGAGGGTGATTGAATATGGCACAATATTTAATAGCACTAACAGCCAGCCAAGACTTTGGAGCCAGTTTCAAGCCTATACCTCTGTAGCCATCCAGAACAACTTTCCCTTTTGTCCCCAGTGACACTAATCCTACTTTTTACATCAAGTTTAGATGTTTTTCCCCTCCAGCACTCACTCTAATTTATGGAGCATATAAAACCCTCACAAAGAAGGTGAGTTTCAGGAAATAACTTTTCCACACGAAGCTATAATGCAGACCTTTGAAAAAGAAAAAGCAGCTACCCTATGTGAAGGACCCAGAGTCTGCTATTCTATATACACTATATCTATTACAAGAATAAGATGTGACACCATACGCAATGGTTAAGCTCCCAAAAATTGCCATGTAGGATAATCATTGTGACTTTCCCCTCTGTATATGGAGTTCTCCAAGTAGCTAGATGCAGGGCAAGAGGGAATGATCTAACTGCGTCACCTTGGACAGGTCACTTTCTCTCTCTAGGTCTCAAGGTCTTTATATGACAAAAAAAAACTCTGTGGCCTCTTAACATAACATTATATGATTCAATGAATTCATAGGCCCAGAAATCTGTGTCTCCCAACATCTATGTCTTACATAATGATTGTGACCTTAAGAAAACACTTGTTATCTCAATTTTCTCCATCTTACCTCAATACGTCAAAGACCCGAGGTTCAATGTGGGAACACCCTCCTTTGACAGATCAGCAACCCATTTCTAACTTCTAGAGTTGCTTAAGGCTCAGAGAAATGAAGAGGTTTGCCTATGGCTACAGAGGTTTCAGAGGTAGTATTTAAATGACCTCTTTTTTTCCTATCCATGGAATGGGAATATTAATTCAAGTGCCCAGGAAATCTGATGCAGGTTTAGAGGGTGTTTCCAGAGAGAGATCTTCTTTGTCCGGTGGAGTATAGATCTTGGGGAACAGAGCAAAGAAGTAATAGGTATGATTGTCATGCCAATTATGAATAATGGAAGTGCTGCCTCTTGGATTAGACACAATCACTTAATGAACTAATCAATCAGCAAGCATTTATGAAGTACCTACTTTGGAAGGCAGTTTGCTAGGCACAGAGCATGCAAGTATAAAAATTAAACAGTCCCTGAAATACATTTATAATTGTAATACAGATCTGTTGGCCCGTGAGGCTGGGGCTCCCTCTCCAACTAAAGGACCATAGCTCTGAGCTTGTGTGGAACAAGTTCAGTCCTGGGGAAGTCTAGCCTCAAAGAGGGGCTCTTCTCACATTCTCCAGCTCTGCATATTCAACCTTCAGACCCCAGGGAAGATCACTTAAAGCGTAAGTTTGGCTCAATTCTAGGAACTCCTGAAAAGGGATTAACAGAGTCTCTTCTAGAAGCTGTACAAAATGTATTAGTTATAGGACAGCTATTTCTATTTCCTCCACAAATAAATCCTTGAAACACAGAAGACTCATAAATGTACATTGATAAAGACTTCAAAATACAATAACTAGTAATTCCTATTATACTCTTCCAAAAGGTAGACACTTAAATATTAAAACAAGAAATATCCTATGGACCATTTCAAGCATTTCATTTTCACCTTGGTTTTGCATTGTCTGTAACAAGATCCATGTCTTTCGTCAAGCCAAGGCATTGCTTGGATTTACACCCTTGTCAGTGGTTGTAATCATTGTATTAAGAAACACCTTCAATTGCCAGTCCCCTGGACTCCTCAGTGACTACAATCCTCTGAAGTCCACAAGGTAGTGACCAAGTCTAGAAACATCAATCTCAGGATTGCTGTTAAGGAGTCACCTGCGCTCAAGAAAAGAAACGCAAAACAGAAGAGGTAAGATTTTGAGAGCCAGCCACAGGCTTACCTAACTTGGCCCAGAACCCATGTTTGCTGCCATGTACAGGCAGTCACCACTACTGCTAGGGATAGGGAGGGGAAGAACAAATCCCCCTCCCTACCCAACCATGGGCAGTTCGAGTCCCAAGCCACTCATTCAGAAGTGAGGAAGAGATGAGCAAAAGTTGTATCTCTTTAACATCTATTGAGTGGGCAACTCTTGTAACTCAGTGGCCAATTTTCTTTGGCAGAGCTCCATTCCTTACCCCTACCCCTATCACAGAGACCATAATACCAATAAAGGGATTATTTTGTCATCCCAAAATATGAGTCCTTCAGTACCAAGCCAAATGTGCCACCAGAAGTGGTCAGTGGAGTTCAATTCACCTCCATGAGATGGCCCATCATAACATCTCCCCAACTTCATGGGAAGGGGAATAAAATTTCATGGGGGAGGGAAGAAGGGGGGTTGATAGATAGAGCAGACTAAACTGAAGGCATTGGACCTGGTGATTTCCAATATTCTCTACTCCCACACCCCTGGCCTATGGTTCTCTGAGTTCCAAAACTTTGGACAAGACACATAATTTCTCTGAGTCTCAGCTTCATCATCCATAAAGTAGAACTGATGAATAGATGAATATATGTAGTATGAATATAGACTTATACTATATACCCCACAGGGCCATTTTGAGAATCAAATGGCAATGTGGAAGAGAACTGCTTCAGAACCATCTGAAGTACTGTAAAAATGTCAGCTCTCATAACCCATCTAATTTGTCTCACAAGAAACAAAAGCTAGCATTTGAGGACTGAATCACATTAGAAGTATTTAAACATACACAATATCAATCGGGTTTTTTTTTTTACTCTGGTCCATTTAGAAAAATAGGCCAGCTAGCCTAATTGATACGGCTTTTGTGCACAGACATAGTCTGTGAGCATTTTCTTTATACATTGAAATATGCCTCTACTCCCTCACAGGATTTAGAATGGGAAGAGATTTTAGAGTTAGTCTAGTTTAACCCTTAGTTTTGCAGATAACAAAGCCCAAAGCAGAGAAGTTGAGTGATTTGCCCAACATTACAGAGCTAATCAATGGCAGAGCTGGGATTTCTATGCAGGTCTTAGTATTCCAAATTCAGCGCTCTTGGTAAAATACTCTAAGCCTGAGATTTATAACAGAAAAGTGAATTCATCATGTAAAAGCCACTGTAGATTTGGTTGGGTTGGGGGGGAGAGAAATACAATGGATTTGGGATCTTTGACATCCTGGTTCAAGTCCCAGATTTAATTTTGGGAAGTTTTACTTAAACTGATATGGATCTGCCTTTTTGCAACTTTCATTTCTGTTACCCGAGGGCAAGCAGAAATCAAATCCTTCTTCACATGATTGTCCTTCAAATGCTTCATACAGTTATTATATTCTCCTAAATCTCTTCTCCATGATAAACATTCATAGTTCCTTTAAAGAATTTTTTAAAAAATATTTATTCATATCTTTTCTTCTTATATCACCTACATTTTTCCAATGTATCTTTCCCATCCTCCCTTCCTAGAATTATCTCTTTTAAAAAAGAATTTTAAAAAGGAGGAAAAACCAGTTCAACAAAACTAAACCAACACTAAACCAAAAATTCTGGCATTGAGTGCAGTGTTCTCAACTCATCATCTTCCACCTCTACAAAGAGGGAGCAGGAAAGTGCCTTCTTACATCTCTTCTTTTGAGGCTTTGTTTTCTCAATTAAAATTTTGCACCATACCATTTTGTGTTGCTATTCCATTCCATATTACATATGTGGTCAGTTTGCATATTGTTTTTCTGGTTCTATTTATTTCATTTAGTTTTGGTTCATGTAACTCTTCCTATGTTTCCTATGTTTCTCTATAGTTAACATGTTCCTAATTTCTAACAACACAGTAATATTCCATTATATTCATGTACCATAATTGGTTTACCTATTCCCTAATGAATGGGCATCTACTTTGTTACTACAAAAAAAAATTACTATAAATATTTTAGAATATGGAGTTTTTATTTTTGTCACTGACCTCCTTGGTATAGCTTAACATTTAGCACATAGTAGGCACTTAATAAATGTTTATTGATTGAGTGAGATAGACCCAACAAACAATTCTCTAGGTCATAGTTTATGGACATTTTATTAATTTTGTTCATATAATTCCCAATTATTTCCCGGAATGGTTGGACCAACCTGCAGTTCCACCAACAACGCATCAATGTAACTATCATTCACAACCTCTCCAGAGGTTGACATCTTTTAACATCTTTGATAATTTTCTGAGTATGAGGTGAAAACTCAGATATCTTCTGATTTCTTTTTTCATCATTAATACCAATTTGGAATATTCTTTCAAATAGCCACTAATAGTTTTAAATTTTTTTGAAAATTCTTTATTTATATTCTTTGACCATTTACCTATGACCTGGATTTTATATTTTTCTATTAGTTGCCAATTATATGTCTTGAATATCAGTCCCTTATTGAAGATATTTGATGCAAAGATTTTCCCAGTCTTTTTTATCCTAATTTCATTAACATGTTGTTGATGCAAAAGCTTTTTCATTTCATGTAACCAAAATTATCTCTTTCGTGTTTTATAACTGTCTCTATCTTTTGGTTAAGGATTCACTTTCTAGGGGTAGCTAGATGGCGCAGTGGATAGAATACCAGCCCTGGAGTCAGAAGGACCTGAGTTCAAATCCAGCCTCAGACACATAACACTTATTAGCTGTGTGACCCTGGGCAAGTCATTTAACCCCATTGCCTAATCAAAAAAAAAAAAAAAGAATTTTCACCTTCTAGCCATAACTGTGAAATTTACCCAATCTGGTTGATTTCTAATTTTAAATGCTATAATCTTTAACATTCAAGTCAGGTATCCATTTTGAGATTTCTTTATGCTTTCTGGTATGAGATGTTGGTTTATAACTAATTTCTGTCAAATTGCTTTTCAGTTTTCCCAGAAATTCACTTCAGAAAAGTAATTCTTTCCTTGGCATTTTATGTTTGGAGACATATTAAACACTGGGTTATTGATGTTAATCATCTACTTTTCTATTTTAAAACTAGTACCAAATAATTCTGATTACAGCTTCTTAATAGAGTTTAAGGTCTGGAAGTGTGATTCTTATATCATTTCTACTGTTTTCATTATTTTCCTTGATAGTCTAGATCAAAAGTTCCTCCAAATGAATTTTGTAGTTATTTTGTATAACTATATAAAGTATATTATTTGTAGTTTTGTTGTTATTGCATTAATTGTCATGTTGTCATTTTTGTTATACTGACATAACCCAGCCATTAGCACTAAATATTCTTCCAAATATTTGACTTATTCTGTATTTCCTTCGGGAACATTTTAAATTGTATCTATACAGGTAACGAGTGTGCTTTGGTAGATTGACTCAGGTACTTTGTATGTTTTGTAGTTATTTTGAATGAGACTTCCCTTTTTATTATTCTTTCCTGGATTTTATTATTGTTTTATATTAATGCCATTGATTTTTGTAAGTTTATTTTGTAACATTTAACTAAAGATATTGTCTCAATTTTTTCACTGCTTCATTGGGATTTTCTAAGTAAACCATCATGTCATCAGCAAATAGGGTTTTGTTACCTCTTTGCCTATTTTTATGCTTTTAATTTTTTTCTCTTGTCTTAGTTCTATTGCTTAGCACTTCTAGAATGATGTCAAATAACAACAGCAAAAAAGGGAATCCTTGATTCACTCCTGAACTTAGTGGAAAAGTTTCTAGGTTTTCCTTTTGGGTATAGTGTTACCTTTTAGTATTACATCAATACCTTTAACCACATTTTATGATCATTCCATGCCTCTTCTTTGTAGGGGTTTTTTTTTTCCAGCATAAATGAGTGCTGTATTTTGTCAACGATTTTTTCTTCATCTCTTCATCCTTAAGGTGGCTCTAATACAGTATAGTCTCACAATTTTGATCAACCTCTTCTGGACAAACTGCAGTTTCCCAAAGTCCTTCCTAAAATGTGGTGCTCAGAATTAAACACAGTTCTCCAGGGGTGGTGTGAGTATTTCAGTACTTTAATAGATTTATGATTTCACCAAAGGGAGTACAAATTGTTGTCTACCCATGTCTTCCTTACCTGTATGATTCTTGCACATATGTTTTAATAAATCTTCCATAGAGGATCTACCCAACTTGCTCAACATACTAGATTCCACCTTTTAGGTGTAGATTTTTTTTAATGCTACATTGGTACCTGCACAGCACTAAGTTGCCCATCTGTTAAACCTTTCCTTCACTATAAGACTAGCTCACCTTCCTTTCTAATCACATATTTCCTAGATAATACCTTTATGGCATGATAGGTAGCATGACATAGTGGATGGGAAGCTCACCTTCAAGTCAGAAAGCTTTTATTTCAAGTCCTGCCCCTGACTATACAAATTATATGATCATGTACAAGCCACTTGACCTTTGAGTGCCCCCAGGCAACATTTTAATACCATAAGTTACAGATTAGTTGTCCACCTGCATTGGTTAAGGGAATTTCCACAATGGAAATTTCCCACAATGATGAAATCACAGGCAATAGATAGATCAATAGATAAATAGGTAGGCACATGTGTATCTATAAATATAGATATGGATACACACACACACACACACACACATATATGCCAATTCTTCCACACAAATCACCATTAGTAATATGTGGCAACCTAGCTTTTTTGACAGATACTTTGATCTATAGAATCATATTGCTCTTATAATCTCCTAACCTTGATATGTTTGTTATATTTACAGTTGTCTAGTCATATCATCTCAATATTGTACTTGAGGAGTTGGATTTCTTCAATGAAGTATAGAATATTATACCTATTTCCATTTAATTTTATCTTGTTTCATTTGATATATCACTCTAGCCTGCCATGTTTTTGGATCCTTACTATGTTATTCATGTTAAATAGCCTTCCCAACTTTTGTGTCATGTGTAAATTTCATAAGTTTGCCATTTATGCCTTCATTCAAGATATCAATAAAAATTCTGAAGTGTAGCCAGGTCTCAAATCACTCCACTAGAGATCTCCTTTCAAGATGACATTGAGTCATAAAGAGTACCCTACTCTTAAGGTGCAGTCCTTCATCCAGTTTTGAATCCACCTAAAAGCACTACTGCCTAGCCCATATATCTCTATCTTTGTCACAAATATCTCAGGAGAACTTTTGCCTAATGCCTTACAGGAACATATGTAAACTGTGTCAACAGCATTCCCCTGATATACCAGTCTAGTAACCCTGCCCAAAAGGGAAATAAGTTTACCCTGGTACGACCTATTTTTGATGAAACTGTCATTGACTCTTAGTGGTCAATGCTTCCCTCTCTAAAATAATATGCCTCCTTAATAATACATCCTAACCACATACCCTCCCCCACTTCTCTCTTCTGACATTGCCACCACCTTGGTGCAGACCCTTATTACCTCACACTTGGACTATGGCGATATCCTATTGGTTGGTCTACCTGACACTAGTCTCTCTTCACTCCAGCTTATCCCCCACTCAGACGTCAAAGTGATCTTCCTAAAAAACAGACCTGATCAGGTCACCCTCCTATTCAATAAATTCTAGTGGTTCTGTTACCTCCAGAATCAAATAGAAAATCCTGTTTGGTTTTTAAAGCCTTTCACAACATATCTCTCCCCTCCCCCACCCTTCCAGTCTTCCAGTTTTCTCACACCTCCAGGAGTCCATCTCACATCTCCAGAGGCCACATGTGTCCTCAGAGGCCTCAAATTCCCCACCCCTGCTTAAACTCTACTATTTACTCTCTGGTCCAAGGACACTGGCCTCCTTGTTCTTCCTTAAACAAAACATTCCATCTCCTGTCTCCTAATTCACTGGCTGTCTCCAATGCCTGGAATGCTCTCCTTCCTCATGTCTGCTTCTAGGCTTTCCTGGCTTCTTTCAAGGCTCAGCATAATTCTCCCCTTCTACAAGAAGCTTTTCCTAATTCCTCCTAATTTTTAGTGCTTTTCTTTTATTGATTATGTCCAATTTATCCTGTATATAGCTTGTTAGTGCATAGTTGTTTCCACATCGTCTCCCCCATTAGACTGTGAGATCCTAGAGAAGATGGAATGCCTTTTACCTCTCTTTGTATTTTCAGGGCTTACCAGAGGAAGCACTTAACAGAAGCTTGTTGATTGACTGACTGACCATGTTGGCCCAGATAGGACAAGTCAGGACACTTAGCATGGCACTTGATGGAGTGCCACGGTGTGTGTAGGTGAAAGAGTTAGTGTAATGTTTGACTGATTTTTGGCTAAAACAAAGTAAACGAACTCATTATTCCCTCTGGAGTGCCCTTTAACTGATGACATATTAGTTAATACTGAAGTACAAGTAATAATAATAATAGCTAACATTTATATAGAGGTTACTATGTCCCAGGCATTGTGCTGTTTTATAATTATTATCTCATGTGATCCTCACAAAAACCCTGGGAGATATGCATTATATTCATTTTATAGATGAAGAAACTGAGACAAACAGAAATTGAATGATTTGCCCAGGGTGACACAATTGGTAGGGACTGGATTTGAATTCAGGTCTTCCTGACTCCTGGCCTGGACTTCTTTCTCCCTACTGCAGTGTAGTTTGCAAATGTTAATTTTCTCTCAATAAAACAAATGTACTTAAAAAAATAATAATATATCCTAAAATCCTGCTAGGAATTAGTTAAATTCACTGGTCCATAACTTAGAGATTCCATCATTCCATTCTCTTCCCTTCCTCCTTCCCTCCCCTTCCTTCCTCTCTCTCTCTCTCTCTCTCTCTCTCTCTCTCTCTCTCTCTCTCTCTCTCTCTCTGTCTCTCTCTCTTTCCTTCTCTTTCTCTCTTTCTGTCTCTTCTCTCTTGGGTCTCTCTTCTCTCTCCTTGTCTGTCTCTCTCTGTCTATCTGTCTCTTTTCTGTCTCTCTATCTCTCTTTCTGTCTGTCTCTCTTCTCTTTGTTTTTTTTTTCTGTTTTTCTGTCTCTTCTCTCTTGCTTCTCCTCTGTCTCCCTGTGTGTGTCTCTCTCTGTCTCTCTCTGTCCTTGTTTCTCTCTGTGTTTCTCTGTCTCTCTGACTCTATCTCTCTGTCTGTCTCTCTTTCTGTCTCTCCCTCCCTCTCTCTCCCTTCCTCCTCCCTTCTTTCTCTTTCTCAACATTGAGACATTTGCTCTCCTTCCTATAAACTAGTGTGGCCAAACTGGCCTTCTTATTGTTACTCACACATGATAGTCTATATCTTGTCTTTATGCCTTTACATTGGTCATTCCTTGTGCCTAGAATGTACCCTCTACACACCTCTGCCTTATAAAATGCCTTACTTCCTTTAGTAGTTCAAGCACTACCTTCTACAGGAAGCCTTTTTTGATTCTCTCCTACTGCATGTCTCCCCTTCTCTAAGCTACATTTTCTTTATTTTTATATTCATTCTGCATATATTTATGTAAAGATCCACTGGCTCAGAAGGCTGAGGTACCCTTCCCAATAAGGGGCCCAAGCTCTGGGATCACGTGATCAGATTGAGTCCCCAGCAAACCTGGCCCCAAAGAGAGGATTCAGAATTTTCTCACCCTCTCTGGTTCTGTATACTCTCACTCTGGTGCCCCAGGAGAAATCATTTAAAGCTCAGAACTGGCTCAAGTCTGAGGTCTCACTGAAAGGTATCAGCAGGTTCTCTTCTAGAAAAGTAGAGTAGACAGATGTAGAAATTACTCAAGGTAGATCAGATATAGGACAACTATTTCTTGCCTTCAAAAAAATACATGTTTAAAACCCCAAAGACTCATGTTCCTCATTGACAAAGATTTAGAATATTATACAATAACCCTTAACTCTTACTAAACTACACTAAGAGGCTGATACTGAAAACTTGAAAGACTTTGTAGAACTGCTTAAGAGTTATTTCACCCTCACCTGAGCTTCTTGTTGTTCACTTCCTCAATGTCTATATTTTCTGTCAAGCCAACACGTGGCTTGGACTCATCCTTCTGCTGATAGCCCTCTTCCCTGAGAAGAGTGTAATTAAACTGCTTCCAGCCATCACTAACTGGAACTTGAGCTCCTGAGGTAGCCACCACTGGGCTCAAAAAGTCCTTAGCTCATAACTAATGTTTGGTCACCTGTGTTCAGGAGAAACAAAAGTTTGAGGTCCAAGCTCAGACCATCTAGCGCAACAGTTTGTGCTCACTGTCACATGTGAGTTGTTGCTATTGCTGTTGTTGCTTGGGGGAGGGGAAAGAAGGAAAGGAGAACTTCCCCAACTAATGGCAAGTTGGAAAGAGAGTTCTCAGAGTCCCAAGCTACATGTTCAAAAGAGAGAAAGAAGAGAGTGAGAGCAGAAGTCCCTTCCTTTAAATTCTACTAAGTGGGTAGTTCTTGCTGGTCAATGGCCAAGCCTCTCTGGAACAGGATCCATCATCACCACCACCATCACCACTGTCACAGTGACCAAGAAAAAAAAATAAGGCTATTGCTCGATCATCCCAAAGTCTAGATTCTTCAGAGCTGAACCACACATTTCACCAGACGTGGCCCAGGAGCCAGCTCAGCTCCACACATGCTCCATGGAGTGTGCTCTAACCAGAGAAAATCAGTTGGGCTCTCCCAATTACCACCATTACAGTAAGATGAAGGAAATTATGCTTACAAAAAAAAGTGATTTGCCCAAGGATAATGATAATGATAACAATAACTAACATATAGCATTTTAAAGTTTGCAAACTGCTTTATATTATCTTATTAGATATAAATAACCCTGGAAGGTAGATGTTATTATTAGTGCCATTTTACAGAGAAGAAAATGGAGGAAGGCAGGTTCAGTGATTTACCCAATGTCAAACATAATCATAATAGCTAGCATTTATATAGCACTTTAAGGTTTGCAAATATAATATGTGTAAAATATTATATATGAACATAAAATACATAACTATATTAATATGTTAAATTATTGGTTTATTTTTATATTTATTGATAGCCATTAAATTAAAATGTATTGTTACCATATTAAATAAATATATTAATAAACAAAATATAATGATGATATGTTATCTTATTTGATCCTCACAATAACCCTGGAAGGTAGTTGTCATTAGCCCCATTTTACAGACTAGGAAACGAGAGGCAGGCAGGTTAAGTGACTTATCTAGGGTCACACAGCTAGTTAATGTCTGAGAAAGCATTTGAACTCAGGTTCTCCCTACTCCAAGTCTAACACTCTCTCCACTGTACTATGTAACTGCCTAGAGATAGTGAGGGTCTATGAACAGAGGAAAATGAGTAGGGACATCAAAAGCTGAACTGGAAAGAATCTGCAGAACAGTGGTAATCAGCAAAAAGAAAAAGAGAAAGTAGAACTGAGCTGTGGGAGAGAAAAGAGAGAAAGATGAGCCACCAGCCCTACAGGTACCTTGGAGCAGAAGACGTAGGCTGACCCTACCACTTGTACCCACCTCCACAAGGACTGAAGGAAGTTTCAAGAAAAGATTTCTTTTTCTCCCAGCTTTTCCTCCCAGTCCCTGTCTATTAGAAGATACTGTAATACACTCTGCTGTTTTCTTTGCCCAAATTTTTCCAGTAACCTGAATTAAATCTTAACCACAAAGAGACCAGGGGTTAGATAGAGATAAATGTAAATGTAAATTAAGGCAGAGAGCCAAACCTCTGCCTAAATATTAGGAACTTTTCTAACTGAGGGTTCAGAGTGTTTGTGGTTTCATTTCTAAACTTTTTGTTTAATATAAACTCCCTGAAGCAGCAGAGCAAAGAATCATATGAAACTAAGGCGCCATTATAATGCCCCTTTTCTTAAAAAAAAAATTTATTGTAACTTGATGTTACAAGTGTTATAGGACCATGTAACTACTATCACAAACATGGCATTAAGTAGCAAAGACTCAAACTCAGATCTTCTTTGCCCATGTCCAATGATCTCTCCAACATTCCATGCTGCCTCTTATCAATTCAATTCAACAAATGGCTAATGTGCACTTACTTGTGAAAAGTATTGCTCTAGGTTCTAAAGGGGATGAAAAGTTTAATTAAAGGTAATTCTGTTGCTGTAAGAGGCTAGAGTAGACAACAGTTTCTAGCCAATGTGCTGTTTGCCAATACTACATGTATCCAGGGATTCTAGAATCAGTTTCCCTAACCTTCAGCTCTGGGAATTCCAGGCCTTGAAAGGCACCACCGCCCTTCAATTCTTCCTTCTCATCCTAGAACAGACTTTCTCCTGAGTTTCTGACCCGTAAGTGCCTCCATCACCATAAATCTATTGACTATGGATCTCCCAGGGTCAAGGAGAAACCCTCTTCTTTGCTCCTGGTTCCCTGTTTTGGGAGTCTTTTGGAGTCTCCTAAATTTTTACCTCTGGCCTTCAAGAAGCAAGAAATTTACTGCTTCCTCTTTTGCCTCAAGGGTTCTAAAGATTTTAAAGACCCCTTTTGCTATCTGGTGAAGCCTGTGGACTCCCCTGAATAATGTTTAAATGCACAAAATAAAATGCAGATATCAAATTCTTTTTAAAAGTTCAGAAAAAATGCTCTAAATCACTATTGATCATAGAAATGCAAATTAAAACAACTCTGAAGTACCACATCACACTTATCAGATTGGCTAAAATGACAAAAAAGGAAAATGATGAATGTTGGAGAAAGATATGGGAAAATTGGGACACTAATGCATTATTGGTAGAGTTGTCAATTGATCCAACCATTCTGGAGAGCAATTTGAAACTATGCCCAAAGGTCTATAAAACTGAGCATAGCCTTTGATCCAGCAATACCACTACTAGATCTGAATCCCAAAGAGATCATTAAAAAGGGAAAAGGATCCACATGTACAAGATGTTGAAAATTGAGGGGCTACCCATCAACCAGGAAATGGCTGAACAAGTCATGGTATATGAATGCAATAGAATACTGTTGTGCTATAAGAAATGATGAGCAGGATGCTTTCAGAAGAACCTGGAAAGGCTTACATGAACTGTTGCTGAATGAAGAGAGAAGAACCAGGAGAACATTGTACACAGTAACAGCATTGTGCAATGATCAATTATGATACAATTAGCTCTTCTCAGCAATACAATGACTTGAGGCAATTCCAAAAGACTCATAATGGAAAATGCTATCCACATCCAGAGAAAGAACTATGGAGTCTGAACACAGATCGAAGCATACTTATTTCACTTTTTTTGTTTTTTGTTTTTGTTTTTTCTTTCTCATGGTTTTTCTCTTTTGTTCTGATTCTTCTTTCACAACATGACTAATGTGAAAATATTATTAATATGATTGTACATATATAACCTATATCAGATTGTTTGTTATCTTAGGGGGGGAAGGGAGAAAAATTTGGAACTCAAAATCTTATAAAAGCTAGTGTTGAAAACTAAAAAATAAAAATAATTTTTAAAAGGGAGGAGGAAAAGTTCAGAGACACTAAGTTAATAATGCCTGTGTCTTGGAAACCTCAAGTCTGTAACCTTAGAAAATGTCTTCCATCTTTGCCTTGACTGTCTTATACTGATGATTTTTTTTTAATGAAGCAAATTCACCAACTATTTGTAATGGTCGATTTCTTATTTGTGAGGGTGTCTTCTCTACCCTAATACCCCAAACTACCATCTAGAGCCACTCCTTCTTGGAAGTTAAGTGGGCCCAGATCCACAATATATAGGTTACCAGCATCCCCTACTTTGAGCCTAGCCTCTCCACGCTGCCCAGAGTGTGAAGTCCTCTCCCCAACCTCCCTTCTATTCTCTTTCTAACTCATAGCCTCTGAGAGCCTTTCCACTACATTCCTTTTCTCAAGCCTTTCCTAAATTCCCATTTATTGGATGAGTTGCAATAACAGACACACCCCAGGGCTAGTCAAGCCTGCCCACCTTTTCTTGACCCTTCCATTTGTTTGCTGCCTTCTTCTCATCGCAGACTAATGGCTCATGTCCTTCCCCTGGGGCAATTGCTGTCTAGACTCCAGGTTTCAATTACAACAACAGCAACAACAACCAAAAAAACTTTTTTTCTTTAAAAAAAGGAAAGGAAAGCTACTTTAGGATACTCATCCAGACATAGAAATAAGTCACAGTTGCTAGGGAGTCCCACACAAGGTCTAGGTTCAAACAGAGGAGAGCAGAGGTACACTGCCTTCTCAGAAGCAGCACCAGTCACAGCCTAGATTACAGTTATCTTGAAATAAGGTTCCTGTGTTATGTAAACAGGTCAATCCTATGCTTTTGAATTGCTTTATTTTATCTTTTCCTTTACTATTTGGCACAGTCTTAAAGACAGAAAGAGAGAAAGAGAGAGAGAGAAAGAGACACACACAATTTTGTGGGTCTGGTGAACTAAGGTTGATACATACCCAATCTAAGAATTAGTGCCTTAGAGTAGAAGCCGGGTACAGTGGTAGCTGCAAAGATGGCCAATGAAAGAGTGAGGAAGTCTGAAAATAGAGACATCTGAGATTTGACTCTAAGTCTCATTCCTCTTGTTCCTATCTGAGGTACTATCTTATACCACCGCAAGGCAATGTTTAAACGGAAAAAATGACTAAAATTCTGGAATAGGAGGCCAGGAGCACATTTCCCACTTTTGAGATCAATGACCTGCTCTCCCCTCACCATGCCCATCCTGTACCACTGAGAACAGGGAGTCTTCCAGCTCTAAGTCACTGGTGGTGGCACTATGGATAAGGAGCTTTGAGGAGGGAAAGATTTAAGTTGCTGGGGGGAGAAGAGGGGGCAAGGATTCCAGGACACTACAAAGAGTGAAATTCTGGAAGAAAAAGACCAAGTATTAGAGGAAACCTTTAGGGACTCTTCCAAATAACTCTCCAGTTATTCCCTTCTTTGCCTTCCAAGAGTGTCAGGGGAAAAAGCACCTGTTTAAATCCCCACTGTTGCCACCTATTGCCTTTCAAAAGGGTTTCACTTATTTGCTGGCTCACTGAAGAAACAATCTCACAGCTTCTTCAGTTTTCTATCTCCCTTACAATGTCACTCAATTCAGGGAACCATATGACCCCAAAAGAGAAGAAAATCATATGGCCCCAGAGATGCCAGCAGGGAGAGGTAACAGTGGAGAGGTAAGGAATTCTTAGAGTAGAGAAAGTCTGGGACCAGGTCGGTAGAGTAGAAAAGGAGGTCTGGAACAAGGCCAAGTACTAGGACCAAGTTATACTTGTAATAATAAAATAAAACAAGTGTGTATATGTATGTGTGTATATGCACATATACATACATATACATATCTGTGTGTTGTATATACATTTATACATATGTATACACATGTGCATACATACACATGTATACATATAGATATAGATGTAGATGTACATACTTTGGGGCAATTAACTGACACAGTGGATAGAGTGCCAGCCCTGGAGTCAGGAGGACCTGAGTTCAAATCCAACCTCAGACACTTACTAGCTAGGCAAATCACTTAACCCTGTTTGCCTCAGTTTCCTCATCTCTAAAATAAGCTGGAGAAGAAAATGGCAAATCACTCTAACATCTTTGCCAAGAAAACCCCAAGTAGGGTCACAAAGAGTCAAACACAACTAGTTGACAAAACAATATATAACAAATATTATTTTATCCTCATAACAACCCTGGGAAGTAGGTGTCTTTAATATCCTCATTTTCCAGATAACAAAACAGAAGCAAAGAAAAGATAAATGATTTGACCAGGGTCACATGGTTAGTAAGTGTGTAAGGTTGCATTTGAACTCAGACTTCATGACTCTAGGCCCAGTACTCTACTTCATCACCTAGCTCCAGGACCAAGAAGGAGCTATATCCAAAGAGCAGCAACGGACAAAACCACAATGTGGAGGAACAAAATCAGTCCTTACATTTCCATAGCATGACAAGTTTTGCAGATTGAACACATCCACCTAGAGTCAAGAGGTGGGAAATAAGCTTTATCATCAGACTTTTGGAGTTTCGATTGGTCATTGCATTGATCAGAACTCTTAAGTCTTTCAAAGTTGTTTTCTTTCACAATATTATAGTCATTGTATAAATCATTCTTCTGGTTCTACTCCCTTCACTCTACATCAGTTCCTACAAGTTTCCCCATGTTTCTCAAAAGAAAAAATCCCTTTTGTCATTTCTTACAGCACAATAACATTCTATCATATTCATATGTCAGACTTGTTCAGTCAGTCTCCAATTGATGGAATTTTTTTTCTAATTTTTTCGCTAGGAAAAAAAAAAGTGCTGCTATAAACATTTGTGTACAAATGAGGCCTTAAGGTATATGTTGTGGCACTGTTAGGCCAAAAGGCATGCACAATTTAGTGACATTTGCAGTATATATTTGGGTTTTTAATTGCTTTCCAGAATGACTGGGCCAATTTACTTCACTAAAAGTGAAATAGTAGGCCTGTTCTCCTTCAGTTTCTCCAACAATTGTAATATTCCTTTTTTGGTCCTCTTTGCTAATTTGATGAGTGTGAGTGGAATTTTAGGTTTATTTTAGTTTTTATTTCTCTTATTATTAGTGATTTAGAACATTTTTTTCATATGCTTATTGATAGCATGTGTTTCTTCTTTTCAGAACTGTTGGTTCATACCCTTTAACTATTTGTCTCTTGTGGGAATGGTTCTCATTCTTATATAGTTGCATATCTTAGATAGCAGACCTTTATCAGAGAAATTTCCTTCAAATATTTTCCCTAATTAAACATGCGCTATATGATAATGTTTTCATAGGGAAAATCCTAGATGGAGGCACAAACCAAAGAAAGTAACTTGAGATATCCCCCCCAAATTGAGCCTATTTTATATAAATCCAAAGCTGTGACTCTAGACCATGTGTGCTAATGGTAGTGGATCTTTGAGTAACTGAAGAACTGAAGATTCATTTGTAATTTGGAAGAAAACGAAACTTGGCTTACTCTAGGCATTTTGACACAGGATCAGGTTTGAGGGAGTAGAGATTCCATAATTTGGTGGTCCAGGAAGAAGCCCCAATATCAGATTGAAAAAGAAGGAAAAAGAATTAGGGCAAACTTAAACAGTGGAAGCAAAGAGGAAAAAATGATTCCTATGGATTCTGAACCATCAACTGGAACAGCATATTTCATATGTAAAGAATATGCATAAATTAGGCATATATAATTCAAGTACCATGTATACTCCAACAAATTCTATTACATAGACATCTATTAAGCATATTGACATAGAGAGCTGAACTTAGAGTCAGGAGGACCTGAATTCAAGTCCCACCCCTGAAACACACTGCTTGATGTGTGACAAGATACAGTTTTTCAGTGCCCCAGACAAAACTCTCCAAGACTTGCATATAAGCTGCCCATCTGCACTGGTAGAGGAAGTTCCTTCCGGGAAACTCCATATGTCAATGAAATCACAATTTTAAAAAATACCATATATAAGAAACTGTGGGGGCCCTAGGGATACAAAGAAAAAACAAAACATTCCCTGCCTTCATGGAGCTTGCCTTCCATTTCTTTAAAGTGTAGTGAAGATGAATTCAAATACTTTTCATAGAGCTAAACATGTACTTTGGCTTCTTTCAAGTGGCATATGTATGCTGGTCCCTTACTAAAAGACAGATGCTACTTTTTTGGTTTTTGCACCGTCTTGTTGACTTCCATTCCTCTACAAGAACCAAATAGAGAAAGAGGTAAATGCATAGGCTGAAACACAGGAAAAGAAAGGTGAGTTAGAAGTCCATGTAATCTGACTATGCTAAAAATAGAAATTACAGAAGTAAAGATGAAAAGCTAGATTTCTTGTTATACCTAGCAGAAACCTTGGAAAGTCATCTCCCTTTGGAGATACCAGCTTTTCCATCTGATCCAGAACTCTTAGCTCTACCATCTGATAAAGGACTTTTACCATCATTCAACTCTTATCTAACAAAAAAAACTTTGCGTCTTTTAATGCAAGGCCTACCTACCTGAAATCAATCTATCTGATTGTATACCATGGACTTCCTTGTAATGCAGACTAATGTTTTCTTTGTGGCTAAATATGTAACTCTTGTATAATAAATAATCTCTTCTTTTTTGGGAGGAAAAAATAAAAGTCTTAACATTGTACCTTAGGGTGGGATGATATAGTAACTCCTTATTGGTCCCCATGATTTGGGATTACGTCCAAGAGTCATGAGTGTCATGTGGAATGCACTCTTGGGAAAAACCTCCCCCCTCAATAGAAGAACTGTAGACAGGGTGCAGTTTCTTTTGAAAATGTCATTTTGGAACTGAGACAAATCTCTCAAGGTAGAGAGAATATCTTTTCCATTCTACTCTCCATGAAAAAAGTGGCTACAAGCTCATGGCAGCAAGATATGGTCTTGATTAAGTCAGCCTGTAAATGAATCTCATGTGTTTACTGCCTATGTTTCTTTCCTGGACCCAGGTCACTAAATATAGATCCTAAAAAAAATGGGTGTTACCTGTCTTGTCAGCAACCGTATGAATTTGAAAGTTCCTAAGACAATACTAGCCACCCAATGAGAGGTACATTATAGCTACATCACTTTACAGAGAAGATGAACATGAAAAGGACCATCCTGAAGGTGATGTCCATGAGAGGCTAATAGGTCTAAACCTTATGGGTCATTCAGACAGTGTAGGTTTGAGGATAAAGTCAAATGCATGTTCAGTAGTCCCACAAAGGTATCTTTACCACCAACCCCAGGACAATATAAGGCAGCTAGGTGGCACAGTGAATAGAGCACTGGGATTAGAGTCAGGAAGACTCATCTTCCTGAGTTCAAATCTGACCTCAGACACTAGCTGTGTGACTCTGGGCAAGTCATTTAACCCTGTTTGCCTCAGTTTCCTCATCTGTCAAATGAGCTGGAGAAGGAAATGACAAACCACTTCAGTATCTCTGTCAAGAAAACCCCAAATGGGGTCACAAAGAGCCAGACACAACTGAACAACAATAACCAGGAGGATATAGTGGGCAGGATGGTTTGTTTTGATTTTTAAGTATTTGTCCATTCAAATATATGTCATTTTTGTTTTAAGAATTTCATTTGTGGTGGAAAAAATAAATAAATAGCTGCCTCACAGCCAATATCTACTTTGTATATTGAGTATTTTTCCTGTATGCAAGCTTTCTAATCCCTTTTAGGAAGACCATAGATATAAGCCATTCCTAAGTTTTGTTTTATAAATGTTCTCTGGAATTCTATTCCTGGATGGGCCAGAGACAGAGCAAAATCCTGATCCTTTTGATCAGGATCAGGACACTCTCAGGATGAAACCTGTCTCTATATGAGTCTAGAAACAGAGACCTTTGGAGGCAAAGGTTCCCTGGGTCACAGATCTAAAAGGGACAGTATAGCATAAGCAGCACATACTCCAAGTTAGATAGACATAGATTCAAATCCCAGCTCTGATGTTTCCTAGCTGTATGATTATACACATCATTTAAATTCTCTGAACCTCAATTTCCTTATACGCAAAATTGGATGGTGATAATTACACAAAGTTCACATTAACTTTTTTTTAAGCAATTACACTGTTGGCCCATATTGAGCCAACATTGAGTCAACTAAAACCCCTAGGTCTTTTTTGTCTGAATTGCTATTAATACAAGTCTTCTCTATCCTGGACTTATGCAGTTAAGTTTTTAAACCCAAATGCAGGAATTTAAATTATATTCATTAAATTTCATCTTTAAGCTCATCATTCTAACTGGTTGAGATCCTTATAAACACTAATTCTGTCATTCATTGTATTAGCATTGTATTATCTGTAAATTTCATAGGAATGTCTTCTTTTTTTGTTGTTGTTGAATCATTTCAGTTGTGTCTGACTCTTTGCAACTCCATTTGAGGTTTTCTTGGAAAAAATACTGGAGTGGTTTGCCATTTTCTTCTCTAGCTCATTTTACATATGAGGAAACTGAGGCAAACTGGGTTAAGTGACTTGCCCAGGGTCACGCAGCTAGTTAGTGTCTAAAGTCAGATTTGAATCCAGGTCTTCCTGACTCCATGCCTGGCACTCTATCCACTGCACCACCTAGTTGCCCCTTCATGTCTTCTTTATCTTATTTATAAAAATGTTGGACAAAAAGGCCAACAACAGAGCACTAAAATGCATCAATAGAGACCTTTCTCCAAACTGATGTTTATCCTTTAATCAACATTCTTTGGATACAGTAACTAATCCAGCCTTTAGTCTACCTCACAGCCCACATTTCTCCATATTGTCCATGAGGATGTCCACAAAAAGCCTTATTGAAATCAGAGTACACTATATCAGTCATTCCCCTGACTTACCATGCAAGAACAGTTTTCCTCTCTAATAACCCTGTCTAAATGTGAAATAATATATGAAACTAGCCCAAGATGACATTCATATCACTACCATTTGATAGTAATGAGGGAGATTCCTAAGTGCATGGCCTTATGCTGGAAAGTGTATACAAAACAAGTAAAGAAAGCCTCATTGTTGCTCAATGAGGTTATTATTCCAGAGCATGAGTTCTTAACTTTTTCTTTGTCATGGACCCCTTTGACAGTCTGGGGAAGCCTATGAGCCCTTCTCATTATAATGTTTTTTGGGTTTTTTCCTTAATTCATAATGGAAGGAAATGTTAAATTTCATTTAGAAGTTAGTGAACATAAGGATGTAATTTTTCCCCCATTCAAGTTCACAGGTGCCCTGAAATCTATCCAAGGACCCTCATGATAGATTCCAAGGTAAGAATCCTTGCTCTAGAACTTATAAAGGGCCTCTTATTGGCACCTCAAGCAAGTAGCTATAGAAAAGTGTCTTACACTAAAATTAAGAGCTTATTCTGGACCTATGACATAGTTGTGCTTCATTTTATAGACAAGATGTGTCCAGAAAAGTTCCTACTGACCCTCTATCATGGGCATACTTAGAAGAATGTGCTAGATGGCTTTTTGCCCCTTACTATTATCATTGGTACCATTACCTCCCCATTACCAATGGTAACAATTTCTACATCACTTTTGAAGTCTGGACAATCAACAAAAGAATAAATCAAACCCGATTAGGGTTTGCCAGTTTCTGAAATGAGCTTGTGATCCATGGTCCTATGACCCTAGAAGTCCTCATCACCTCTCATGGGGACAGTTGCAAGAGTTTCTAATCAGTTTCCCTATCTCAAGTCTCTCCCCACCCTGAATACTCCCCTACACAGCTTCCAATGTGATTTTCCTAAAGAATAAATCTAACTATGTCATTCCCTAATGCAACAAAATCCAGTAGCTCCCTGTGACCAATAGCCTCAAACACAAACATTTCTGCGATTTAAAGCACTTCATAATCTGACCCCGATCCACCTCTCTAGCCTTATTACATGTTAGTCCCCTTCATGTACTCTTCAGTTCAGCCAAACTGGCCCTCTCTCTGTACCTCACACATGCCATTCTGTCTCCTGTCTCTATGTCTTGGCACAGGCCATCCCCCATGCCCAGCATGTAATTTCTCCTCACTTCCACCTCTTAGAGTCCCTGCTTTCTTCTAGACTGAGGTCAGTTATCACTTTCTCCACAAAACTTTTCCTGACACCCCAAGATGCTAGTGTCTCTCCCCTCTTCCATCATAGTCCTACACAGGTATATTTTGTATCTCCTTTCTAGATTACAGATTCCTCAAGGGTAGGAATCATTTGTCATTGTTTCCCAGGCACCCAACACAATGCTTAAATGGTTGTTGAAAGATTACTACTTGTGTGACTTTGGGCAAGTCACTTAACCTACAAAGGAGTTAGTTTTCTTATCTGTAAAAATAAGAGTACTGGACTAGATGCAAAGGTGTATACCAGCTTGGGAGAGTTGATTGTTAAATTTTCAGTGAGAGTATTTACACCTCTGAAATCAGCAACCACACAAATTACGGTTTTATTTATTGTTGTGTTCAATTTCTAAACTTAAAGTGATGGAGAAAAAAGGGGAAAGTACCTATTTGTACAAAAAATATTTCTAGCAGAAATTTATGTGGTAGCTAAGAATTGGAAATCAAAGAGATGCTCATCAATTGGGAAATACCTAAACAAGCTGTGGTATATGATTAGAATGGAATATTATTGTGCTATAACAAATGACAAGCAGGAAGAATTCAGAAAAACCTGGAAAGACCTAACAAACTGATGCATAATGAAATGAACAGAACCAAGAGAAGGTTGTGCACAGTAACAGCAGCATCGTTCAATGAAGAATTGTGAATGACTTAGCTTTTCTCAGCAATACAATAATCCAAGACAATCCCAAAAGCCTAATGATGAAGCATACTATCTGCCTCCAGAGAAAAAAACTGATATTGTTTGAATACAGACTGAAGCATGCTATTTTTCACTTTCTTTTTTAAATTTTTTTTCTTTTGAGTCTTCTTGAGCAAAATGACTAATATGGAAATATTTTATATAATTGTACATGTATAACCTATAGCTAATTGCTTACCATCTCAAGGAAGGGGGAGGGAAGTGAGGGAGGAATGGATAGAATTTGGAACTCAAAACTTTAAATTAAAATGTTACTTTAAAAAAAAGTAATGTAATAGCAGAAAGAATCAATAAAAATGTTTTTCATTAAAAAATTAAAGTGATGGAAAATATGTTGTAATGCTAATGTAGATTAAATTTTGTTGTATATTTTTTTTTGGAGAGTTGATTGTTAAACATTTACCAGCACACCTCTAATAGATAACCACTGAGTTTCCCCCCAATTCTACTGAGTTGTTCTCAGCTACAGGAGACTTTAAGTGGAGAGAGTTTTAAAATGACTCTCTCAAGTCCCATGCTAATCATTAGAAAGAGGTGGGAACAAATGTGCAAAGGACTTTATGAAGCCCTCATTCAGGAGAAAGTGTAGCATAATGGACAGAACGCTGGTCTTTGAGACCGGGAATATCTGAGTTCAAAACCCTATTCAGACACTTACTGGCGATGTGACCATAGGTAAGTCATTTATAATTCTTCTTCTGTTAAATGAGGGAGTAGGACTCAGTAACTTCTGAAGGGTCTCTTTAGTGCCATATCTATGATCCTATGACCCCCTATCAATGTGCTCAGAGGACAATCAAACCTATCCATGATCAAGAGATTTTTGAAAAGGTATCTCTCCCCAAAAGACCAAATACTTCGACAGAGGCAGGAGCAAGATTTATTTTCAAGAGAAAATGAAACAAGAAAGAAGAAAAAGAGAGAACAATGGTGGGTTGAAGTTAATTTCCAGGATCAAGATGTTCTAAAAAGGAAACGTTATTTGTGTCTGATTGTTCTACCAAGGGCTGAAGAATTCACCCATAAAGTTACTCAAAAGCAGCAAGCTTGAAATCACAGAATGTTCCTGGTGAAGCCAGATGTCCTATCACAGAAGACGATTTCTATTTCTATAGCATTCATGGCGGGGAGGGGGAGGAAAAGAGAAATGATACATGATAAGAGGTCTTTTAAAAGGCAGCATTTTGGGGACTGTCCGTTTAAAGAACTCTTAGTTCAGTTTGGATTAGCTTTCGTTATCTATTATATTCAAAGAAGATTATAATCAGCCACTCAGCTGGTGGCTCATCTTTGGCAAGCCCTAGCTCAGCATACAAGTGTGGGCACCCATTCCAGGGGGCTGCCTAGCCTAGCTGGTTGCTGGGGCCCGTTGGCTCAGCCTCTAGGTTGGATCCACTCCCATTGGCTGGCAGGCCAATATGGGATTGGCGCCAATCACATCTTGTACTCCTTGGACACTTGTCTTACTCAGGCACTATGGCAAACAGCTTCACAGCTGCAGGACTGCAGGCCTTCCATAGACAAATGGGCAACACGTTAGACTGACTGATACCAATCGTTTCTGGTCAAAGAAATCCAGTTTCCTAGTATTTCAAGCTAGAAAGGAATCTTAAGGGTCATTAAATCCAACCTTTTCATTTTGCTGATGAGGAAATTGAGGTCCAGAGAGGGTAAAAGGTCATACCCAAGATCACACAAATAGGGAATAGAAAAATGAGAATTTGAACTCAAGACTTTTGATGCCAAATTCATTGCTCTTTTCACTCTACCATTAGTCTTTTGAGAGTTGCTGCCTCTCAATGGATAGTGCATTAGCTGAATCATCTGGGGTTAGTTTGCTTATTGGTCCTTTCTAGGTCACTTGTGCTAAGGGCAACTTCATCCTTCTCATCTTCTTGGACTCTATTCTACCATATGACTGATAATACATATATGACCTGTAAGGCTGGCTTTAGGCAATATTGCAAAGGAAAGGGCAGTCTTTGGTGTCCTTGGTCCTTATCTTTTGCCCTGGTGTCCATGTCCTTGATTGTCCAAATTCTCCCTCCAGCCCCTAACAAAGTGAGAAACTCCATGCAGGTTTGTCCTCTTTCAAAAATTCCCCTTACTCCAAAATCCTTTCCACTTCCCCAACAAAACTCCCTTCCCTCTCCCACCCCACTCAGCCAGTGTTAAGATTCAAATTCATCTGATTGAATCAATTCATACTAAGGTATAAAAGGTTTACCCTTTAGATTTTGAAGGTATTTTGAAGGAAGATACTCCTTAACTCAAATAAATCTCTGATTTATGTGATTTAGTCAATATGCCTTGGGGGCATGAAAATTTCAGACAACTGGAAAGGTTCTTGAATGGCAAAAGGAACCTGTCCAGATCCCTTAGCTCAAACCAAAGGAATTCTGTCTATAGGCAAAGCTAGTCCTGATAACAATGTAGACAGAAAACAAAAGGTTCTTTCTCTCTAACAATTCATATATATAGTCTGTATGCCCTAATTTCCAGGCAGACCTTTACGAAATCCTTTGCATTTATATACTACCCACTATGACAAAAGTGGGAAATCCTACCTTAAAATGAGATTTGTATTTTTATTGATAGACTTAATTCTGGGAGTAAATTCTAAGGAAGTAGAGAGGTGGACCTCATAGGATGCTAACAGTCTCCACTAAGGCTGGGACTACTGTAACATAACCCTCTCCCTTTTCATTTGTTGTGTCCAGTACATGAAAATTAAAAACAAAAGTATTTTCCAATCTTATTTTTAAAACTCTGCTATTCACTTTTCGGTCTTATTTCAGCCATTAGTTTGACAATGAGGGGAACTGATGTCACTTTTATTGTAACTCTAGCACGTTATTAACAATTTGCCACCTCTTTTTTCCCCATCATTAAAATGGGGACAGTAAGAACACAGTGTCCTTCATGGCTATATGGAAGAATAAAAGAAATTACTGCAAAGCACTTTGTAGACATTGTTATTGTCGTAACTATTCCCCTTTTCAGCAGAAAGGTGGTAGACAAAGGGGAAAAAAAAAGAGGGAAAACACAAAGCTACAAAAAGCAAAAGAAAAGGGAAAAGGAAGAACAAAGAAAGAGAGGGGTCAACATGGTAGACTGGAACAAAGAAGGAACAAAAATCCAGTGAAATAAATGTTCCTGGCCTCTAGCTCTTCCCCAACTGAAATTCTTGAGGGCACTCAGTGGTCTGTCTCCTATTTCCCCGCCCCTTCCCTACACACACACTGCAGTGTCTTGCCAGCAATACTCCCCAGCCTGTCTCCATGCTGTGCAAATTGCTATATCAATGCTAAATAATAACAGTTCTGAGTTGGTTAAAAAGCCTCCATGGAATGAATGTCTCCCAACCCTTCAGGCTTGTCCTCCGTCTCCCTGCCTGTTCTCCCCACCCCCGTTCCAAAATTTTCCAACACATGTCTTCTTCAGGGTCAACCATATTGATTTGGCTTCACACGAAAGCTGCCTGAGTCTCCTCACTTGGAGCAGCCAGACCCTCAGTGAGGCTGGATGGTACGTGCAGAATCACGGCACACTGTGGCTGCCTGATACAGAATCAATGTTGTCGAGCAGATTGCATTTGTCTTCACAAACTGAAGTTGGGGGGGAGGGGGAATAGAAATGGTTTCCTTACTGGAAAGCGCTTTTAAACAATGAAATTCTCCCTTGGTGATGCACTTCCAGGGTGGGGCAGTTTGGATCTTTTTAGTCAAAAAGCATAAACAGAAAATTTCTCACTCTGGGGTTCAAGACAGTCATGGATCAGCTTACCGCTCACAAATCTGCAGATTCTCCCAATGAATTGGAGCAGACACTGAGCAGGCTTGAACTCTCCCCCTGTTCCTCAGAGAATTTCCATTACATCACTTTTTAGGAAAACTTTAATAATGGCAGACAGTTCAAACTTCTCAGCCCAGTCTTCTTCCCTTTGTGGATTCTTGGTTTATTAAGAGTGCCAAGGCTCAGGAACCAAAACTTTATCCTTCCAATAAATAGTCTCTTCTCAATTCTTATTAATGAAGAATGGTATATAAATAGATTACAAGATGGTTTAGAAAAATGAGAGGCTGCTAAGCAATAATGGCTTAACCCTGATATCTCTTTATCTCTCTCTCTCTTCTCTCTCTCTCTCTCTCTCTCTCACACACACACACACACACACACTCCCTTTCTTTTTCCTCCCTCCTTCATCTAGTCCAATACATCCAACTGTCTCTGGATATTTTCCCCACAGTTGTCCTGCAATCACCTCAAACTTGTGCGAATGTCTAAAACCATCACCTTGAACTCACCAAAAAGACTCTTGTCCTGCATTCTCTCTTTGGTAGTCTGGTGAAGTCTATAAACCCCTTCAAAGAAAAATGTTTCTAAATGCAGAAAATATATAAGATTAACCAATTATATTGAAATACAGTTATTAAAACTTTTTTTTTAATTTATAGACTGCAGGCTAAGAATTCCAGCTTTAAAAGATACCGTTATTCTCCCAGTTGCCCTGGCTAAAAACTTAATTTCATTGATTCTTCCTTTCTCCCTCATCTCCCACACCCAATCTGTTATCATGTTGATATTCTTTACAAAGTGTCTCGAATCCATTCTCCCCTGTCCATTCCTGCCCTAGTGCCCTAGTGCATGGCCAGATGAATATAATAGTCTCCATTCTGGTATTCCTACTCCCAAACTCTCCCCTTCCAAACCAGCCTACACACTGCTTCCAGATTAATCTTTCTAAAACAATGTTTTCACCACTCCCTTACTTAGAGACCTTGAATGACTCTCCTTGAAAGGACAAAGCAAAGTCAGCACCCCTTGGTCTAATATTCAAGACCCTTCAAAATATGACCTCAAACACCCATTCTAATCTTTTCATTACTGCCCCACTAGAGAAACTCTCTGTTCCATACAATCTGATTTACTCACTGCTCCATATGACAGTAGAAGACACCCTCCCTCCTTTGCTCCTTTGCTTATATCATTCCTTTTGCCTGGGAAACCCTCCCTCTTCTCTCTACACATACAAATTTTATGCTTCTTTCAAGACACAGTTCACATTTCCACTTTTCCTTGAGTAACCCAGTCAGAAGTAATCTCTCATTATAGTGTTTTGTGTTGTTGATTTTCTTTTCATAACTCCTTCTCTAATTCTATCCTTGCTTCTGACTTTCCCTGCCTCTCTGCTCTGTCTCTCTATTTGAAAGACAGCATGGCATAGTGAATAGAGAAATAACCGCTAAATTGTATGACCCTGACCAAGTCATTTAACTTCTTGTTGTTCCAGGTAATGCTCTGAGACAATAAGTTGAACTTATTGTTACATTTAGATGTGACATTTAAAAGGTTCAAGAGAAGATGGAGGAGAAAAGCCAGTAAGTTGCCTGAGCTCTCCCCAGTTTCCTTCAGAAACAACATTAAATCAAGCCTCTAAATGGATTCTTGAGAAGCAGAACCTACAAAAAGAGAGTGAAACAATTTTCCAGCATAAGATAACTTGCAAGGACTTAAGGAAAGGTCTATCTCACTTGAGTAAAAGGGGAGCACAACCCAGTATAGATGGTGTCCAGGTAAGCTCTTAGACACAGCAGACCAGTAGCATAGCAGGCCTGCTGTGAGGCCTCCAGCCCCCAGTCCAGAAGGCAAATTGCTAGACCCAGAACCCCGGCACAGCAGGCACGACTAGACCCCAGTGCAGTGGGCAAGCTGCCAGCCTCTGAAGCCCCAGCACACAAAGCCAGTGAACAGGCCCCTGGACCCCAGCACAAGAAGGTTGGGACAATGCCCCCAGGGGTGCCCCTAGGAGCAGAGATCAACTTAAAAAGCCAAGAAATAAGCTAAAAAATGAGCAAGAAATAGAAAAGAACCCTGACCATAGAAAGCTACTATGATCACAGGGACGATCAAAACACAAACTCAGAAGAGGACAACAATGTCAAATTGCCTACATACAAGACCTCAAAAGGGAATATGAATTGGTCTCAGATTCAAAAAGCCTACTTGGAGGAGCTCAAAAAGGATTTTTAAAATCAAGTAAGAGAGGTAGAAGAAAAATTAAGGAAAGAAATGAGAGGTATGCAAGAAAGAATCAACAGCTTGGAAAACAAAGGACAAAAATTGACTGAAGAAAACAATTTCTTAAAAAATACAATTAACCAAATTGAAAAAAATCCACTGAAGAAAACAACTACTTAAAAAGTAGAATTGGCCAGATGGAAAAGGAGGTACAAAAGCTAACTGAAGAAAATAATTCCTTAAAAATTAGAATTGGGCAAGTAGAAGCTAATGACTCTGTGAGACATCAAGAATAAGTCCAACAAACACTAATGCATTGTTAGTGGAGTTGTCAACTGATCTAACCATTCTGGAGAGCAATTTGGAACTATGTCCAAAGGGTTATAAAACTATGTATACCCTTTGATCCAGCAATACCATTACTAGGTCTGTATCCCAAAAAAGATCATTAAAAAGAGGAAAGGACCCACGGGTGCAAAAATATTTATAGCACCTCCTTTTGTGGTGGTAAAGGATTGGAAATTGAGGGGATGGCCATCAATTGGGGAATGGCTGAACAAGTTATGGTATTTCTATGTAATGGAATACTATTGCACTGTAAGAAATGATGAGCAGAATGCTTTCAGAAGAACTTGGAAAGCCTTTTATGAACTGATGCTGAGTGAAGTGAACAGAACCAGGAGAACATTGTACACAATAACAGTCACATTACATTAAAGGATCAGAGGACTTAGAATATGATATTCCAGAAGGCAAAGGAGCTTGGATTACAACCAAGAATCAACTACCAAGCAAAACTGAGCATAATCTTTCAGGGGAAAAGATTGACATTCAATGAAATAGGGGACTTTCAAACTTTCCTGATGAAAATACCAGAGCTGGACAGAAAATTCAATTTTCAAATACAAGACTCAAAAGAAGCATAAAAATGTAAACAGGAGAGAAAAAAAATATTATTCAATAAGGTTAAACTGTTTACATCACTACATGGGAATATAACACTTGTAACTCTTGAGAACTATATTAGGGCAGTTAGAAGGGTAAACATAGAGGGGGTAGGTATAAGTTGACTTTGATGTGATGATATTAAAAAACTTAAGGGGTGAAAAAAATGATTTTACTGGGAAAAGAGGAAAGGAGGAGGTAGAATAGGGTGAATTACATCATCAGAAGAGGCTCAAAAGACCTATTACAGTAGAGGGAAAGAAGAGGGGGTGAGTGTTGTTTGAACCTTACTCTCATTGAATTTGGCTCAAAGAAGGAATAACATTCAGTTAAGTAGAGAAATTTATCTTACCCTATAGGGAAGTAGGAGGGGATAGGGGAAAGAAAAGGGAGGGGGAATGGATAGAAGCGAGGGCAGACTGAAAAAGGCAGTGACCAGAAGCAAAACACTGGTAAGAAAGGAAAGGGTGAAAGGAGAAAGAAAAATATAAGCAGGGGGAAAAACAGGATGAAGGGAAATACACAATTAGTAATCATAACTGTGAATGTGAATGGGATAAATTCTCCCATAAAAAGGAAGTGGATAGCAGAGTGTACTAAAAACTAGAATCCTACAAAATGTTGTTTTTTTTACAAGAAATACATTAGAAGCAGAGAGACACACACAGAGTAAAGGAAAGACTGGAGCAGAACATACTGTGCTTCAGCTGAAGTAAAAAAAAAAAAAGTAGGGGTAGCAATTCTGATCTCAGACAAAGCAAAAGCAAAAATAGATCTAATTAAAAGATATAAGGAAAGAAACTACATCTTGCTAAAGGGTACCATAGACAATTAAGTAATATCAATACTAAATATGTGTGCACCAAGAGGTATAGCATCCAAATTCTTAGAGGATAGGTTAAGTGAGTTACAGGAAGAAATAAATAGCAAAACTACACTAGTAGGGGACCTCAACCTCCCCCTCTCAGAACTAGATAAATCTAACAACAAAATAAACAAGAAAGAAGTTGAAGAGGTGAATAGAATTTTAGAAAAGTTAGATATGATAGACATCTGGAAAAATTTAATGGGGATGGAAAGGAAGATATCTTTTTCTCAGTGGTACATGGTACCTACACAAAAATTGACCTTGTATTAGGGCATAAAAACCTCACAATCAAATGCAGAAAGGCAGAAATATTAAATGTATCCTTTTCAGATTATGCTGCAATAAAAATTACATGTAATAAAAAGCCACAGAGAAATCCAATTCAAAACAACTCTGAGGTACTACATCACACCTATCAGATTGGTTACTGTATCCAAACAGGAAAATGATAAATGCTAGAGAAGATGTGGGAAAATTGGAACACTAATGCATTGTTGGTGGAGTTGTGAACTGATCCAACCATTCTGGAGAACAATTTGGAACTGTACACACAGGGCTATAAAACTGTGCATACCCTTTGACCCAGCAATACCACTTCTAGGGCTGTATCTCAAAGAGATCATACAAATGGGAAAAGGACCACATATACAAAAATATTTATAGCAGCTCTTTTTGTGGTGGCAAAGATTTGGAAATTGAGGGGATTCCCATCAACTGGGAAATGGCTGAACAAGTTATGGTATATGAATGTAATGGAATACTATTATGCTATAAGAAATGATGAGCAGTATGCTTTCAGAAGAACCTGGAAAGACTTACATGAACTGATGATGACTGAAGTGAGCAGAAACAGGAGAACATTGTAACAGTCACACCGTATAATGATTAACTTTGATAGATTTAGCTCTTCTTAACAATGGTAGGATTTAAGACAATTCCAAAAAACTCAAGATGAAAAATGCTTCCCACATCCAGAAAAAAAACTATGGAGTCTGAATGCAAATCAAAGTGTATTATTTGCTCTCTCTCTCTCTCCCTCTTTTTTTGTTTCTTCTTTCTCATGGTTCTAATTTTTCTTTACAACATGACTAATGTGAAAATAGGTTTAATATGAATGTATATGTTGAGTCTATATCAATTTACATGCTGTCTTGGAATGGAAGGAGGGAAGAGATGGGGAGAAAATTTGGAACTCAAAATCTTATGGAAGTAAATGTTGAAAACTAAAAATAAATAAATAATTTTTTTTAAAAAGGCCATAGAAAGATAGATCACAAATTAATTGGAAACTAAATAATCTAATCCTAAAGAATGACAAACAACAAATAATAGAAACAATCAATATTTCATCAAAGAGAAAGACAATAATGAGGTGACATACCAAAATTTATGGGATGTAGCCAAAGCAGTACTTGGGGAAAATTTTGTATCTCTAAATGCTTACATGAATAAAATAAGGAAAGAGGAGATCAATGAATTGGGCATGCAATTTTAAAAAGCTAGGGGGAAAAAAAAACAAATTAAAAACCTCCAATTAAATACCAAATTAGAAATTCTGAAAATCAAAAGAGAGATTAATAAAATTGAAAGTAATAAAACTATTGAACTAAATAAATAAAACTAAGAACTGATTTTATGGGGGGGAACCACTAAAATAGTTAAACTTTTGGTCAATCTAATTTAATAAGAAAAAGAAAGAAGAAAACCAAATTACCAGTATCAAAAATGAAAAGGATGAGTTCACCACCAAAGAAGAGGAAATTAAAGCAATTATTAGGAGCTATTTTGCCCAACTGTATGTCAATAAATCTGACAATCTAAGTTAAATGAATGAATATTTACAAAAATATAAATTGTCCAGATTAACCGAAGAGGAAATAAAATACTTAACCCCAGTCTAGAGTATCCATGAGCTCCCTAAGAAAAACTCTCCAGGGACAGATGAATTTACAAGTGAATTCTGTCAAACATTTAAAGAACAATTAATTTCAATACTATATAAACTATTTGGAATAATAGGCAAAGAAAGAGTCCTACAAAATTCTTTTTATGATACAATTACAGTGCTAATACCTAAACCAGGAAGAGCCAAAACAAAGAAAGAAAATTATAGACCATATCCCTAATGAATCTTGATGCAAAAATTTTAAATACAATTTTAGCAAAGAGATTATAGCAGTTTATCATAAGGATAATACACTAGGTGGGATCTATACCAGGAATGCAGGGTTGACTCAATATTAGGAAAATTATCATTTGACCATATTAATAACAAAACTAACAGAAATCATATGATTATCTTAATAGATGCAGAAAAAGCTTTTAACAAAATACAGTACCCATTCCTATTAAAAACACTAGACAGCATAGGAATAAATGGAGTTTTTCTTAAAATAACAAGTAGTATCTAACTAAAAACCATCAGCAAACATTGTATATAATGGGGATAAGCTAGAAGCTTTTGAAATAACATCAGGGGTGAAACAAGGATTCCCATTATCACCACTATTATTCAATATTGTACTAGAAATGGTATCCTGAGCAATAAGAAAAAAAAATTAGAATAGGTAATGTGGAAACAAAACTATCACTCTTTGCAGATGATATGATGGTATACTTAGAGAATCAACTAAAAAACTACTTGAAATAATCAACAACTTTAGCAAAGTTGCAGGATATTAAAAAAACCCATATAAATCATCAGCATTTCTATATATTACCAACAAATCCCAATAGCAAGAGATAGAAATTCCATGTAAAATAACTGTAGATGATATAAAATATTTGGGAGTCTACCTGCCAAGAGAAACCCAGGAACAATATAAACACAATTACAAAACACTTTTCACACAAATATAGTCAGATCTAAACAATTGGGAAAATATCAATTGCTCATGGCTAGACTGAGCTAATGTAATAAAAATGACAGTTCTACCTAAATTAATTTACTTATTCAGTGCCATACCAATCAAACTACCCAAAAAATTATTTTATAGAGCTAGAAAAAATAACAACAAAATTCATCTAGAAGAACAAAAGGTCAAGAATATCAAGGAAATTAATGGGAAAAAATGCAAAGGAAGGTAGCCTAGCCGTACTAGATCTAAAACTATATTATAAGCAGTAATCAATCAAAACTATTTGATACTGGCTAAAAAATAAAGTGGTAAATCAATGGAATAGGCTAGGTTCACAAGACACAGTAACAAATAACTATAGTAATCTACTATTTGATAAACCCAAAAACTCCAGTTTCTTGCACAAGAAGTCACTATTTGACAAAAACTGCTGGGAAAACTGGGAAAGAGTATGGCAGAAACTAGATATCTCACACCGTATACCAAGATAAAGTCAAAATGGATACATGATTTACACATAAAAGGTGATACCATAAACAAATTAGGAGAGCAAGGAATAGTTTACCTGTCAGATCTATGATGAAGGGAAGAATTTATGATCAAACAGGAGATAGAGAACATAATGAAATGCAAAATGGATAATTTTAATTACATTAAATTAAAAAGGTTTTGCACAAAGCCAATGCAACCAAGATTAGAAGGAAAGTAGAAAACTGAGAAGCAATTTTTACAGCCAGTGTTTCTGATAAAGGCCTCATTCCCAAAATATATAAAGAACTGAGTCAAATTTATAAGAATACAAGTCATTCATTCCCCAATTGATTAATGATCAAAGAATATGAATGGGCAGTTTTCAGATGAAGAAATTAAAGCTATCTATAGTCATATGAAAAAATACTCTAAATCACTATTGATTAAAGAAATGTAACTTCAAGCAGCTCTGAGGTATCACCTCATGTCTATCCAATTGGCTAAATGACAGAAAAGGAAAATGATAAATGTTGGAGAAGATGTGGGAAAATTGGAACACATGCATTGGAGTTGTCAACTGATCCAACCATTCTGGAGAGCAATTTGGAATTATGTCCAAAGGGCTGTAAAACTGCATACCCTTTGATCCAGCAACACCACTATTAGGTCTGTATCCCAAAGAGATCATAAAAAAGGGGAAGGGACCCATATGTACAAAATATTTATAACAGCTCTTTTCATAGTGGCAAAGAATTGGAAACTGAGGAAATGGCCATCAATTGGGGAATGGCTAAACATGCTGTGGCATATAAATGTTATGGAATGCTACTGTGCTATGAGAAATGCTGAGCAGTATACTTTCAGAAGAACCTGGAAAGACTTACATGAACTGATACTGAGTGAAGTGAGCAGAACCAGGAGAACATTGTACACAGTAACAGCAACATTGTGCAATGGTCGACTAAGATGTACTTATCTCTTCTCAGCAATACAATGATCCAAGACAATTCCAAAAGATTCATGATGGAAAATGCACATCCAGAGAAAAAAAGTCTGAATGCAGATTGAAGCATACTGTTTCACTTCTTTTTTGTTTTTTCTTTCTCATGGTTTTTCCTTTTTGTTCTGATTTTTTTCACAATATGACTAATGTAGAAATATGTTCAACATGATTGTACATGTATAATCTATATCAGATTGCTTGCTGTTTTGAGGGGTGGAGGGAAATATGGGAAGGAGAAAAATTTAGATAACAAAATCTTATAAAAGTGAATATTTAAAACTATCTTTACATGTAATTGGAAAAAAACAAAATATTAAGTGGGGAAAAGATTTTTTTTTAAATCCACTGACTAATAAAAAAAACAAAAATATTGCCTGTTCAATATGTAAATAGTTTGGTTGTCAAAGAGTGGAGAAAGAGAACTTTTACATAAATAAAAAACAAATCAGCTTATGAAGATAAAAAAGATTCGAGACATAATATCTTTGTAATTAGTCATTTTATTAATAGTGCTAGCATTTTAATAAAAGAGGTCAGTGGTACTCTAACATGCCATAAGTGCCTGCCATAGTGGCAGGCTTAAGGCTTACATTCCCTTGGAAAAGTGGGTGTTCCACAGGGTGGCAATCAACTCTGATTGGTTAACAAGTGATGAAAGAGAATGAATATTACCATGAGGGGCTAGACCTCTTCTAATGAATTTTGTTTATGTCAGTTACTTCTAAATTGCTCAGCCTTGGGCCATCTAATCTAAGAATTTATCCCCATCCAAACCTGTGTAGAGCACAAGGACTTCACCATCTTAGATTAAATTCTTTGTTTAATCCAAATACTGTTTAAATTAATCAAAACACTTAAAGAACAGTGTTCTTTGTAAATTTGGGTGGAGTTATTCACAACTGAGAATAAAGTTAATTCAACTCTCTGAGACTGAGTTTTGCAATGAGGACTTTAAAAAAACTGGGGAACTCTGGATCTCCCTAAATCATTGGTTATTAATAATCATTTCTCTCACAAAGCAGATATGGTTCTACATTGGCAGAGGAAATTCCTCACCAGGAACTCCCTACATTGAAGAAATGACTAATCAAGAATACATTTAGAATATTTCCTCCTCTCCTCCTCACCCTAATACTCTGACAGAAATTATATTTTATACCACTTTGTATTGACCACAGATCCTGTCCAGCACAACTTCTCAGTAAATATTTGTCAAATGACAATGGGTTACAGAAAAAATTTAGTATGTTTAGGGAAGACATACTTAACCTTTAAGATTGACCTCAAGAAGGACAAAGAGGCCCTTTTATAACATGTCCCTTAGTACCTTTGACAGAGTCAAACACTAAGCTTGTCAATAAGTCAGATACTATTATGTCAAGGCAATTTTTATGCTCCTTAGAAGCACTAACTATTTGATTAAAAATTTTTTGAAAAGCGAATGGCAATTCAGAAAGGCCTCTGTAAAGAAACATTTTTTTTTTAAGATAATTCAAATTACTCTATAGTGATAGCTCTCTAGCCACTCGGATCAGGAAGTCATGGATATTCTGGCAAATGTTTAACAACCTCCTCCTTCCATATATATATATATATAAAATATACATACATGTATATACATATATATGTATGTATGTGTATATATGACACACTTTTAAGTTTAAACTGCATTATTAATAGTCTCCATCACTTTCTTAAGTCTAAACAGTCAACAAAACAATAAATCAGGTCCTGAGTGATTGCCGATTTCTGAGGTATAAATGTTCGCACTGAAAATTGAGCACATCTCTGCAAGAAACCCATTTAGGACAATTATGGAGCAGCAGCTTCAACAAGTATTCGTTTTGTTTTTTTTGTTTTGTTTTTAGGCAATTGGGGTTAAGTGACTTGCCCAAGGTCACACAGCTAGTAAGTGTCAAGTGTTTGGTTGGAGGTCGGATTTGAATTCAGGTCCTCCTGACTTCAGGGCTGGTGCTCTATCCACTGTGCCACCTAGCTGGCCCTCAACAAGCATTTGTTAACCTCCACTGGATATAAGGCAATGTTCTGCCATGCTTCGTTCCTGAAGCCTATGGGTGTTTCCAGCAAAGAGAAGGACGTAGCAGGCAATGACCTGTGTGACTCAATGAATCTATAAAATTAGGTTGTTTAAATAGATATTTTCTAAGACCATCAAAGTCCGTAAAACTATGATTCAAATGGTCTCAATAACCATATCTATGTTATAGTCTATTTTACGAGGATCAAAACAGAAATGAAACAGCTTCAGATCACCACTGAGGAGAAATTTCATGTGAATAAATGTAAATTCCTGCATGTAGGTTCAAAAAATCAACTGTACATTAATAGGATTATGGAAACATAGCTAGAAAATGAGCTATATAGAATAGACCGGGAGGTACAGGGAGGGGGGGGTCTAATGAACTGTAAGTTTGATATCAGCCAATAGCATGACATGACAGCCCCAAAAACTAATGTGATTTTACTTAGGCTGCATTAACAGCCACAGAGTGTCCAAAATTAGGCAAATTGTAGTCCTACTTTGTTCGGTATTGGTCAGACCACTTCTTATTTTGTTGTTCAGTTATAGGTACCATTTTATAGGAAACCTATTCATTAGATGAAAAGTATCCAGGGAAGGAGAAAGGATAGTAAGAACATTTGAAACCACGAACTTTGAGAACAACTTGAAGGACTTGGTGATATTTAGCCTTGAAAAGACATAGAAGGGACAGGATAGCTATCTCCCAATATTGAAATAGTTATAATGTAATAGTATGATTAGACTTGTTCTGCTTGGCCCTAAGAGAGCAGAGCTCAGACCACAGAATAGAAGCTATGGGGATGTAGATTTCAAATTCTATACAAGTGAGGGGAAAACTTCCTAATAATTAGATCTGTCCAAAACTGAACTGGGCTGCTCTCTGGGGTAGTAAGTTCCCCATCTTTGCAGATTTTCAAACAGAAGCTGCAAAACCATTTGTTGGAGATTTTGTGAACGGGATTTACGATTTGAGTAGGGATTGAACTAAATGACCCTTGAGATGGAGATCTCTTCCATCATGGTCTATGATGCTATAGCAGAAATTTTTAACCTTTGGTTTGTCATGAACCTTTTTGGCAGTCTGGGGAAGCCTATTGACCTCTTTCCAGGATAATGTTTTAAAATGTATAAAACAAAATATGCAGAATTACAAAAGAAACAAATTATATTGAAATAAGTGTGTGGTTTGATTTTTTTTTTTCCCAATCCAGTTCACAGATTTCCTAAACTCTATCTATAGATCCTTCCATGTTTTTGTGGTCCAGTCATTTCAGTCATGTCCAACTCTTCGTGGTTTTCTTGGCAAAGATGCTGGAGTGGTTTACCATTTCCTTCTCCAGCTCATTTCACAGATGAACAAACTAAGGTAAATAAGGTTAAGTGACTAGCTTGGGGTCATACAGCTAGTGTCTCGGGCCATATTTGGACTCAGGAAGATGAGTCTTCCTAACTCCAGGCCTGGTACTCTATCCACTGTGCCACCTAGCTACCCTTCCTTCTATGTACCCTAGGTTAATAATCCCTATGCTAAGATAAAGGAAATGGCAGTAACCACAGATGAGTATGTAGATAGAGTCATGATGACCACCTATATATTATTAGTATTGACATAATTACTTACAGTTGGACATTATATGCTATTCTGTAGTTCCTACATCTTTTCTGAGCCCCCAGTGGAAGATTACTGCCAAAAGATTATAATTTGGGTGGTTAACAATCCTAAATTATCAGAATAGTTGTCTCAATTTTCTGTTTAAGTAAACTGCAGCACTGGCAGTAACTATAACAAATAAAATAGTAATTGTATCAGCTCTACACCAATGGACCTCACTGGGTCAGGGGAGGATGCCCAGGAATGTCTGCATGGAGCGTGTCCCTAGAGTACAAACTAAAGAAGTAGGTTTGGAATGGTTGTATTTTCCCAAGGAGCTTTGCAAAGTTAGGCCTGCCTTCTGTTCTGCAGAACTGTCAAATTATTGATGCCAGTGCCTTGCCCTACAAGCGAAGTGAACCGATCACTCTTCTCAGTGAATCATCTCTGCATTACATGAATGATATTTTGTGGACATGAACCTAGATTCTTTCATATTGAGTAATAATTTATATAAACTTACTAATCCTCACACCAGTCATTTATAAACCTGATAGTCTTTCTGAAATCTTTGGCATCTCACCTTCTCTCACAGTTGTGATTTAATAGCTGGACTCTGAGGTGAAGGCTCACATTATTAAAGCATCATAACTTCTTCACACATTTTTAAGACAGGAAGCTATGCTTCCACTTGTAGGTTAGGCACTTGGATATACTCCATTAATTCTTTCAGGATGCTGGGGCTTCTTTCAGCGTTCAGAAATGGAAGTGACATTGGAGATCATCTAATTGTAACCTCTCATTTTACAGTCTAGGAAAATCAGGCCCTAAAAAAGAAAATGGCTTTCCTAAGGTCACAGAGATAGTAAAGAAGTATAGGTAGGACTTAAACACAGGTCCTCATACTTTAGGGTTCTTTGCACTACACCATGCTTCCTTTACCTTGTTTGGTTATTTTTCAGTTGTGTCCAACTCTCCATGACCCTATCTGAGGTTTTGGGTTTTTTTTGGCAGAGATACTAGAGTGGTTTTGCCATTTCCTTCTCTAGCTCATTTTACAGATAAGGAACTGAGGCAAAGAGGGTTAAGTGATTTGCCCAGGGTTCACACTGCTAGTAAGTGTCTGAGGCCAGATTTAAACTCTGGAACCCCACTGCTCAATCCACAGCACTGTCTTTCCTTTACCCTAATCTGTGACAAAGAGTTGTCTCCTCACTGAGACCATGAATGCTCTGTTTGTACTCAATCTCATCCTGTTGCACCTCCCTCCAGCAGATGGTCTCTGAAATAACCCCCTCTCTCTGCTCTTCTATCTCTTTCTATCCAGTGGGTCTTTCCCCACTATCTATAAATATGCCCCATACTAAAAAACAAGCAAAAACTCTTACTTGACTCTACTATCCCTTCAGACTCTTGTTTTATGTCTCCCCTTCTTGTCTCAGACAAGCTCAGAAGACGTTGACTAAACTTTTTGCCTGCACTTTCTGCCTTTTACCTTTTTCTCAATCCCTTTCAATCCAATCAACTTTAGATTTCCTGACTCATGTGATACTGCTCTCCCCAAAGTCATTGAAGATCTCCTAATTGTCAAATCTGATCAAAGCCTTTTCTTAATCATCCTTGCTGACCACTGTGTGTGTATGTTTGTGTGTGTGTGTCTGTGTATCTGTGTGTGTGTGTGTGGGTGGGTGGGTGGGTGGGTGGGTGCGCACGCTTCCTTGGATTTCTTCCCACCTATCTGATCATTCCTTCTCCGTCTCCTTTACTGCATTATCAGGCATGTCCCACAGCATAACTGTAACTCTGTTCTGATCACTTGGCTTGGGTTCAATTATTTTCTCCATGTAAACAACTCTCAGATCTATGTATACAACTCTTAGATGAACTCTAGAACCATATCAACAACTATCTGTGGGACCACAGGCATCTCAAACTCAACATGTCCAAAATATAACTCACCATCCTCTCTCAACCCACCCACCCTAGCCCCCCAAAAAAATCTCACCCATCTTTTCATTATTTCAATTGATAAATCATTCTTCCAGTTATCCAGGTTCCCAACATCTAAGTCAGTTTCTTATTCCCTTTAATTTCCCATCTAATCTAGCCTACCAACACAGAATCATATATCCTCCCCTCTTATGGATACCATGCTAGTTTAGGTCCTCACAACCTCTCACCCAGACAACTGTAATGGAATCCTAATTGTGCTTTAGTCAAATTGACCTCTTTAGTACTCTATACACAACATCCCTCTCCTGTGCTGTGCTTTGTAAAATCTGTTTCCCCATGACAATACTATATTTCCTTCTCATCTCTTCATTTAAAATCCCTACATCCCTTCAAAGCTCAGCTCAAGAACCAGATCCAACATGAGGCCCTCCCTGATCCTTCCCAGTGGACCTATGCGGCTCCACCCGAAAATTACAGACAGTTCTCACTTGAATTAAGTGGATCGTTCATTTCTGTAGACCTCCATATGAAACAGTTTTGCCCAAGGACTTGGAGAAGGGAGGAAGAGGGGGAGGGAGAAAGAGAGGCAGGAAGGAGGCTTCGTGGGCCAGTGGATGGAGGGGGCTGCTGCACAATTCAAGGATATTTTGAGGCTGGGGACAGAGAAACAAGAGCAAAAAAGGACCCTTTGGGGCAGCTAGGTGGCGCAGTAGATGGAGCACCAGCCCTGAAGTCAGGAGGACCTGAGTTCAAATTCGGCCTCAGACCAAACACTTGACACAAACTAGCTGTGTAACCTTGGGCAAGTCACTTAACCCCAATCGCCTCACTTAATAAAAAAAAAAAAAAGGACCTTTTGTGCTGGGTCCAGCCATATTGGGGGCCTGTCCAGAACCAAGAGGAAGAACACAATGAAGGGAGGGGGGAGGCAGATATGTCCTGACACACTGTGGGTGGGTAGGCAAAAGTCTCTTGTGGTGCTGAAAGTCTCAAGCAAAGTCCCCTTCCCATGGCAGCCATGGTGGTCTCTCTTTTAGTCCATTCTTCTGCTTTCACTTGGAGGGTTTCTTTTTTGTGGGGTCTTTTGGAGGAATAGGAGGAGTGAGAGGCCAGGGAGTTCCAAGTCAAGGGACAAAAGTGAAGAGAGAGAGCACAGTACTATACAGTAAAGTTAAAATAGGTGGTTTTTTTTTTTTAAATAAGGATTTCTTTCCAAATTCTTTAAGTGAAGTCGAATTTATCTAATGTGAATTTACACAAAACAAGAACTGTCTGTACCTTGAATTTGCTTTGTACTTATTTTGTATTTACAAGTATGTATACATGTTGTTTTTCCCCAGTAGAGTAAGAAGTTTCTTGGGAGCTTGGAATGATTCATTTTTGTCTTTGTGCTCTTACTACCTTGCACAGTGCCTGGCATATAATCACATAATATCAAGAATAATAAATGCTGGTTGATTGATAGATTGCTAAAGCAATATTTTTCTAAACAGTGCCCTAGTGTTCCCAAAGTACCTTAATTCCTAGAAAATAGTTTAGACATGGATATTACCATCCTAATAGGCTCCAAATTGGACTCTCTACTTCCAGTCTCTTTCCTCTTATAATCCATCCCCTATATTCCTAAAATGAAGATCTGCTCATTTCCCTCCTACTCAAAAATCTTATATGAATCCCTTTTGCCTCTCGGATAGGACAGGATATTTAAAGCTCTCCACAATATGACTCCCTCTCCTGCAGGAAATATTCCCTCTGCCTTTTGAAATTATTTTGTATAACTGTTTATGTAATAATAATAATTAGCATTTATATAATGTTTACTATTTGCCAGGCACTATTCTAAGTGCTTTACAATTATTATCTCATTTGATCTTCACAATAAGTTAAGATGCTATTATTATTCCCTTTTTTTAGATGAAGAAACTGAGGCAAACAGAGGTTAAGTGACTTGCCCAGGCTGGATTTGAATGCAAGTCCTTCTGACTTCAGGCTCAGTACTCTGTCCATTGAACGACATAGCTGCTTTGTGAAAGGTGGTGTTTGTCCTTCATTTTCAAAGAGGATCAACAGTAAAATAGTGGATGATGATGGGTGATGACTTGATTTGTGAGTGAATCTATTTTAAGTGAGGCAGTCATTAAAGTCTCAAAGTCATTAGCCTCACTCTCTTCCAGAGTCATCAAAGCCCAGTGGCAAGACAAAAGTCAACCCAACTGGCAATAGCCTAGGATGCAGTGGGTGACCTCGGCATATTTGATGTCTAACCAAACTCTAACTATTCTACTGTTTCTGCTTTAGCCACCTTTGTGGCTATTGGAACAAATTGTTCTCATCTGCCCATTCTTCTGAGGGAAGTGTTCACATTCTTGGGGTAGACACCCTCCTAACTCACCAATGGGTTTGAGGCCCACTAGTTACCCTGGTTTAGTCCAGGGTGTGGCCATTGTATGTGCTACAGCTTCTTAGAGCCACAGGTGAGAGTTGGGTAATGGTGGAAACCAAAGGTGAATGAGCAGCGCCAAAAAGGGCTTGGCAAGCGCTCTCACCAGAGGTGCTACTCCTCCCTGAACACTCCATATACCCATAAAAAGACAACCTGGTGGTTTACCCCTAATTCCCCAATGTGTAGTAGAGCTCTAATAGACAGAAAGTCAACCTGGGAGTCAGGTAGACCTATGTTCAAGTTCAGCTGGCTGTGTGATCCTTAGATGTGTCACAACCTCTCTCCTCCAGGCAATTTTCTAAGCCAATAAGTTGTAGAACCTTCTTTACTACAACAATGAAATCACAAGTACCTCTTCCCTCTTCAAAAAAAAAAAAAAAAGGACCAAACTTGTCTGAGTATTCTCCTAGTATAATATAAATTCCTCAGGGATGAAGACTATTTTACATATCTGTATATCCAGAATCTAGGACAGTGCTTTGCACATAGTAGGTACTAAATAATGTTAAATTGAATTGAGAGCATACAAAATAATATGGAAAATAATAATTTCTAAAATGTATTTATCAAAATACATAGACATTTCATGTTGAATGGTAAAGCAGTCTAGATTTTTGTTCTACATGCCTTGGAGCAGTCATTGACTTCAATACCCTTTAGTTTCCTCATCTGAAAAACAAGAGGGTTGGACAAAATGATTCCTAAAATCTTTGCAGCAAGTTCCTCTGATAAATGTCTCATACCCAAGATAAATAAGGAATTGATTCAAATTTGTAAGAATAAGAGCTAGTCATAAATGTCAAAGGATGTGAACAGGCAGTTTTTGAAAGAAGATATCCAAATTATCAATTGTTGTTGCTGTTCAATAGTTTAGCTGTTTCCAATTCCTTGTGACCCCTTGGACCATAGCATGCCAATACTGTCCACGGAGTTTTCTTAGCAAAGACATTGGAATGGTTTGCCATTTCCTTCTCCAGTAGATTAAGGCAAACAGAGTGACTTGTCCAAGGTCACCCAGTTAGTACATGTCTAAGGCCAGATTTGAACTCAAGTCTTCCCGACTCCAGGCCCAGCACTCTATCCAGTGAGCACCTAGTTGCCTCTAATTATCAGTAGCCATGTTAAAAAAAAAAAACCCAAACAAATAAAAACTTCAAATCACTAATAATTAGAAAAAATTCAAATTAAAGCAGCTCATAGCACCTATCTCCCAGGGTTGTTGTGAGGATTTAATGAGCTAATATATATGATGTGCTTGGCATAGTGTCTGCCACATAATAGGCATTATATAAATAGGTTCCACTTCATACCCATCAGACTGGAAAAGATGACAAAAGAGGAAAATAACAAATGTTGGAAGGATTGTGGGAAAACAGGTACATTAATGCACTGTTGGTGGAACTGTAAATTGATCCAGCCATTCTGGAAAGCAATTTGGAACTATACCCAAAAGTCATTAAACTGAGCATACTCTTTGACTCAATGCTAGGAAGAATACCCAAAGAGATGAAAGAAACAGAAAAAGAACCCATATGTAGAAAAATACTAATAGCAGCTCTTTTTGCAGTGGCAAAGAACTAGAAACTAAGGGACAATATATCAAATGGGGAATGACTGAACAATGTACACTGGAATACTATGACGGAGTTTCAGAGAAACTTGTGAAGATGTATGTGAACTGATAAAGAGTGAAATGAGCAGAAATAGGAGAACAAAATTGCTCTATACAATAACAACACTGTGAAGACAAACACCTTTGAAAGACATAAAGAACTCTGATTGATGCAATGACTAACCACAATTCCGGAGGACAAACGAGAAAGCATGTTGCCTACTTCCAGACAGAGAGGTGATGGACTCAAGATGTGGAAGGAGACACACTTTTGGACATGGCCAGTGCAGGAATTTGCTTTGCTTATTTGTACATATTTGTAACAAAGTTTTCTTTTACTTTTTTTTTTCCTAAAGGAGAGAGATAAGAAAAAAAGAAAATAAATTTTACTTAATTGAAAAGATCAAATAAAATGTAAGTTATATGAAAAATACATAACAAAAATTATATCTAATGCCCTTTTTAGATCTAAAGCATGATAATCACCTTATATGAGGTCACTGGTTTAGTTTAGATGTTTGTGAGGTTTTTTTCTAGAGGTTTGTTTTAAGAGTAATCTCTTAGAAGAAAAGTTTCCATTTAAATAAAAAGAAAATTTAGCCCAGAACCCACATAATCTGCATTTTTTGAAAGTGTCTACCCATCAGGAAACCAGACTGGGGAAATATTGTGGTATAATAATTATAGCAATTAAACTTAAACAATGTTTTGTGATTTACAAAGCAGTTTACATCCCCTCTCCACAATTTGCTAGCTATGTTATGCTGAACAAATGACTTACCCTTTCTGAGACTTAGGTTCCTTGTCTGTAAGATAAAAAGCATATAAAGAAGCATCATGGGGGTAGTAGACAGAAGGCTGGTCTTAGAATCAAGAACATCTGGGTTCCAGTCATGCTGATTCTGACATATACTAGCTACATGATCATGGGCAAGTCACTTAACTTTTTATTGTCCCAGGTAACTCTAAGATTTTAAGTGATGGAAAGGTCATATCTTCAAATTTGGAGGAACATTCCACACAGGGAATTCCCCATATCAAACCAAAGGTCTGGAACCGAAAGAAATTAGGATAGACAATGCTTGCATTTCCTGTTTCAGAAGGTTGTCATTGAGAAAGTAATGGACAACTTAAAGCACTAAATGAATGTGACTTTTTCAAAAAGGATTAATAGCTTTTGATTTTATTACTAAATCTATCCCTTCCTTTTCCTCTCTCTAAGGAAACTTCCCTTGTAACAAAAAAGAAAAATGAAAGAGAGAAAAAAAAAAGCAGTTCAACAAAGTTAACAAATACATCATGTCTGATAGTATTTGCAGTGCTCTACACCCATAGTACCCCACCTTTGCAAAGAAAGGGGGGAGGTATATCTTCTCATCTCTTCTTTAGGGCCAAGTTTGGTCATTACAATTACCCACCATTCTATTCCATGTTTTTTATCATTCTTTCCATTTACATCGTGGCAGTAATTAGCCACACTGGATATCTCAAAAGTCTTAGTGCAGTTTTAAGCTTAAAACTTACTAAAGCTTGAAAGTGCACTGAGACTTTTTGAGGCACCCTGAATATACATATAATACATATATTATAAAGTATATGTCTATACTCTTAAACATATATATTGCCCCCATGGTTCTGTTGAATTTGCATCAGTTCATGTAAGTCTTTCTCATGCTTATCTGTAATCTTCATATTCATCATTATTTATAGAGCAGCAATATTCCCTTAGTTGTACACCATGATTTGTTTAGTCATTTTCCAATCAATGAGCATCTCCTTTGTTTCCAGAAGAATGTGACTTATTATTACAGGTAATGGAAAGTGACTTGTTATTGTAGGTAATAGAAATATTGTCATCCCTTATTTTACAGAGAGAAGCAGAATGAATAGGGGGTGAACTCAGAGTCCTGATGACCTCAGAGTCCTGAGGTTCACCTCAGATACATATGGATACTGATGCTGGGTAAGTGAATTAATAATCTCTCAGTGACCCAGGCAATTTTCTAGTATTTTAAGCTGCTGCACAATTGTAGAACTGAATTTCCTCAAAGTGACAAAAAAAATTTTAATTATAAATGAGGAAATTGGGGTTCAAAGACATTAAACAACCTGCCTGGGGTCACTTAACTAATATCAGTAGCAGTCTTCCTGGAGTCAGAAAGACTTATCTTCAGGAGTTCAAATCTGGCCTCAGACACTCAGACAGCTTTGTGACCCTGGACAAGTCATTTAAATCTGTTTACCTCAGTTTCCTCATCCATAAATGAGCTGGAGAAGGAAATGGCAAACCACTCCAGTATGGGTAACCTAGGAAGACTCATCTTCCTGACTTCAAATTGGTCTCAGACACTTACTAGCTGTGTTACCCTAGATAAGTCACTTAACCCTGTTTGCCTCAGTTTCCTAATCTGTAAAATGAACTGGAGAAGAAAGTGGCAAGCCACTCCAGTATCTTTGCCAAGAAAACCCCAAATGGGGTTATGAAGAGTCAAACACAACTCAACAACGATAAAATCCTTGATGCTTTTATAAGGGGAAACATCTTTACCTGGTTTCAGAAAGAAAGAGAGAGAGAGAGAGAAAGAGAGAGAGGAAGGAAGGAAGGAAAGAAAGAAGGAAGGAAGGAAGGAAAGAAGAAAGGTCCAGAAAAAAAAAAGAGCAGAGCCAGAATTCAGTTCCAGCTCTCCAGATATCCAATCCAGACCTCTCTTCTACTAACCCCACAAGTACCAATGATATAAAGAAAAGGCTCAGGAAAAACCTCAAAATGCAGAAATGGATAACCAAGCACAAATTATCAGACAATAATAAACCTTCATATAATGTACTATGCATACCATTGGCTACAATACTTTCACTGACATGGAAGTAACTATGGGAAAATAAAACTTGGATAAAAGTGATATTTCAGGATATAAACAGGATAAAATCTGAAATTGACTCTATTGAGGAAGACAAAAAGTAGATCTTCAAAACTGTATTAGAATTCATTTCCAGCCAGCCCCCCTCTCCTCAGCCTATTCCCTTTAAAAGAAAAAACTCACTTCATTTGGTAATTATTGCCTAGCAGTTGGTACTTACTTAGAAAAACAGTATGGTTCAGGGTTGGAAAGCACATCGGCTCAAATTCTATCTCAAATACTCATCAGTTAGCCTTGCAGAGCCTCAGTTTCCTCATCTCTAAAAGGGAACATTAAAATTTGCACTAATCATCTCACAAGGTAGATAGAAGAGGAGTGCTTTGTAAACCCTGAAGTACTATACAGACTGTGATCTATTAAGCACTCCTCCTATGTAGTAAACACCAATGGTAGAGAACCAGAAAGAAATACCATTTATTAACAACAATAATAATAATATTATAATAGTAACAATAATTGACCTTTATATAATGCACAGAATGTAATCTCCTTGAAAGTAATGGTTGGGGGCAGCTAGGTGGCGCAGTGGATAGAGTACGGGCCCTGAAGTCAGGAGGACCTGAGTTCAAATCCGGCCTCAGACCAAACACTTGACACTTACTAGTTGTGTGACCCTGAGCAAGTCACTTAACCTCAACTGCCTAAGCAAAAAAAAAAAAAATAAGGGTTGATTCATCATTTATATTTATATATATATATATTTATATGCACAACACATAGTAGCCACTAAATAAAGATCTATTTATTGATTGTATAAACATTTGCAAAGCTCTTTATGTAATGTCTTATTTGAGCTTCAAAACAGAACTAAGGTAGGCTTTGCAGACATTATTACAGATAAGGAAACTGAGGCTCGGAGAGGTTAAGAGGTAGGTGGCAGAGGTTAGGTGGTGCAGTGTGCAGTAGAAAGAGTGATGGACTTGGAGTCAGCAAGACCTGAGTCCAACTGTGGCCTCAAACATTTACTAGCTGTGTGACCTTAGGTAAGTCACTTACCTTCTATCTACTTCAATATCCTTATCTGTAAAATAAAATAATAATAGCACTTACCTCCCAGATTTGTAGTGAGTATAAAACAAGAAAATATCTCTAAAAATTCTTTGCAAACCTTAAAACATTACCTAAATGCTAGCTTTTATCGTTGTCCATGGTCACACAACTTGCAAGCCTGGAAAACAAGATTTGAATGCAGGTCTGTCAGACTCCAAGTCCAGCGCTCTATCCACTGTTACACCACCTATGTATGTAATAGAAAGATAACACATTATTTGTTCATTTGCCAGATAGATAACTGATATATCCCCTATCTGGCATCATTCTTCCACCAGAATGTGGTTCTTAGGTTTTAAAAATGGCTGCAAAACACTATGTATTTATATCAGGCTTGGAATTCAGAAGATCTACATTTTAATCTCTGCCCTGCTATGAAATCTCTATGCAAGCTTTGGGGAACCACATTTCTGATCGACCCCCTGGTTTTTTCCTCTATAAAATATGAACAATTATAATCACCTACCTGGCAAGTATGTGTAATGAAATTAGATAACGTCTATAAAGTGCCTTGGAGGGCAGTACTTTATCATCATTGTCTACTTGATTAATCTTAAAATAATTGCAGTTAGGGGCATTTTGTAGATTTCTTTTTCCATCCTTTATCAGATCTGCTTCTGCCAGCCCTGGGAACAGAACAAGAACAAAGTAAACACACCTAAAAGACTTCCTATTTTCTTTCTTACAATCAGAGAATTTGAGCTATCAGGGACTTTAGAGCTTATCCTGTCCAATCCTTTTGGGTTTAGTTTTTTTCTTTGATACCAAATTCACACTGGGTCAGATTTCACTCATAATGGCAACAGTAGGCAGATGAGGTTGCATTTTGGATTTGCTTCATTCCCTCTCTGTCATTCAGCCACGCCATCACCTGCAAAGACAGAATTCTTCCATCTCAGTGCCCTAAACTAGCACCATTATCACCTACTTTAGCTGACTCCCACCAGCTCCTCACCATCATATTTATTTTCTCATCCTCTTTCCTTCCTCTGCTTCATATAAATGGTCACAGCAGCCTGCAAAAAAACAAAAACAAAAACTATTGTTTCTTGTTTGTTTTGTTTTTGCTAGGGAATGGGGTTAAGTGACTTGCCCAGGGTCACACAGCTAGTGAGTGTTATGTGTCTGAGGTCAAATTTGAACTCAGGTCCTCCGCTCCATCCACTGTGCCATCTAGCTGCCCCCAACTACTGTTTCTTAATAGCAGTGTTAACTCATTATTAACAAACCTTAAGCTGCTAGGAAGAGGGAGAGTTGGGGGGGGAGGATGGTAGAAACACTATGGATACTGTTTCCTAGCCACTTGGCTCTGTTCCCCTCAGTTCTCTATTCCTGCCCTTGTAACATTGTCTCACCTAAATCTGTGTTTTCATAGAAGCTTTCATTAGACAGAGGACACTTAACATAAATGCCTTTTGGGTCTGGGACCAGGGGTGTGCCGGTAAATGTTTAACAATTTTAGGTTTGGGATAGTATATTCAAGACACTTTTCAATTTAATTTGCATTATTAACACTTTCTTAAGTCTAGACAATCAACAAAGCAATAAATCAAGCCATGATTATTTGCTAATTGCTGAGGTGTAAATGCTCACACTGAAAATTGAACTATCTGTTCTTGAAAAAGGTTCTAGCTGGCTCCAACACACCACTGGATGCGACTCTGATGTCTGCAGCACAATGTAGCTTTTAAAAGACCTGGGTTCAAGCTGCACTGCTTACTAGCTATATGATGTTAGATGTCACTCAACCTTGCTCAGTTGATTTGGAAAGGATATGTGTACTACCCACCTCACAATGTGAGAATCAAATAAGATGATTTAATTAAACTCAAAAAAATTAAGTTCCTACTGCGCGCACATCCTTGTGCCCGTTCTGGGGGCACAAAACAGAAAAACGATGTAGTCCCTAACCTCAAGGAGCTTATAGACTAACAAGTGAGACATACCATGTACACACAATTAAGCATGATGCAAAGTAAAACATGATAGTGGAAAAGGAGAGGTCTAACCTAAGTGCTCTAGGAAAAACTGGGGAGGGAGAGATCACTTTCAGTAGCTGAGATCAGGGAAGGAATCATTGAGGATATGGCACCTGAGCTGAGCCTTGAAAGAAGAGAAGGATTTTACTTGCCAGAGAACAAGAGAGAGTGCATTCCAGGTGAATGCACAAAGGCAGGAGACAGCAGGATAAGATCCAGGAACAGCTGTTTATGCACTGGGACTGGAACATAGAGTACTGAAAGAGCCCAATTTGAAATAAGGCTAGAAAGGAAGGTAGGAGTCAGACTGTGTGTGGATGACCTTAAATGCCAAACTAAGGGGCATATTTTTTATCCTGCAGGAAATGAAGGTTTATGAAGAGGAATGTGTGCTTTTTATCTGTAAGGTCCTACACAAATCTAGATTTAATTTTTCTTGTTATTTATTGGTAGGCATCTATGTCAATGTATTTCTGTGAAGGACAAAAGATTTAAGAACATAAGAATTGTAATGAAACAGTTAGATAAACTTAATAATCCACCTGTTCGATGTTCTGTCTCTGAAAGTGACATCAGAGAACATTGGTCACTTTCTACAGCCCTTTGTAGAAGTTTTAGCAGCAGCAAAAGCTTAAGGATGTACCCCCAAAAATATTGCTACCTATTTTTAATGACCCAGGAACTTGCCTGACTTTTAGGTACTAGCTATTGTGACCACAGCAAGTCTTTTAACCTCAGTCTATTCATCTGTAAGGGGGAGGAGGCCGGGGCCTGAATAGTATTTTCACTACTGCATAAAGAGGAAAGTGCTCTGCATGTCTTAAAGCACTTTATAAATGTGAATTGTTGTTGCTATTAGTTAAACTTTGTAAGGTCTTTAGCACCTAGGAGACCACACTAACACCACTATCACCACAACCACTTCAGCAGAATGTAATTGACCTGAGACCAGGGCATAGTGCTTCACACATAAGTAGGTGATTAATAAATGCTTGTTGAATTTGAACTAAATTGAACATAAATATTTGGCAAGTGTTCTCAGCATAAGTAAAGTATTTCATAAAGAAAGTATTTGTAATTAAATCATTTGGATGGTAGATTTAGACTGAAAAAGGAATTCAGGGGTCCACTATTCCTACTGTTCATTTTACAGATGAGTCAGTCAATTAGCACTTCTTAAGTTCCTTCTATGTGACAGGCATTGTCCTAAGTAATGGGGGTATAAAAAAAAAGTAAAAGACAGTCCCTACTCTCAAGTTTAATGGGAAATTGAGGCACAAGGAGGTTGTGATTTGGCCAAGATCACACAGGTATTAAGGGGCAGAGAGCCAGGATTTTAGATCCTTGGATTCTAAAACTAGGCCTCTTTTCACTGAGTTTACCTATGACACATTTATGTAAGAACACATTTCTTTCTAAAGATGTTAAATCAGTGGATGGGGAGGCAGAATTAAAACTTCCACTATACATTGAAACATTGGTTTCCTAATAACCTTTGTTATTTCATAATTATTTTTTCCTTTCTGCCCTGATATAAGTTGTATACTGCTAAATTTTATCTTTTTCCTACTTTCGGAAAAGAAAATCAAGTTCCTCCTCCCCCCCCAAAAAAATGCCACATTGGGCTTGAAAGACAAACCAGTTAGAAATAGACCCTTTTAAAGTGGCAATTTGTATTCCCACACTAATTATAGCTGGACCTGATTGTCTTCAACCTATCTCCCCGGATAAGGACAAGCACCATATGTGGCAACATCAAATTCTATATCAGAATATTATGATTGCCACTTTCAATGTTGGGATTGTATAGGCTCAAAATTTATGAAGGAACAATGGAATTCAGGCTACTCTTTGCCTTGAAAAATGTCTGATTTGATCGATCTTATTCTCTAAAAAATATTTCTTCGGTTTTGGTTTAAAAAAAAAAACAGCAAATTTGTTACAGATTTTAATGTAATGTAGATGCATCCTGTGCTTTCCTAACACTATTTTTTGTGTTTGGAGCTTTTTTTTTTTTTTGATTGTCTATAAAACTACCATTATTGAGTCCATCTAGAAATGGTTTTCATATTCTAAGATCCTGTTTTAGAGATGGAATTCTACTTTTGGGTGGTGAGAGATTTTTTTTTTTTTTAAGCCTCAATCCACATTTGAAATTTCTCTTTGTGTCTATCTCTTCTTCCAGGTTCCTCTAGCCTTCCTTCCATCCCTCTCTTCCTTTCCTCTCTTTATCTGTCCTTTCCTTTCTTCTCGGACATTATTGCCTTTTCCTCTCATCCTGACTGTAGTTGTCATCATTTTCATGTCTGGATTTGATTCCAGTCTTCTCTTTCTCTCACCCTTCCGTCCCCCAAAGCCACAGCTTCCTTTGGCTGCATTTTCATCTGTCTTCAAGTTCTCTCAAGCCGAGACCCCCAGGCGACTCCCTCACGGGCTCTCCTTGCTCCCCACCCTTTGGCCACCTCCTCGTCCTCCTTTCACTCTCCAGCTTGGCCCACAGAGGAGACGAGGACACCTGTCCCAGCTTCTTCTACTCCTTTTTTCCCCTTTCCCCTTTCCTATCCTCCTCCCTTCTGTTCCTCCTCCTCTTCTCAGTCCTCCTACACCTCCCCCAAGCCCTCCTCTTCCCCGCCTCCTCCCTCCCACTTGGCTCCAGCCGGGGAGAGAGAGAGAGCCTGAGAGCTGGAGAGATAGACACATACACACAGACACACTCACGCACACATACACACACACACACACGCACACGCACACGCACACTCAGACTCCCGGCGGCGGCGACAGCGACAGCGGCTGCGACTCCTACAGCTGTGCACCCCCCGCCAGGCGGGCGGCGGCCCCGCGGAGACGGAAGGGCAGGCAGACTAGGAGCCGGAGCCAGGAGGCGAGAGGGAGCAGGGAAAGCTCCAGCCCAAGTCCGGGCCCCGGCCCCCCCGGAGGAGACAGCAGCCGCGGGGAGGGGGCCGAGCTCCGCTGAGAGCTCCAGGGTTGGAAGGGGGTGCTGGTGCGGGGGCAGGGTGGGGGGCAGCCACTGTCCCCTGATTCCTCCACTGGCGGCGGCATCAGCAGCAGCAGCAGAGGCAGGCGCCACCAGCTAGGTGACACTGCGGTCCATGGAAGGAGCTCCCCTGCGAGCTCCCAGCGGCTGCAGCGGCGGCGACAGCGGCGGCGGCAGCATCTCTGCAGGTCCGGGGACAGCAGCGCGAGGTAAAAGTCGGGGCAGCGAGCTACCGGGAGAGCAGGGATGGAGGAAGGGGGAAAGGCAGCGCTTGGAGGCACCGAGCTATGGAGAGAACCACATACATACACATACACCCACACAATCACCCACTCTCCCTCCCCCCCGCCCCCCCCCGCCCCCGCACACAACGTGCACCAGAGCGCGGATGCGTTGTTTAGCTGTCACACCTACGGTAGCAGTAGCTATATCCCTCCAAGTGGTAGCGCGGTGGAAGGCAGGTAGGGAGGGGGTCCAAGTCCGGGAAGAGATCATAGTGGTGGTGGGCCGGGGTAGGGGGAGGGGGACGGGCAGAGGTTATGCTGGGTCGTGATAGTTGGTTTTTGTTGTTTGGGGATGGGAGGTGGGGAACGAGGAGAGAAAGGAGGAAGGGGAAGAGTTGGGAAGGAAAGGAGATGGTTACAGGATACTGATACCGAAAGCAACGGGCCCGGGGAGGGAGGGGGGGTGAAATCAGAGGAGGTGGGGTTTGGAGGGGCATACGTGAAGAGGCAAACTGATCATAGTGAGGAGGTGCCGGTTAGGCTGTTTACGGGGCAGGATTGGGGTACGCTAGTGCCTGGAGGCGTTGATGGTGCTATTGAGAAAGAAAAGGCAGCGGTGATTTAGGGGAGGAAATGTAGGGTGGGGAGTGGGTTGTCCTGTCATTTCTTAGAAGGTAACATTAAAAAACCCACAGCCAGAATAGGGTGGGTACTTCGCAGGTTGTCTCTACTGACAGGTCGGCCCTCCAAAGGAGTGTGATGCTTGGTGGGGACTTAGGAATAGCCAACGTTCTGTTGGAACTGAAAGGCGGCTTTGTAGGGGGCTGCAGGGTGGGGCGGGGCGGGGCAGGGGTAGGAAAGTGATTTTTTTTGTGTGTGTAGTCATTTTGGGCAGATACTGAGCTAGAGGATTGGAGCAGGAGGAGGCTGTTAGGGCAGATGCAGCAGCGTTGGGAGTGACTGCTTAGTAATAAAATTGCGTTTGGGAAAAGAGATTGTGGAGCTGCAGCTCTTTTTTGCCCCAACCGGAAGAAAATGATGCCTTCCAGGCTCCTTCAAAAAATGGATTCTGTTGACGTATATCATACCGCACTGGAAAGCTTGGTTGAAACTTGGATTCTGCCAAATCCCTCTTTGTGACTTTTTGCTAACACATAGAATCGCATCCCTAGTCATAGGCCAAATCGTCCGATCCATGCTTATCATCACCCTACCTTATCCCCAGATACAAACGTGATCTCTTGCCCAGGCACCAAATGCCTAGAGCTGAGACATACAGAATCTTGGGGTAACAGGGTTTCCCAATTTGGGCTGTCTGCCATGTTCAGGGCTCAACAGCTTTACCGTTCCTTGAATTTGGATGCATTTCAGTTTTGCCTTTGATATGTCTTTTCCAGCCGAAGGAGTTAATTTCGTTTGTGTAGAGGTTTGTTTGTGGAGCAGGAGGAGAGAGAAGGTTGTTTTAGGGGGTGTGTGTGTATTTGTGTGTGCGTGTTTTTCTTTTAAACCATGACTATTGTTCCACCGGTGCCGAAAGAGGTTTGCATGGTTAGTGAAATGAAATCCCATCACAGTTGCTGTTTAGGGTTAGAAATGTTGCCAAACAGCTGCTGCTTTGTGTTTCAATTGTGGCTATCCATGGAGTAGATTTTGGAGAGAGGGAGAGAGAGAGAGAGAGAGAGAGAAAGAAGGTGTGTGGTGGAAAGGATTGTCACCCTGTATATGGCACACATTTGGTCTCCCTCTGCAGCCTGCCAAACTTTTATGAATATTCCTTTTGTAGGAATGAAAAGCTTAATTGATTCAGTACACTTTCCAAGTGAGCAAGCATCTTTGCATTAACAATGACTTAAGAATTTCAATCAAAAAGGAGGGAGGGGATTGTGGTAAAAATGAACACCATGCTTAATCATTATTATTTTTATTAATTTATTAATCACTATAAGTCCCTACGGTATTTAGCTATTTCTTCCAAAGTCAGGTAGAAGAAACGCATACAGAACCAAGCCATATTTGCGGCAAAACCTAGGAATTTGTTGTCTCCATGGCAAAGATTTCTGGGAATGGAAATTCTCACCTCTCCTCTTTGTAATGGACCCAATGATTGCTTGCTCTGAACTAGGCAATCGTGGCTTATGGGCTGCTGCGTCAGTGCTCGGCATCCTGAGTTCACATTATCTGGCATTTTAAAGTATGTGTAAATATTTTGCTGAAGATAAGCTACATCAACAAAAATATACCCGGTAGAGACTGAGTGTGCAGTGATGGCAAATAGATATGACCAAGCAAAGTTTTGATAACTACTTATTCTCATGACCCCTTCTATTTCATTTTTCTTTGTTTTTGTTGGTTTAACATTATCTCATATCCTCTGGTATTATCCCTTTATTTAGATGATTCTTGAAAGCTTATCTTTGGAGCACAATGAAAAAATAGCCATCAGGAAGAAAATCATTCTTAGCCTTTTCTGTCACATATACTTCCCTTACATTTGAAGAGCAGTTTAAGTGCCTTCATATTCAGTTTCTTCTATGATCTCTATAACAATCCTAAGAAGGACAGGTTATTAGCTATATTTTGCAGGTAACAAAAAACTGAGGCTCAAGAGGATATAAGGACTTGTTCAAGATCTCACAGCTAGTTGACTATAATCAAGCCTTCTCAATCCTGCTTCTTTAATGCTTGCACAACAGCACACTTCCTCTTCAGTTAAGTCACTTTGATAAGTTTAAAAATAGAGTAATAAATGTATCTTTGTTACATTAGATGAGAGCCATCTTTTATAGCTTGTGTAATAAGGATAAGGAAGGAATGAGAGACAGAAAAAGAAAGGGGGAGAAAGGGAGGGAATACTTTACCAGAGCCCCTCTGTGTATATATAATGAAAATACATTTTATCTTGTCTCTTTCTTTAATGTTTTCATATCAAGTGAATGTATGGAGTTCTGCCACTGTAGGGAACTGACAATGTTCCTGAAATCACAGAATAAGGCATATTAAGTGCCAGTTTCCATACCCCACTGTAACAATGAATTTCCAGTGCGCTCCTGCTATAGCCTGGGAATGTGCTTTAGATCAGGTTGGCAGTTGTTTGGCTGCTTTGCAGTATAGGCAGATGTCCACTAGGGGCTTCATTGAGACAGTTAAACCCCATCTTGCATGTGACCAAAGGCAGACTGGAATACAAGGAGAAGGGCAGCAATTAAACTGACTCAAGGTGCCATTTTACACCCAACCATAGCACCCTTTTTTATGCAGAGAAGCCGTAGATTTCCAAGAGTTTTGCCAGGCTGGAAAGCCCAGTACCAGGAACAAAGAAGAAGATAATTTTCTAGGGCATGCTATTTGCCAATAAGAGAATGAGAGATTGGAAAATACAGTTTGTGTTTATACTCACAGGTATGCTCTAAAAACAGTCACATTGGTCATTTGCCAATTGCAGAAAAAAATTGCATGACCTTACATGACAAAGGGAAGGACAGAGTAATATCAAATGGGATAATGGCTGTAAACTGCTTTGTAAATCATAAACTGCTATGTGAGTATGAGCTATCATTACTATTGGTAGTATAATATCAGGAGATAGTCATTAAAATGCCTTGAAGTCCAGGATGGGAGACAACTTGGTGTAGTGGAAAATGGGCTGGATTTGAAGTTAGAAATACAAACACCTGCTCTGTCTCTTACTATCAGTATGACCTTGAGCAAATGCATTCTCTCTGGGCTTCAGTTTCTTCATTTATAAATGAGGTAGTTGAACTAGTTGACCAGTGAGGTCCTTTTTAACTCTAAATTTATTGAGCCATTGTGATTAAGACCCAAATCAATATGGTCCTCAAAAGAGGAATGTCATATCTGCTTTACAATGTAGCTAAAAAAATAAAACCTCCATCTCTATAACTATCAAGTGACTAGATGGCTGAAGTAGGAAATAATGAGGGTCTTTTACCTTTAGGATAAAGATTAAAGAAGTCAGGCCAACCAAAAGAATTCTGATATTGTCTCAACGATCAGGGTAGAAAAACAGTCCCATCCCACTCCCTTGGTAGGAGATTTATCAGGAAAGACATATTTCCCTGAAAGGGAAGATACCTTAAGTAGGCTTTTGCTTTCCAACTCCTCCCCCATTAGCAGGATCTGGCCAAATACGTAGATTTTAATACGGCAGATAACTTTCCAATAGCCTGTCCAAATCCCAGTCTTTGCTGGAATTAGTTTAAAGAGGTGACATTTCCCCTCTATTTCCTCAAGTTCCCACTTTTTTTTTCCCAATGAGGGCATAGTTTCTGATCATTCAGCAAAAGGAGGTACTTGACTTAAAATAAAATTTCAGTTGGGTGATTTGAGATACTTTTCCCACATGGGAAGCCTAAGAATATAGTTCATTCAATTCTTCTTGTATTGAATAAAATCCAGATATGTTAGTTGGAATATTGGTATGTCAGATGGTTGTGAATTACTTTCATAGGACCTTCAAGCTAGAAAGTATCTTAGAAATTATCTAGATCACTGTTTCCCAAATTGTATTTCCTGGGTCTCTGGTGTTCTGCACAGTGTTAATGGAATTTCCATGAGAGAATGTCTGTGTTCATACTATTCCTTCCTTAAGAAAAAAAATGAAAGATGAAATTATTTATTTATCAGAAGTGCTTATTGTGACATCAGTTTTATTAGGCTTAATTCTCTCCCCCTTATTCCAGAATATTCCCAATTTCTACCCCCTTTTTTGAGCCAGCTAATTACAAGATCTGTCAATATATTTTAAGCCAAAAAATGTTCTATGATCAGATTGGTCTGGAAAATGTTGATCCCTCTTCTTTTACAAATGTTTAATCCCTCTTCTTCACAAATAAGGACAGTGAGGCATGGAAAGGTGAGATGATCTACTTAAAGTCACCCAGTTAGTAAGCAGCAGAGCCAGGTCTTGAGCTTCCATTTTGATATTTTGATGCTCAGAACCCTGTTTTCTGAAGGGCAACATTTTTAGCAAACAAGGCCTACCAATCGTGTGCTTTTACCTCTCCCAGCATTTGGTTATCCACACTGCAGGTTGAAAGATACAAGCTGCTAGAATCCCAAGTGTATTCAATGCCTCAAGGGTCCTTAAATGACAAATCATTGTATTTATACCTGAGACCTCTTGGAGTCCTGGGATCTCAAAAATGAGCAGGGAAATGTGGACAACAAAATGGGAGCTGACAGAGGCTAGTTGAGAAATCATGATAACAAGATGACAGGAGAAACTAAGGGGAGGGAAGAAATGCTTAATCATGCTTTCCTTATGAATAAAAGTTTGTGCTAGGCCAGGTTCAGGATTAAGAATGATTCTTGGTTGAGGATTGGATTGACAAACATGAAGTTCAGTGATGGACTTCACATTCCAAGCTTCACTCCAGCCCCCTCATCTTATAAATGAGGAAACTGAGGCCCAGAGAGATGAAGAGGCTTGTCCCAGGTGATGCAGGTAACAGGTAACAGAAACAAGATTTACTCCAAATCCAGTGCTCTTTCTATTGTACTGGGGTGTTTTCTGAAGAGTGCACAAGGGCAAGACTGGTAATTAATCTTTGGGCAACCTCACTAATGGTCTCTAATCCCCATTGTCTGTCTTAAATCCAGTTACCTGATTATCTTCCTAAACTCCTGTTGTCTTGCAGATGATATCTAGGACTATATAGCCACCACTCACCACCCTCTCAATAGAACACCAGTCTTTCATTTTCAGGCGCTTGCTGGACTACCACAGCTGCCCACACATCATGACTTTGCTATCACTTCTATATAAATGTCTTGCAGATCTGTATCTCCTGTCAAAATGTTTCTCCTGAGTGCCAACTCCACGCTTCCATATGCCTTCAGGACCCTAGGGAGGCAGCATGGTATAGTGAAAGAGCATTGGTTTTGGAATCAGAATTTGGGTTCTAGTCCCCACTTCTGATGCTGACCACCTGTGTGACCTTGGGAAAATCACTTAACTTCTCTAGATGTCATCTGTATATTGAGTAGGTTGGCCTAGATTGCTTTTGGTATCCTTTCTAGATCTTACTCTGTAATCCTATGTTTTCTACCTAGATGTCCTACTAATACCTCAAACCCAACATATAGAAAACTGAACTCATCTTTTACCCCAAATTTGCCCCTTCATTTCTTTCTTTTCATTGATGTTACCTCCATCCTCCCAGTAATCCAAATGCTTTGGTTATCTGCTTTTTTGGACTCAATTTCCTACATCCAAATCTGTTGCAAAGTACTGTTGATTCTCTCTGGTCAGTTTCTCTCACATCTGTCTTTTTTCCCATTTCCATTGCTATCATCCTAGTTCAAACCCTCATTGCCTCTCTGCTGAGTTATTGTAATAGCCTCCTAACTGTCCTTCCTACCACTATTCTATCCTCTTCTCCAGTCTATCCTCTTCCGCTGTTAATTCAGTAATATTCCTATAACACTGTTTTGGAAATCTCTACTCAAGCTTTTTAGTGGTTCTTCACTAGCTCCCACATAAAATGGAAACTCCTAGGCCTGGAATTTTAGGTTCTCCACAATTTGGCTTCAATCTACCACTCAAAACCTTCTCACACTACTTATATACACTAAGCCAATTGTACTACTTATTCCAGCTAACTGAACTGTTAATTACCCCTTATTCTTGCCCTCCCCTCTCCTGTCTCAGACCCAATATTGAAAATTAATTTCTTACTTCTACATCTCCATCTTTGAAAATCTCAACCTTCTACCATCTTCATAAAGTTTTTCCATAACTTCCCCTTTCCCAACCCTACCCCAGTGAAAGTGATATCTCCCTACCTTGACCTTCCCCTTATCATATGCTGCCTTGTGTCATAGTTACACATATACATGTGTATTGTTGTTCAGTCATTTCAGTTCTGTCCTCTCTTCGTGACCCCATTTGGGGTTTTCTTGGCAAGGATACTGGAGCGGTTTTTCATTTCCTTCTACATCTCATTTTACAGGTGAGGAACTGAGGCAAACAGGGTCAAGTGAGTTGCCCAGGGTCACACAGCTAAGAAATGTCTGAGGTCAAATCTGAACTCAGGAAGATATCTTCCTGAGATGTCTTTCTGCCTCCTCCCACTATCTACTGGGCCACTTAGCTGCCTCTGTGTGTGTATGTGTATACACACACATATATGCTTATATGTAAATATATTTATGTATATGTGTGTAGATATATGTATGTGTATATCTGCATTATGTAAACATATGCAGATATACATATATCTATATCTGGTCTGTCCCTTTGGAGTGTAAGCTCCTTTAGAACAGGATCTGTGTCTCATTTCATCTTTTTATGCTCAGTGGCTAGCATAGTGCCTTATATATAATAGATGCTTTAAAATTGTCTGTGGATTTAGTTTTAATGTAAGCAATTTAATGTAAGATTGTAAGTTCCTTTACTAAATTATAAAATGGGATGTAAGGGAAGGTAAAGCCATACATTATTTATCTTTGCATTTATCCTAGTGACTTAGCACAATAGATACCTAATAAATGTTTGTTGAATGAATGAATGAATGAATGGCTCAAGATCCCTTATTATGTGATTTGAAATTGTTGATTTAACTCAACTGGAATATTCCTATATTATACACCTCTAGGTACCCTAGACAGGATGATTTTAACAGCTAGTAATGTAATTAAATTGGCAGCAGCAATAGTATTTCTGAGCTTCATACATGATCCTTCTTATCATAGACCAGGAACACAAATGTGGGTTCAGGCAGGCACACACACAAACATCCATATACCTAATTTAATAATGTTTCCTGTATCTGGTTCACTAAATTAGATTGTAAATCAGTAATTTTCATTGAAATAATTTGGATGAATTTGGTGATCATCTGTCACAGATTATTGTCTGAACAGCTAGGATGGTGGTTGACCAGGATCCTAACTCTATCTACCATCTTAGAAACAGTTCTCCTAACACAGGAACAATTACAGCCATTCAAAACTCCCAAGTCCCTGTTGTTTCACTATATTCCATGATGCAGGGTATCTTTTGGAAAGCCCATTAATTCATTCAACAGCTGAAAAATCAACAAGCATTTATTAACTACCTATAATATGCAACGCACTCTTCTTGATTCTGGGAATACAAGGATAAAAGACAGTCTCTGCCTTCAAGTAGCATACATTCTACTCAAAGTATGTAACACGTACATAAATAAGTAAATACGTAGTTTATACAAAGTTATTTCAGGAGGGACAGAACAACTGAAGAATCATATACATACACATGAACACACACATGTACACACATATAGACAATTTATTGATATGACCAGGGCTTTGAGATATTCTAATTCATGATTCAATAAGTGAATTTTGGACAGTACAAAACTGAGACTGTCACGTCCCCTCCCTTCGTAGCTTCAGTATGACAGGCTGTTTTCAGGAACCACAACAGCCTCATGCCTGTTGGTTGTTGGCAAGTGGCATGGGGAGAGGTGGGGTGTCCTGATTAAGGTATAAACAGAATTTATCTACTTCTTCCAATTCTGTTGGAGACACATAGCTTCAAAAATATGATGCAATGCAGAGAAGGGGCAAAGGGAAAGGAAGAATTTTACAGCCCTTAAAAAATATTCAAATGATATTTTGAAAGTCTTCATCCTGCAAGTCTCTATATTTAGGAACCGGCTGAAAAAAAACTGTAGAGATTTCTCCTAAGGTCCAATTCTGACCATATCACTCCTTTCTCAAAAACCTTCAGTAGCTTTTTGGTGTCTAGGATAAAATGCAAACTCCTCAGCTTACCATTTCATCTCTCCTCACTATGGCTCCAATCTACCTTTCCAAACCTATACCCCTACCCCACTACTCCTACTACTGTCCTTCTTGCATAGTCATGCATAGTCCAGTCAAATTTAGACTATTAATTGTTTCCCCAATGCAACATTCAATTTCTTGCCTCCAAGCATATGTACAAACAGTCCTCTTTGCCCAAAATGAATGTCTTCCTCGTCTCAGCTTCAGAATTCTTATCTTCCTTCAAGACTCAGTTCAGGCTCCATTTGCTTCTCCATTCCTATGCCTACCACCATAGGCCAGGTCCTAATCAGATTTCATCAGAACTAAGGCAATAACTTCCCAGTTAGGTTCCCTGTTTCCAGTGTCTCCCTTCTCTCTAATCTTCCCCTACGCACTAAATATCAAAATAATCTTTCAAAGGCACAAGTATGACCATATTACTCAAAAATCTTCAGTACCTTAATAATCTTAGGAGGCACTAGAAAAGACCCTGCCTCTAGATCTGGGTTGAAATCCCAATCCTGCCATCTACTACTATCTTTATAACTTTGGACAAGTCCCTTTGCCTCAGTTTCCTCATCTATAAAATGGAGGTATTGGAGCAGATGACATCCAAAGCTCCTAATTTTATCATCTTATGACCTATGATCCTTATTGGCTCTAAGATAAAATACATATTCCATCAGTCTAACACTCTCATTCTCAATTATTTTATATTATTCCTTTTTATGCTCTTTTTTTTAAAAAGAAAATTTGTCTATTAACTTGTCCTACAACTCAATGTTCCCTTGCAGAGCCTATCTCCCCTACCCAAAATATACTTTGTCTTCACCTCCTGCCTCTTAGAATCTCCAGCTTCCTTTGAGGCTCAGTTCAGGTGTCATCTATTATGCAAGCTTTTCCTAATTCCATCCTCCTCCCCACCCCCAGTTGTTAGTGCTTCTTCTTCAAAATATCTTGCATTTATTTATCTGTGTCCCTATTGTATTTCTTCCTTAGAATGTAAGCTTATTGAAAGCAAGGACTACAGTTATCCCTTCTACATTGCAATTTTCCCCATTGTGTTTTCAATATATTACAGGTTGGCGTAAGAAATCAAAAGGGAATATTTGGGGAGTTTTTTGGAAGCCACAGACAACATGGAAAGGCTAGCAGAAAACATAGAAAAAACTTAGAAACTCAGAAATGCATAAAATATATGTATAGTATTGTATAATATAACATATTTTATATTTTAATACCATAATAATTCAGACTTCTTCTCTGGTACGAAGGGAGGGCCAAAAAATTTTACACAGATTATCCAGATTTCGAGGTGCCATGCCCTTAACCCCAGCAATGTGGAAGGAATAACTGTATTTGTTTTTTATATTTGGTTTCCCAGGGCTTTACATACTGTAGGTATTTAATAAATGCCTATTGAATTTAATTCAGTTGAACTTTTCATTTTCCCACGATTTATCAGGAAAGTAATGCTTTCCTAGACCTCTAGTGAGCTTCTGGTCATCTCATAACTTATAAAGACTCATAATTTAAAGCTGGAAGGGGTCTTAATATTTAAAGATGGAAAGAACTTTAGAGTTCATCTAGCACAGCCTCCTCATCTTGAGTGAAGACCCTGTAGCCCAAAGAGATGAAGGCTACACAGGTAGTAAGTGGCAGGATTTGAACCCAAAACCTCTGACTCTAAATCCTGGGCTGTTTCCACTGTGCTGGGATGCTTTCCAAAGAGTAGGCAAAGCTGATCCACGGCAAATTGTAAAATAGTCAGCCTTGCCTCAATTAGGAACCCCTTCTTCCCATAAAGCCCATTTAGTGCTCTCGTGGCCCTCCCCCAATCAAAAACTTGCTCCTATAACTTCTTAAACATTAAAATACTTGCTGCTGCTTGTCCTGTATTCTCAAAGAGGACCATGACATCAGGGAGGTGATGCCGTGGCACAAGAGTGAAATGGATTTCAGTGAAGGAGGGCATCACATTCTCTTCCAGAGTCATCTGGGTCCGGCGGCCAGATGTAGATCAGGACAACTCGAGACGGCCCAGGATGCAGTGGGGGACTTGGCCTTTTTAAGCTAAGATCTTTAACAGGTCTCAGTTTGACTGAGGTCCATTAAAATAGCAGCGACTAATAAACGTTTAAAGTGTTACCCTTCCCAGGGGGAGGGAATAAGCATTTATATAGTACATGCTATGTACCAGGTAATGTGCTAAGCACATTAGAAATATTTTCTCATTCCTAGGGATCTTTGCATTTGAATAGTAAACAAAGTCTTACAATTAAGAGATAAAGATCTGTGGACAAAACCTTCAGGCATCTTCCAGTAAGAAGAAGAAGGAAAATGTATGTGTTTAGTTGGTGGGGGTGGGGAAGAAATGAATATAGAGGTCCACCCTGGAGAAAAGATTAAAAAAAAAAAACTAACAGCTCTTTTCTATCAACTTTGTTCTTAAAATCTATTTTAAATAATTGACATTTATACAGTGTTTTACATACAGTATCTCATTTGATCCTCACCACAGTATTACATGAATTAGCAGGAAACATCTTAGAGATAGTAAATGACTTGCCCAAGGTCACACAACTAGTCTGTGTCAAAGGTAGAATAGGAACTTGGATGTCTCCTTACCCTAAGTTCACCCTTCATTCCCACATCCTATTGCTTACATAAGTCTCTGAAGACTCAGAGACTTATGTCCCATATATAGTTTCTGGATCATCCTGGGCTCTCCCCATCCTCCAGTATTACATACAATGGAGACTTGGCAAAAGGCAAACTTAGAATTTGGGGGTCACTCCCATGAGAGACTTTTCCACTGGGTACTTGGTATAAGTAGAAAACTCCTGGGGCCTTTATTCAGGGTGAGGCCCCCTTATATGAATAGATGGAATAATGAAATTGGGATCAAAGATGATGATTGATAAGGCTGGGTGAGACCTGGGGCTCACAGATCACATAGGGAGCTTCCCCCAAAACAGGAACTTTGGCTGACCTCGCCCAGGCTCGTTCGAAGGAGGTCATTTTCTTTCCCATGGCAAAGGCAGATTGTTTACAGAAGCACACGAAGAATGTTGCATTCCAGGGGAAAAATAATTAATTAACAGCCAGAGCTCTGAAAAGCCTCTCCAGCTGCACTCCCTCAACTGTTCATTTTCAGCATCCGAATCAACCCTGGGTGGCAGAAAGGGTTCTTTTATTGTTGGTGGTGGTAGTGGTGGTAGTGGTGGTGGTGGTAGTGGTGGTGATGGTGGTTCTTCTGCTTTTAGTGAGGAGGGGGTTTCTTCCACCACCACCCCCTTCAGCTCCTAGCCTTTGTGCGTCTGACTACTTTCCTTCAAAATTCAGAGAAAGGAATGGTGGTCTCAAAAGGCCCTTGACAGTTTTTGTAGCATAACCATCAGGCACTGCCTTTCAGAATCCTTTGTATTTTCAAGGGCCAAGTTGTAAGATGATGGCGCACCCTAGGCGTTCATCAGCTGCCAACGCATTCCTCTGGCACGTCTCAGCACAGAGAACACTGGCAATTCATCCTGGTGCAATATTCTAGAGCTGAAGGGAGGGCTTTTAGGAAATCGCTAATAATGACCCTGCGTCTGACCCTAAGAAGCTTTGAAAATAGTTTATTAAAGGAGAAAACAAAACAACAACAAAAACCCTCCAGCCCAATCTAATGCCTAGCCTTAGTGCTCTGAATTCTTTTTGCCCACTATTAAATGAAACAGGGGAACCAAATTATGCAAGCCATTGTCTTAGCATCAAGGGCATTTGAAAAGTTAGAAAGGCAGAACCAAAAGAATGGGCTTCATCCGCCTAAAGACAGATCCATCTGAGGGCACCCAGCAAACCTTCTAGGACCTAGCAAGGCCTTCTTGTTTTGGAGGGTCCCCTTTAAAATGATAGTCTTTGAATGCTGAGAGATGAGCGCCCAGCTAGACAGAGTGGGTAAAGATGACATTTCCCAGGGCCAGTGTTTTTTCTGTAATTGCAGGCTAAGCAGAATAGAGCAGTGTATTGATCTTGGTCTCATATGGAATTGAATATAGAAACATTTTATTTTGCCATATATTAATTTCTGTCCCATGAACCATGTAAGGGGAAACTTTATTTTTTTAATTAATCCTTCTTTGCCCCCAATGATACTTCCTCAGAGCACTGATTACCCAGTGAGAACCCATTTCACCTCAGTAGAAAGGAGATAATTATTATTTATTAGTTTCTCATTAGACCAACCATCGATTTCAAAGGAAATAGGGTCTTCACATAGTGAGTGCTGTGAAGGATCACACTCAGGAAGGTCAAATATTTGGACTTTATTCAGCACAATATTTGGTATCTGATTTGTGATTTTATAAATTGAATCTAAAGATTAATATATATTTATTTAATATTCCCTTGTATACAGTTTTTTAGTATGCTTATTAAGATCATAAAGAGATATTTTACAAAATTATTAGAAATGAGTACTTTTTTTTTCTAAGTAGACTTTTCTTTTTTAAAATTTGTTTCTCTTCAGTAATCCTCTTTAGGTCATAACTTTCTGAGATATTCAATGTCAATAGAGATTCTCAGATCTACCAGCTGGGACCCAATAATTATTTGATCAAAAAATGTTAACAAGAAAATGCCATTAGTATATACAGATAGCTATCTACAAATTCAACTTTGTTTATTATGTGAAACTCCAGGGCTTTTTTTTCTAAGCATCTAAGGCTAACGAAGAAAGGTTGATTAAGATGAGAAAATTCCATCCATGTCAATATGGCCCAAGAAGCCAAGTCCCTTAATTTCAGGGAGCAGACAGCTTGAGGCCTGGGGGTGGTCTCTTAGAGATGTCTGTTTATTTTTTAAATAAGCCAAGGGGAGGATATCCTTTCCGGAACTGTCCTTTAAAAGTCTAGAATTTAAATTTTTTAAAATCATATTTATATCTTTCTTGTTGTTGTTTATACCACCTTCATTTCAGGATATGCCATGGATATGCTGGTAATTCTTTAACAATCCACTCTCTGAAAATGTACCCGTGACACACTTTTAACTTTTAAGTTTAACTTGCATTATTGACAGTTTCTCCATCATTTTCTTCATTCTGGACAATCAACAAAATAAAAAACCAAACCTGGATTTGTACAATTTGCCAGTCTCCAAGATGTAAGTGCTCACTGAAAATTTAACAATCAGAATTGGTCAGAGCTGGCTTCAGCACACCACCAATAACCCTCTCTGCCATCCCCGCTTCCTCCTTACTCCCATCAGTGATCCAACTTTTATAGCAAAGATTAAAGAAGACTTGGAGAAAAAAGTTCAGCAAAACCAATACATCTACCATGACAGTCAGTAAATGCAGTATTTCACACGCATAGTCCCATACCTCTGTAAAGAGGAAAATGCATTTTCCCCCCAGTTCTCCTTGGTGGTTAAGCTTGGTCATTATAATTGCATAGAATTAAGTTTCAGATTTCTGCCAAAAATTTTCCCTAGACTCAAAACTTAAAAACAGTACTTCTCCAGGCTTAGCTTGTATGCAAGGAAACTATGCTAGGGGAATTACACACACACACACACACACACACACACACACACACAGAGGAAAATTAATTTGTTATCTGAGTGTCAAAAGAAGCCGTTTTAGTCTCCAGTGTTGCAGCTAAAAGGGAGGTTTAGAATTCTATATTAAAGGAAAAAGTATTTGCAGTATATTTAGTCCAGGAAGATAAATAATTGATTAAAAACATATGACATTTGGTAATTCTTAGGGTTCAATTGCTAGCAGATCTCAAGACAGGGCGCATGTGATGGATGCTACACTGCTAAAGGAAACAGGACCATAAATCTAGGGCCTAAATACCAGTTCCTTGGGATAGAGCATTGCTGCTGCTGCTAGTGCATCTAGACACAGGAGGAATAGTGTGCTGTTAGTCAAAATAATGGCAGTGAGAATGACTGTGAAAAACATTTAGGTCCTTGTCATAAAAATGCAAACAGTCTTCCTGCAATAGGGGTAAGCTAAATAAACTCTATTGCAGCTGTATCAAGTAGAAACAGATTTGAATTTGGACCTTTTTTTTTTTTTGAGATGCTTATTTATAGCAGGTTGGACAAAGTCTGCCACTATCTTTCACAGTCCTGGAAGAGTGTGTCCCAGATGGTGCTTACTATGGGTTCCATTATTAAGCTTGGTTGAACCTGTCCTGACTTTGAACAGTTCATGGTGACTGGAGATAATCCTGGATTTATTTTTGCAGATTAAAATGGCCATTGATTGGTTAACAAATTGTTATATGGGAATAGTATTAACCCATATGATGAATTTTTTGTTTTATTTTATAAATTATTATGCATAGTGGGGGTAAGTGAAGAAAATTTGAAATAGAGGCATACTCAATTGATTTTAAACATTTTCCCCTGAGCATTTAAAATGTTAGCATGGAAAAAAAATTAATAAGATAAACATGCAAAAATTAATTGATATTTTTACCTTGATAAAAGAAAATTTAATAACATTTTAATAAAAGAGTCCTCTGCTAGGATTCTGAAATGATACATGCAAGAATTAATTGATATTTTTATTTTGATAAAAGCAAATTTAATAAAATTTTAATAAAAGAGTCCTCTGTTTGCTAGGATTCAGAAACAATTCTATATTTAAAAAAAACATGTGCAGGAACATTTCAAATTGACTATAGGAACAAATTTCTTCAAAATCTAATCATTTTTCAGATGATAATATCTTTAAATGTTAAAATATTCAGGTCTGAAAGTTTGCTTAAGGATCTTTTATATTTCATCATTTACAATTTAAGAAGGTTCTCACATACCTGCAATTAGTAATGCCAGTAGGACAATGCTTGTCCTTATTATTCATACCCAGACTAGAACCTTAAGCCTTATTTTACATGATTATGATATAAGTTTGATTCATTCAAACATGTACCAAGTGCCTCTGTGTAGAGCACTGTGCTTAGGGGCTGAGAGCAATGGAAAGTTTCGATAAGATGCATTCTCTGCCCTTGAAACTTGCAGGCTAGTAGGAGGATAAGGCACATACACAGATAACCATAATACATGATAAGTGCATTAAAGTGGTGCAAAAAAAAAATGTGTGGTGAGAGATGGGGGAGGGGGGAAACTGTTACCCCTGGAAGGTCAGGAAAAACTGGATAAATGGAGTTGCATGTCAATTGGGTTTTAAAGGTAGGTTAGTAATTCAGCAAGGGAAAGGAGGAAGGGACAATATTCTAGGCATGACATAAGAAAAGGCATAGAGGCCAAAAATATATATATAGTATGTTCAGTCAATGCCTTAATTTCCTTACCACCTACTTTCTTTTTTTGTTTGTTTGTTTTTGCTAGGTAATGGGGTTACGTGACGTGCCCAGTGTCACACAGCTAGTGAGTGTCAAGTGTTTGGTCTGAGGCTGGATTTGAACTCAGGTCCTCCTGATTTCAGGGCTGGTGCTCTATCCACTGCGCCACCTAGCTGCCCCATCTTACACTGGTTTTACGCTTTGCCTTCACTAAGAAAAGTTTGAGGATACACCTTACTGTCTCATTTGAAAGGTAGAATGGCATCAGATGGTGAAGGACCATGAATAAAATAATGAAGTTTGAACTTTGTTCAGTAGGCATTAGGCCAGGAAGCTATTGAAGCCTTGTAAGCGGAGGAGTGTTAGAATAGGATCTATGCTTCAAGAAATTAGCCTAGCAGTGGTATAGATAATGGAGTGGAGGTGAGAAGATCTATAAGACCATTGCAATAATTCGGGCAGGTGGTAAAGAGGGCCTCTTCTAAGTTACTAGTAGTAAGAATAGAGCAGAAAGGGGCAGATGCAAGAGAGTGCACTGGTTGCCTTGAGAGGACTTAACAACTAGATAAAGAAGAGATAAAAGATAATACCAAGGTGTTGAACATGAGAGGTGAAGTGAATGATGACAGAAATGGTAATATTGGAAGGAGGAATAGATTTAGGGAAAAAGTTAAACTTGGCGGGGCTTGGGGGGAATAAATGTATTTATTAAACCAGGCACTGTGCTAAGCACTTTTTACAAATACTATCTTATTTGATCCTCACAACAGCCCTGGGAAGTGGGTGTTATTATTATCCCCATTTCACACTTGAGAAAACTGAGGCAAACAGAGGTTAAATGACTTGCCAAGGGTCACACAGCTAATAAGTGAATTGACCAGCAAATTCAAATAGAAGACAACTAAAAGGGTACACCCCAATGGTAGTGAGTCAACAACTCCCTCTCTCTCTCTCTCTCTCTCTCTCTCTCTCTGTGTCTGTCTTTCTGTCTCTCTGTCTCTGTCTCTCCCCTCAGTATCCTCATGTAAAAGCTTTTATATATCTATAATTGAAATTCCTTATCCATTTCTGTTTCTTTCTATCCCTTGTTCAGTTAAGAATTGTCTCCCTAAAACATAACTTTTTCCATTGTCCTCTAAGTTTTTTATGATGTGATCTGTCATATTTAGGCCTTATTTCCATTTGGAGCTTATTGTGGATATGGTTTAAGTTACTGGTCTAAACCTAATTTCTTCCAAACTACATGAAGGCAACATATTAATATGTTAAATAAACTAAGGAAAATTTCAGCTGATATATTTAGCAGATTATATTTCATATTTCTGAGATACTTGATGATGAAACATGCTTCTTGAAATATATGTAAAAATTTCACCACCTAATTTCTGAGGAAAAATGGCAGAAACAAATAAACAAACAGACAGACAAGCCAGAGCTAATATAGTCCATAAGAATCACACAATCAGACACTGGCAAGATTAGACAGCCTAGCAGTGTCTTTTCAACGCTATTAGGATCATGTGAAAATGACAAGAGACTGTTTCTTATTGTTCTACATAGTTGCTCTGTACTGTTTTGTTCTGGAGTGTGTGTGTGTGTGTGTGTGTGTGTGTGTGTGTGTGTGTGTGTGTGTATACATATGTGGAGGGATCATGTGGCATAGAAAGTTATAAAATCCCTTGGGGGACTTTCTGGTGAAAAACAATTCAAGACCTGCCAATGTAATATAATGATCCTTCCCTGGGGTGATAACATTAGAATAGAGGTTAAAGAAAAGGAAGAAAAAACCCACATACACACATATTCAAAAATGAGACTTACTGGACCTTGGGCCTACAGAATTCCAACCTTCTTTTGAGTCTCTCAAATTCAAATTCTGCATGAGAAATCCGCTTATGTCAAGTTGTAACCTTAGGTGGTGTTAGAGAATGGGATGGTCATTCTGCTTTCCTGAGAGTATGACCAGTTGCATAAATACTCGCTGGAAATTGGGAAGTAGTGACCTGTGTAAGCTGTGAGGAAAGACCATAAACCAAGAGAAAAAGTTCGTTCCATGATTTAACTACATATATATATATATATATATATATATTTATTTATGTATGTATGTATATATATGTATGTATGTATGTATGTATGTATCCCGATTCCCTGACCCCATCCATCACCAAAAAAAAAAAAATCCCCACAGAGAATAGAATATTGTAAATCTTTGTCTCGGTGTTCTTGGACTTGGGTTTAAGGAAAGGCATTAATTTTTTTAAGTGATATAATTCAGTGCTAAGCTATTGCCTCCTGTTATTCAACAATTCAGTCAACAATATTTACCCAGACCAGCTAAGGAGAGTTCAATTCACTAAAGTGAAATTGTGATATGCTCATACTCATTTCCACACTCCTTATCCCTGGAGACATCCCTGTCCCAATCAGAATGCTTATTCAAGCAGCAATTTATGTCTGGTCACTCCCTTGGCAGTTATTTCTTAATGCGTTAATTGTAATTATCGGGTCCTTGGAGAGAAGACGTAGAGTTAGGTTGTTTGAAGGAAAAGGCAATATTCCCAGCCACTGGTTGGACATGCATGATGATTTATGAAAGCTTGAATGGAAACAACCTTTCCCCTCCTGTGTGTAGTGTAGCCAATAAGATGAAAAACGAGCAAGAAATAACACTGGGAAGAAAACGTCAAATTAGCAAAGAAATGGATAACGTAGCTATGGTTTGTTTCTTTTTATTCAGTGCATCCGAAGGACATCTCTCTTTTGGGGGTGTAGTGGGGTGGAGAGAAGGATAGAGGTGAAAGGGTGGATGATGGGAAGAAAGAACAGGGAAAATGGGAATTTGATATTGGCTACTTTAGCTCAATAAACAATATTGAACATCTTTTGTCTGTTGCTTGAAAAGTGACTGCAGTGTTGTAGACCAACACCCAAAATGGAAGTCAGGAAGTATGATTTCTAGTCTTGGCTATGACAGCAACCAATTGTGTGATCTTCAATAAGTCACTCAGGATAATAGATTTAGAGCTGAAAGAGATCTCAGAGGTCCCCTAGTACAAATACATCATTTTACAAAAGAGGAAGCTGAGGCCCAGAGGCACCAAGTGCCTTACCCAATATCACAAAAGGTAACTAGAAGTAGCAGGGACAGGAGTTGAACTCAGTACCTCTAACTCCCAATCTAGAGCTCCTTCTACAGTACCACCTGGGTTCATCTCTCTGGGTCTCGGTTTATTCATTTGTAAAAATGAAAGAATTGGACTAGACAATCTTTAAAGTTCTTGCTCTGGGGTAGCTACTTGGCACACAGGATAGTGCACTGGCCCTGCAGTTAGGAGGACCTGAGTTCAAATGTGGCCTCAGATATTTATTAGCTATGTGACCCTGGGCAAGTCACTTAATGCTGATTGCCTCCAAAAAGTAAAAAATAAAGTTCTTTCTCTGACATTGTGTAAGAATAGCTGTAGTGCATTAGAGAAAAGGATACATTTACGATTAGACATTGAGCTATTTTAAGAGCATTTGTGGGATAGGGGATGAAAGACTGTGAAACTAACTGCAATGTTACTATTTGAAAATCAGGGGGACTGGACTTCCATGCATGAAAGTAATAGGCTTATTCTCTAGGAATTAGAAGCTGATCCTATTCTAAAATCATGATATTTGTGGTGTTTATCTAACAACTCATTTACTCCTAGCCCTAACATTGCAGTACAATGAGGAACTCTAGTTTCTAACTTTGAATGGACATGAATGTAAGAACAGGCTGTGATTTTATCAGTATGAGGGGCTCCCATTGTGAAAATTTCTTTCACCAATATACAAATCCTAGAGAGTTGCCTGAGGTAGGGACATACCAGCAAAATGACTTGCATGGGATCACACAGCTAGTAAGGATCAGAGCTGGGACTTCAACCTAGGTCTGACTAACTCCAACTACAGACACCATAGCATGTTGCCTCTGTAACTCTGAGATTATCTTCTTTGAAAAAATAACTTTAAAAATAGCATGGAAGTCATCTCACTATATTAATATGCATGCTCATATGCAAATCCATATTCTTTTCATAACACTTGAGTTTCATGGGAACAATGGGAAACTGGAGGTTTTCCAGTGTGACTTTGGTACCTAGCAAGTTCTTAAACAGGACCATGTTCAACACAATTAATTTTTATGATGACAAGGCCCCAACCCTCTCTGGCCAATGTTTCTTTCATTATGTTTTATTGGTCGTTAGGTGTTGAAGTCATATGCCACATCTCCATGGCAAAGCAAAAACCTATGTAAAACAAACCTATTCTACCTCATTTCATAGAGAGCCCTTCCCATATTATCATCTGAATTATTATCTGAAACATTGCTATTACCACCTCATTCCATCCTCACTCTGTCACATACTCTGGAGGTAAAATCTCAACTCTTTTAGGTTACCATGTAACATCTAATAGACCCTGAGATTTCACCTCATACCTAGCAAATTGGCAAAGATGATAAAAGATGGGAACAGTCAGTGTTGGAGGGTTTGTAGAAAAACAGAAACATATATTGTGGGTAGACCTGTGAATTGATCAAATCAATCTGGAAAGGAATAGGGAATTATGCAAAAGGGTGTATAAAATGTCCATACAGTTTGATACACTGATTCTACTGCTAGGCATTGACCAAGAAGGTCAATGACAAAAAGGAAGGCATCAAAATATTTACAGCAAAAATAAATAAATAAATAACTATTTATAGCAGCTCTTGTTATCATAGCCAAGAATCAGAGACAAAATAAAATAGATGTCCATTGATTGGAGAATGTCTAAATTAATTTGGTACATGAATGCACTGAAATATTATTGTGGTATAAGTAATAATGAATATAGAGAAGACTGGGAAGATGTATGTGGACTGATGTCAAATGATGTAAGCAGAATTTGGGAAAATAATATATACAATCACTACTGCAATATAAATGGAAAAAACAACCAAAAAAAAATTTAAACTAAGTTGTTGTCGTTGTTCAGTTGTGTCCAACTCTTCGTGACTCCCTTTGGTTCTTGGCAAAGATACTGGGGTGTTTGCCATTTCCTTCTCTAGCTCATTTTACAAATAAGGAAACTGAGCCAAAGAGGGTTAGGTGATGCCCAACGTTATACCACTAGTAAATATATGAGGCTGAATTTGAATTCAGGTCTGTCTGACTCCAACCCCAGTGCTTAGCCACCTAGCTAAGTACTACATAATTAAAATGTTTTGTCCTTAAAAAAAAGATATGAAAAAATACTTCCCTCAGCTTCTTTACAGAGGTAGGGGACCATGGGTAGAGAAGCCTGCATGTGAAGTTGATTTTTTTTATTTGTTGATTAGTTTTGCTGACCTTTTTTTCCCCTATTTTTTTTCCCTTTGTTATAATGGAGAATCTCTGGAAAGGATTCAGGAATGGATACAGTGGGAAATGTAGGCGATGTAAAAACAAAAGACAGCAACAAAATTTTATTTTTTTAAAAAATTATTAGAACTATAGAATGTTAGATGGGGCAGCTAGGTGGCACAGTGGATAGAACACCGGCCCTGAAGTCAGGAGGGCCTGAGTTCAAATCCAACCTCAGACATATGACATTTACTAGCTGTGTGACCCTGGGCAAGTCACTTGACCCCAATTGCCTAGTCAAAAAAAAAATATATATATATATATATATGTATATATATATATATGCCAAAAGATTGTAATCTGACAAGTCTATCTTATTTTTAAAATAAATTTTATTGATGCCTTTTGCATTTTCATCACAATAATTTCCCCATCCTCCTAGCCACACCTCCAAACTGAACCTTCTCTGCAACAAACAAACAAAAAAAACCTGGATTTGACAATATATACAATATTCTGTCCCACATATATAGTATTCTATCCAGAGAGATCTTCCACCCCCCTACCATGAGGTAGCAGATATATTTTATCATGTTATGTGGGACCTTCACTGGTTTTTCAGTTACTCATACTTTGACTTCTTTGTTGTGTATATTCTTCTGGTTCTGCTTATTTTGCTCTGTGTCAGTTCACACAAATCTTCCCCTGTTTCTCCTGGTTTCTCTCTCATATTCATTATTTCTCACTGCCTACTAATATACCATTACATTCATATACCATAGTTTTTTTTAAGCTGTTCACTAATTTATGAGCACCCGTATTGTTTCCAGTTCTTTGCCACCACAAAGAATACTTCCGTAAATATTTGGATATATTGGACCTTTGCTTCTGCCTTTGACTCCCTTGGGGGAATGTGCTCAGTAATATAACCCACCTGCTTTACAGGTGAGGTAACTGAGGCCCAGAGAGGAAAAGTGACTCAGCCACAGTCACATAACAAGTTTTTATTGACAGAAGCTATTCTCCTGACTTTCCATCTATGCTTTTTCTACCATTTCACACTTTGTAATGTGACTGACGGGATCTCTGTCATCAGCATCATTATGGTCTCTATCATCACCATCACTTTTATCCTTGTTACCATTACAATTATATTTGTAAACCACTTTATCATCACCATCAAAGTCTCCATTATCACCACCACTATCACCATCACCATCATCATCAAAAAGCATTTATTAGGCACTTAATTGCATATAGCTAAGTTCTAGATTTTATAAGAATAAAACTACCCTACCACTAAGAAAGAGGACCTCGATGCAGATACTGATACATATTCTTATCATGAAGAAGAAGAAAAACATTCAAACTAGACTAATGGACAATGAAATTTTTATATCATATTCTGGCCTAAGGGCTGTTAGCATCAAAATCCACTGAACAAACCTTGTTGAGAAACTCCATTGACATATAGTGTGCTAATGAAACATGGCATCTAGCTTAACCCAGTGGCTAGTGACTAGACACAGTTCAACCAGTATGCTGGAACGCCATAATTGATGTCTCTGATACTGTGGACCATCATTTGGTGGTACGACTGGGAAGTCCCCAAAACATATAAATGTTCAGGTAAGGAAAATGAGACTCTCTGAAGTTTCTGGCTAATTGCCTCTATTTAAGCTGTTGTCATCATGGCTACTCATTATGGTCTAAAATTTCATCTATGAAAAAGCAATCAACCAATCAACAAACATTTATTAAGTGACTATGGTGTACAAAGTATTGGTTAAGTTCTGAAGACAGAGATAAAATTTTAAAAAATATAGAAACCCTTAGTACTATATTACTTATTACTATAAGTATTTATTAACTACTTGCTTAATAAGCCTACTGTACTAGGTACTGGAGATACAAAGGCAAAATTAAAAAGTCTCTATCTTCAAGAATTTTATATTCTAATGGGGAACTACAGCATGCAAACAGATAAGCATACATGTGACAGTTTGAGAAGGGAGGTGGCACACGACTTGAACATTGAAGGAAGCAAAGAATTCTAAGGTCAAAGTGAAGAGGGAGTGCATACCAGGCATGCGGGACACCCTGGGTAAAGACATGGAGGTAAAATGCTAAGCCTAGCACTGTTCCAAGGAAAAAAGGAAAATAAAAACACATTATTCCAGCAGGCTATTAAATGGTCATCAAAAGATATTTTGTAGACTGGGCATTTTTGCCCTCCACTCTCCGTGCCCAATTCCATGTTGCCAAATTGGAAGAGCTCCCAAGGACTGCTGGCTGCCTTGGCCTCAGAGAGGTACTGGATTTGACTCTGTCTAGGTTGTTTGAAAATATGTTTGGCTGCTATCCCTGTTGGTTAACACACCAAAGCAAGATGGATGCTTTGGTTGGCCTGATGGAAGCAGAAGAAACTCAGGCTGGCCAAAAGTTACTATAGTAGACGGTGTTTGTGGACCAGTGACATCACGGGGTGATGTCTTGACTTGCGCAAGAGAGGCAGGGTTTCACAAAGTCGTCAGCCTCACTGTCTCTTCCACAGTCAGCTGTGGAAGCATAGGACTGAGAGTCAAAAGACCTGGATTCAAATTCAAGCTGTGGCACTTAATTGCTGCATGACCTTAAACAACTGACTTCTTCAATTTTTCAGTTCTTTTTCTCTACCGATAAAGTGAGGAGGATAGACCACATGACTTCTAAGGTTCCTTGCAATCTGAATTATTCTACAACTGGGGGTTAAAATTTGGGGCCTGTTGGCTACCTGCAGCCCCTCAAATTCCCAGAGCCTAACCAGATGAAAATGTAATTGAGGAATGTTTAGCAAAATAAATAAAAATACAGTAAGACATAGATAATGTTAATTTGTGATTTTTAAAGTCAATATGCATTTCTATTTGAATTTGCTCTAGAATATAGATGCCCCCTCAAAACAGGAAAGAAGAGTATATAAATATAAATTATAAGTATTTGTGTAGCACCTTCCAGGTACCAGGCCCTGTGCTTAATGTTTTGTTTGGGGTTGTTGGTTGTTTTTTGGGTTTTTGTTTTAACAAATATTATTGGTTGTTGTTTTTTGGTTTTTTTTTAACAAAAATTATCTCATTTGATCCTCTTAATAACCCTCCAAGATAAGTGCTATTATTATTCCAATTTTGCAGTTGAAGAAACCGAGACAAACAGAGGTTAAATAACTTGCCCGAAGTCACACAGATAGATAGAGCAGTGGATAACGTGCCAGGCCTGAAGTCAGGAAGATGCTTCCTGAGTTCAAATCTGAGTTACTAGCTGTGTAATCCTGGGTAAGTCACTTAACCCTGTTTGCCTCACTTTCTTCATCCGAAAAATAAGCTAGAGAAGGATATGGCAAACCACTCTAGTATCTTTGCCAAGAAAACCCCAAATGGGGTCACGAAGAGTTGGACATGACTGAAACAACTGAACGACAACCAGGCTCACCCAGCTAATAAGTATCTGAGACTGGATTTGAACTCAGATCTTCCTGACTCCAAGACTCAGTGCTTTATCCACTATACCACCAAACTGCCTCTAAAACTAGAGGTTATACCCTTTATCTTTCAGTGCTTCTAAACATTGATGACCAAAGAATATCATGAAACATTCCAGAACAACTTCTAGAGTTAAGAACTAAATTATTGCCTTTAAAAGTAGCAAAACAACTCCATTTGGCTCTAGATCCAAAGACTCTAGAACTAGAAAGGAGCATAGACAGAATATAGTATAAATTCCTCGTTTCTTTTCAACTGGATAGTATTGTAAAATCTGTTTATAGTCACTAAAATAGAAATATTCCAAGGGACTGTCCAAATTCTGTGGTTATATTAGATGTTTACCATACCAAATATAACTTAAATAATCTGGGGTTTAGAAATCTTTTTTTTTTTCTATACAAGAATTGATTTTTTTAAAATTTAAGGTCAACTCATATTTTGTCAGGATGTCTTAGTAGAAAAGGGCAGCTAGGTGGCACAGTGGGTAGAGTGCTGGGCCTAGAGTCAGAAAAATTTATCTTCCTGAGTTCAAATCTGGCCTTAGATAATTACTAGCTGTGTGCCTAGTTTCCTCAACTGAAAAATGACCTGAAGAAGGAAATGGCAAACCACTTCAGTATCATTGCCAAGAAAACCCAAAACAGAGTCACAAAGAGTTGAATATGACTGAAAAATATTTGAACAATATTGAACAATACCCTAACAACAACAACAACCTAGTAGAAAGAAATCTGAATTTGGAAATGAATCTTACTGCAGCTATTTAGTACCAGCATGACTTTGGGCAAGTTACTTAACCTTTCAAAGCCTTAATTTCCTCATCTGTAAAATAAGGAGGCTGGAAAAACTGGTCGCTAAGCTCCTTTCCTGATGGAAAGAAAAAGGTTCTTCATAATCATGTTTTCATATGCATCAACAAGACCTAGCTAACTTTTTTGTTTTTAAAGTACAACAAAATACAGAATAATTTGCAACAAGGACTCAATTGAATTATAATCCATAAAATGATAGCAGTCTATTCTTCATAACTGTTTTGAAACTCAATTTGTTTTTAAAAGTTTACTTTTTTCTCCTATTTCTTTTGCAAAACAATAACTAAATCAACAATGAGACATAAAGCTGAGGGCAGAACAACTCTTAAAAGAGAGTTTAATAAAACACATTTTTCCTGTTAGGGCTTGTTGATATCTTTAAGATTAAAAATAAACAGCAAACTCATGTTTTTAGAAGTTATGTTTAAAAAAAAAAAACTACCCAGGGAAATTGAATAACACTATCCCCATATCAAAAAATAAAAGTAGCATGGGAATAAAAACACTCAGATTACAGTCTTCTTGTGGCTTTCAAACCACTTATTGCATATGTAAGAAATAGCTCAGGAAAAGAGAAGAGGAAAAGACAGAAAAAATTGGCCTATATCACTTTGAGACAAAGGACTAAGAAACAACATGGAGTCATGATAACATTCTGCAAGCAATGTGGCCTATGACAGTCATGAAAGATATGGTAGAGGCCGGGGGCAGCTAGGTAGCACAGTGGATAGAGTACTGGCCCTGGATTCAGGAGGACCTGAGTTCAAATCTGATCTCAGACACATTACACTTACTAGCTGTGTGACCTTGGGCAAGTCACTTAACCCCCATTGCCCAACCCCCCCCCCAAAAAAATAAAATAAAATATAACATTATCTAAAAAAAAAAAAAAAGATATGGTAGAGGCCAAAATGAGTCTTTGGACACTGCTCCCTAGGCCTCTACATTCCAGTGTGTTCCCAGAAGTGAAAATAAGGCTGGCTCTTTATACTGTTCCCACCTCCCCTTCTCCCCAGGAATGCCTAATTTAGCTCCAAGAAGATTGTTTGGGTGCCTCAGGATGGGAGTTGATTTCATATGGAAAATGAGAGGCAGCATGCCTTAGTAGATGGCCTTCTATATGACATTAGAAGGTTTTTTTTTGTTTTTTTTTCTGATTTTTTTAAAAAATCTGATAGCTCAAACACTCAAACCACAAAATATGGTTAACCCCCAAAGCTGCTGACCTGGGTAGAGGTACTTTCTTCAACAATTAAATCCTAAGTCTGATCTGCATCCCATTAAGTCATCATTTGCTGTTTCTCTCTTTACTCAAGTCTTATGCCAGTGCTTCATGATAGTATAGAGCTGACCTGAGGTCTTTCAAGGCAATACCAATGGAACATTGGCTTGGGCCAATGGGAAGATTTCAAGTATAGATCTGGGGATAGACCATAAATTAGTCAACAGGCGTGTATGAGTGTACGTGTAAGGGAATTGTGCTTGAAAGCCCAGGACCCAATCAAAGAAAAAAGGCCAGATAAGAAAGTATTAACCTAATTGTTAAAGATACAGTCCCAGAGGGACCACTATCTTCCTCATAAAGAGATCTCCTGGTGCCATCTTTTAGACTGAAGATATTCTTAGCCTTTTTTGTGTCATGGACATCTTTGGCAATCTGGTGAAGTATGAACCTCTTTTCAGAATATTATTTTTAAATACATAGTATTACAAAGGAAATCACTCATGTTGAAATAAGGTTATTAAAATATATTTTAAAAAAAAAACAAGTTTGCAGATCTCAGAACTCTTTTTTGGATGCTTGGATCCCTATTCTATGGTCAGGTCCTATACTTTCAAAGACCACTGATCCCTTACCCTACGTCTATCATTCAAGGACCAGCACAGCTTTGCTTAGAAATGCTCATCACTAGAAGGAGATGCTTATCTGTGTTGGTGGAGAGCGAACCTACTTTAAAGAAATGGCAGGTCATAAGAACATAGGCTTTAGAGTCAGAAGGGGACTTTGGGAGTTTTCTTGTTCATTTACGTCAAGAGGAAACTAAGGCCCAGTAATGTGAAGTTACTTACCTAAAAATCTCACAGTGGTGAGCTAGGACTTGACTGAGTTTTTTTAACTCCAAATCCAGTCTCTGTCCCTCTATACATACCACCTCCTTGAAGTACAAAAAGGATTATAAAATCCTAGATTTAGAGCTGGAAGGAATGTGAGAAGGTATCTAATTTACTACAATAAGGAAACTGAGGCTCAATGGGGTAAAGGAACAATATATTAGCAAAACAGGAGGCATTGTGGTGCAGGGGTAAGGGTACTGGATTGAGAGTTGGAGCACATGGATTTGAATCCCACCATGGCCACTTATATCCATGTGCTCCAACTCTCAATCCAGTACCCTTACCCCTGCACCACAATGCCTCCTGTTTTGCTAATATGTTATTTCATAAGAAACAAATTCTGTATATCTTACAACAGAATTTTTTTTCTTTCTTAAAGCAATGTTAGGGTACAGTTTATGGCTTAGTCTTTACTTAATTATCTGTTTGATCTGGAAAAACCAAAAATAAAACTGGATAAAAGACACACTCTAAAAAAAAGCCCCTATTTTAAAAATATTTTATATGGTATTTTTCTGATTATAGATATTGAACATATACTTCTTTAGTTCTTTTGGCAGGGAGGGATGGAAGGAAAGTTTCTTTTGATTTTTTCTTTCTTTGTTTCTGCTTTGAGACCCTGCAGCAGCCACTATTAACCGGAAGAAGGAGCCCATGCTTATTTCCTTTCAGACACATGGCTCGAAAGCAGGTCTGTTGTCCAGCATTTGGCTGCCCTAGCACCCAGAGGCGATCACCTCTATCAAAGGCAGGGAGAGATCTGACCTTATCTCTCTTAGTGAGGTCTCTGCTGACTCAAGCAGAGAAACAGAGCTGGAAACATTATGGAATGAGACAGGGACGATGCAACTGTGGCAAGTGCTATGAGACGGTTGATGTTTCTGGTGAGCCAGAGCCAAGCAGATTCATTGAAACATCACATCAAACGGGGACCTTTTTCCTTGGACTTCCCACAGCGTGGCCTTGCCAGGCTGTGATCGATATGGCTCCCTAATAGGTTGCATTGGCTTTTTAGCTGTTTCTCCCCGCCATCCACTAACACTCCACACCGCCTTTTTCTTTTTCTGCATTGAGGGCACAGCCAGCTATGGAACACGTATTGTAACACATTTGGAATGGTATGAGAAATGAGCTCATTCTCTGCCTCTGTCCGTGGAGCACTCACTGATTGAACACTCGCCAAGCTGTCGGAACTATGAAACTGAAATTCCCTAATCCTCCCTTGCCCAGAACTGCACTCTGGGAAAGAAATGACTTCTAATAGGAAACGCGTTGCTAGAATCGAAGATAAGATTTCACAGCTGGTACTTCCTTAATGAGCAAAATGGAATACACAAGACTGTAGATGATGGAACTTATAGGAAACTTGTTTTCTTAGTCTTAGGTCCAAAAGTTGTATTCCTGGGTCCAGACGATTAATAAAAATATTTATATTTTAGCTATGCATAATGCATTTTTGTTTCTATTGAAATGAACGATTTGTATACACAGATGTTTCCTGTGGACTTTCTATCATTTCTTATGCTTTTTCTAAAATAACATTTCCAAATGAAAACAAAATCTCATGCTATCGACTTAAGCCCTTCACAAAATCTGTTTGTCTCAATGAGCATGAACTTATTCCTCGGGTGGTTTTATTTGGTCTGCTTTGCTTTTTTTTATTTTTTAAGAGTGTGAGGGCATTTAAAAAAAATAAACCCAGACTATATATTCCGTCACTTATAAGTAGATTCAAGATTAAGAAATTATTAGAATGTTTTATCTTGGTACCTAGTGCATTTTGGGACCCATCCATCTATCTGTTCTCATGGCTGATGTGCTATAAGCTCACTGTCTTCATTTTCACAGGAGTCACTGTAAATGATGTCTACCCTTTTGCACACACCTGGTGGTGCTCTCAGTCTGCTTTTACAAACTTCCCAAATCATTGTTCTGATAGAGGAGACAGTTTGGCCCTTTAGCTCCAGCCTCACTGCAGTATTCTCCAGTTTGGCTTCTATGACCCTTCTCTTAGCACTTGTAAAGAAATTAAAAATATAAACCATAGGAAAGTATACCAAAGGAAGGAAATGTGGTTTTACACATCAGCAATATTTTTTATGATGATCCTGCCTTAATTGAAAAATGGCATAAAGCCCTTATGAAAAATTAAGCTTTGGGAATTGGTACCTAATATCTCAATGATGAATGCATATTTTTTCTCCACTGGCGGTTACTGTCAGGGAATTTTGAAATAATAGGGCAGTATGTCGAAATAAGAAATCATTCTGCATCATTTGAAGGGGCATGGCACCATCCTGTCTGGCTGACACTACTCTAAGAGTCTCAATGCCAGGGGCTGAGCAAACTGGATCCTTTTTAATGGAATTTATGTCCAAACCGGAAAATGAGTTTTGATGCTGCCTGTGGTTACCAAGAAGAACACTGAATGTACTCAGAGTTCTAACACTCTTGGGAGAAACTGCGCTCAGGAGGAATGAAGCACCTGGTGTTCTTTGGACAGAAATGAAACTGTGTGACTGGCAATGTTGAAAGTCCCACTGCACTGATCTAATGGTCCTTTCTTACTATTAGCTCCAGGAAATGGCTAGCAATGCATGGTAGGAAATTGGCCCCATTCAACCAATATTTATCATTTTTGTTGTTGTTTTTTAGTCCTTTCAATTAATTGTGTCTGCCTTTTCATAAAACCATTGGGGTTTTCTTTGGCAAGTATACTGTAGTGGTTTGCCATTCCTTCTCCAGCTCATTTTACAGATGAGGAAACTGAGGCAAACAGGATTAAACAACTTGCCCAAGGATCACACAGCTGATAAATGTCTGAGGCCGGATTTGGGCTCAGGTCTTCCTGACTCCAGGCCCAGCACTCTATTCACTGTGCCACCTAGCTGCCCATATTTACCATACAACATGTTATAACTGAAGCTACCCTTGCCACCACTCTGAGCAATATGTCAGGCTTAGGGTTACCACCTTGGTGCTAAGAACTCTCTGTGTAACCTCCGACAAGTCATTTAACCTCTCGAGGTATTGGTTTCTTCATCCATAAAAAAAAAGGGGATTATCTTAGACAACCTGTAAGATACCTTCAGCCTCTAAAGAATGGTATCTGGCAACTAGAACAGGAGGAAAATCAATTAATTAATGAGCATTTATTAAGCTTCTTCAATGTGCTTATTGCCAGGGATATAAAATAAAAATGGGATAATCTCTGTCCTCTAGAAGCTTACATTATTTTAGGAGAAATAGCATATTCATATATAAGTATAACATGGATATAGCACCAACTCCCAACTCTTCCCTTTCTCTGAGTTGTGGCTGGCTCTATTATACCACCCCCACCCATGCAGATAGCTCAAGGGTTCCCAGATTAGTGGCTGCATTACTACAACTCATTTTCAGAGTCCTAAGGGTAACCATGATATAGAGAAATGCAACATCTACTACTCCCAATTGACTGTAACTCCTGAGCCCCAACTGGTGTGCTTCCCATTTAAACAAACCACTTAAGATAACATCATTAACTCTTGATGATGAAGCATTTTACTAAACAAAAAGGCCAAAGGAAAAATAGTTATAACAGCCTACGTATAAACATGAGTATACCCTTCCACCAATTTACATAGTGTCCATGTGAGAAAGTGGGCACAAAGTTACAGAAAACCTAACAGAGTGACATAGAAGTAGGGAAGCCCACATGCCCAGAACAAATTATAACACTGGTTTAAAGGTCTTGGTGACCTTAGGGAATAGTCTGTACCATACATTACCTGCTGGATGAGATCTAGGCTCTTCTGAACTTCTCCACTCTCCCACAGGTCAGAGCCACCTCTCCATCCGCAGCTACTCTCAGGCCTCTGAAGCAATTTTAAGTTCTTTTGGTGAAAACAGAGACACTAAGCTTAGGGGTCTTCAGAAATATTCAGGTCTGCTCCCTTGTCTGGGTTCTGATAGCTTTCTCAGCAGAATAGTTTCCCTTATCCTGAAATATTTATTCATTTAGCTTTGAAAGTGTTTCTCCTTCTCAAGCCACACATAGCAGTAAAAAGCAAGCAGGCAAATCTCTGAGGTATTTCCCCCTGGCAAACTTGTGAGAAGCTGCAAAATACAAGGCAGTCTAGCCTTTCCCTTCCCAGCCAGATCTTCAGCAGAGAATCTTCTTTCGTCCAATCAGCTTCAAATGGTAAAACTCTTTGGAACTCCAATCAGATCAGTTCCCAGAAGCAGCTGCAAATCCTGCTTTTCTCTGCCCAATTTTTCTCATTTAGGTTCAGCTCAAAATAACTACTCTCCTCTTCTTCCTTCTTTCCTCTATTTCAAATTAGTACTCCACTTTTACTCCTTTTTCATTTTATTTTGTCTGTCTTGTGTATGACTCCTTTAGTCTTGGCTCCTCTTTTCAGTTGCTGATTCACTCCTGCCTTCAAAGTAGGGTCTCATGGAGTTAAGTGTTTCACTTTATGGTGGAAAGTCAAAATTCAAATTGTCATAAACACCACAGATAAGCAATATACAATTGGCCCATAATTACGAAAAAAAGTATTAGTGATCTACATTTCCCAAATATCGGCCCTATAGTCCAGAAAACCATTATATGTAAATGAACTGCTGAGAAACAAGACACTGGAGAGAGTCATGAGCAAGAAGAATAGACCTCCACACTTATGGGTAGAAGGCACTTCAGCCATATTTTCCTTTAGTAAGCCCTTTTTTCTTGAAAGACTGCTTTTTTTCAGGTTCTCACAGTGCTTTCCTTTGAGAGTATCCTTTCTTTCAGGTCCTCTCAGAACTATCTATGCTTCTCCTAAGTACATTTTCAGAGATGCTGCTCACTCTTATACATCTCCTTTTTTTTGCAGTAAAAAATAAAAATGTCCACATCAAAAAGTGAAAGTTCCTTGTATAAGTATGTATGTGTGTATATATATATATACACATATATACACACACACATATATACATACATATACATACTTCCACATATATGTATGTGTGTGTGTTTATTTATTTATTTAGCAGGAAAAATAGCCAAAGGAAAATGGTGGTTCAGTGCCATACTATGTACCAGAGGCAGCTAGGTGGCACAGTGGATAAAACACTGAGGGTAGAGTCAGGAAAACCTGAGTTCAAATTAGGTCTCTTACTTACTAGCTCTGTGATCTGGGGCAAGTCACTTAATCTGTGTCTACCTCAGTTTCCTCAACTGTAAAATAGAGATAATAATAGCTCCTACCTCACAGGGTTGTTGTCAGGATCAAATGAAATAATATTTGTAAAGTGTTTAGCACAGTGCCTGGCCCATAATAGGTGCCTAATAAAAGCTTACTTTCTTCCTTCTGTGCAAATAAGCAGAATTATTACTTACTCTTACTTGTTTCTACCCTTCAGTATGGAAGTCTACTCTCCTTAGGCATGAAATGTTGAAAGCTCCATCTCCTATACCAGTTCAGCTAGTCACAGCACTCTCCAGCCACTGCTGCCTCATTCAGTCATTGCCTAGAGGTATCTGGGTACAATTTATCTTGCTGAGCTGGGAAGTTGTAAAAATGAATCAGTGATTTTTCTTTTTCAGCCCAGAGACCCCAGACAGAGAATAAGTCTGGCAAAAAATATACTATGGTTGTAAATTTACCTCTAGCTCCTCTCCCATTTTCTCTTGTGGCCCTTCTATTCTGCATTTGAGTAATGCAAGGATTAATCATGTTTACCATAATGACTGACTTAAAGACAAAGTAAACAGAAGGGCAAATCAAGTTTTAAGAATCATAGATAAGTTTGGGGAAAGAGGTATGGAGGGGGTGGTGAGAGAGAGACACAGAGAGACAAAGACAGAGACAGAGACAGAAAAAAACTGAGAAATTACTGCCTTGAGTCATCAGTCTTGTCCTTTCCAACACTCTTCATATATGATCCCCACACACAGTCCTGGGGCTGGAGTCCAGAGTAGAGACCTCAGAGCTGGTGGCTGCTTCCCTCCACACCTTTTTTTTCTCCCAGTCCACATGGCTTCACTGATCTTCACTCATGCTACTCAGGTCTCCTTCAGCACTGGTGTATTACCTTCTCTTATGGGTTTATTTTCCCCTAATTCCTTAGGATAAGAGGGGTCAGTTTATAAGTCAAAGACTGATTGTCAGTCACAGGTCAAGGTGACATCCTGGGAGATCTAGGTGGGAAAACATTGGTGTGATTTCTGCCCAAACTAGCAGGCATCCATTTTCAGTGTCTTGATCTTCTCAGGAACACCAAGACAGTGTACAAATTAAGCACAAGGTAATTTATATGGAGGAGGTGGTAGTGGAGGGACTATGATGGGTCCATTAATAGCTGGAGGGGCCAGGAAGAGTCTCGTGTAGGAAGTAGCACTTGAACTGGGCTTTGAAAGAAGCTAGGAATTCTAAGAGGTGGAGGTAAGGAGGGCGTGCATTCTTGGTATGAGGGACACCCTTCCCAAATGCCTAGAAATCAGAGAAAGAATGCTCCGTGGGAGGAACAACCAGAAGGCCTGTTTGACTAAACTGCAAAATGAAAGAAGGGGGATTTTAATAAGGAGGATTCCAGTCCTTTCCATTCTCTGCAACTTACTGGCTATCCTTATCATGCCCAGCTCTGCCTTCTGGGAACAGAACTATAAGTTTAAAATAGAGAGGGAAGTAGATCTTAAAGTTCCATGAAAATGACAGCTGGCAAGTGGCTAGGTGGCACAGTAGACAGAGAGCCAGGCCTGGAATTAGGAAGACCTAAGTACAAATCCAGCCTCAGACATCTACTAATTCTGTGACCCTGGGCAACACATTTCATTTCTGTTTGCTTCAGTTTCCTTGACTGTAAAATTGAGATAATAATAGCACCTACCTCCCAGGGTTGTTGTGAGGATCAAATAAGTTAATAATGGTAAAGCATTTAGTACTGTGTCTGGCACACAGTAGGCACTTAATAAATGCTCATTCCTTCCTCCCAAGCCTCTCTTACTTCCTGTTAAGGCAGACAACCTGGAAAAAATTTCAGGAATACAACAGCAGAGGACAAGCCACTACCTTCTTGTCTAGCAGAGAAGCCTGGATTTCTCAACTGTCTGTATAAACACCAGAAAGTTAACAAATCTAAGTCTGTTCACTCCTAGCAAAGGAAGTGAAATTAGCAAAAGGGCAAGGAGAACATCCACTGTAATTAACTACTACTTTATGTGTTCAGAGAAAGCAAAATTAGACATCTTTTTCAAAAGATACAGAAGATGTGACCTCTATTCTGAAGGAATAGAGTTGGGAAGACACACCCATACACAAAACAGCTGAAAAATATGTTTATTTAGCAATAAAGCAACCAGTTAATACAAACTGAGTACAGACATCCTATAGAAAAGGAACGAACTGTTAGATTAAGTTGGTCAAAGAAGACCCAAGAAGAGGTCTTATGCCACCTTCTAGGGGAATTCTTTCTTTTTTATTTGTGTGAGGCAGTTGGGGTTAAGTGACTTTCCCAGGGTCATACAGCTAATAAGTGTCAAGTGTCTGAGGCTAGATTTGAGCTAAGGTACTCCTGATTCCAGAGCTGGTGCACTGTGCTACCTAGATGCCCCTAGGGGAATTCTTTAGTAGTTAGTACTCTCTCCCTTCTGTCCAAGTAACTATGTGGATAGGCAGAGTGTCTCAGACACTTACTAGCTATGTGACCCTGGGGAAGTCATTTAACCCTGTTTGCACCTCAGTTTCCTCATCTGTAAAATGAGCTGCAAAAGAAAATGGTAAAACCACTGTGGTATCTTTGCCAAGAAAATCCTAAATGGCATCTCGAAGAATTGGACACAACTGAACAACTCCCTCCTTTCTCCCCAAGTAATTATGCATACTCATATATCTGTTTGTATTCTATCTATACCAGTAGAATGAAAACTCCTCGAGTATGGAGACTGTTACTTGTTTTGTTTCTTTGTCTCCGGAACCTAGAAAAATGCTTTGCACATATCATTTTAGAGAGGAGAGAGGTGAAACAGTCATGTGATTTCATCTGGAGGGAGCTTCTGGTATTGAAACCCCTAAAACAAGACAGGTTACCAAATTAACCGTAATTTATAGCACATCTTTTAATATGATCAATATCTGGTTTTTATACTGCCATTATTCTTAAATATATCCCTTCCTCTCCTCTCCCAGGATGTCATCCCTTGTAACAAAGAATAAAAAAAAAAAAGAAAGAAAGAAATGATCAGGTCAGCACAAAACTATCAGATATATGAACTACCTGTGACAAATGCCCTCCCAGCCCTAGTCCCTCATCTCTGCAAAGAAGGAAGGGAGATACATATTTTTTTTTCTCATCTCTTTTCCAGATCATTATATCACAAAGCATTCAGTTTCATTTCTTTGTTGTTTGCTTTGTAACTTGTAGTTTTAGAAAGAGTTGCCTGGGGCAATGCTTGGGGCAGGAAGTGAAGTGATTTCCCCAAGGTCACTCAGCTAGTACGTGTCTTCCTGAATACAAGGCTGGATCTCTCTCCACTAGGTCATGCTGCCTCATAAATATAATCAGACACCTAGAACTGGAAAGGACTTCAGAGCCATGTGGTCCAAACCCTTCCATTTATAGTTTAAGAAACTGAGGCCCAGAGAGATTAATTGATTTGCCTAAGGCCACACAGCTATTAAACCTCCATGTCAAAGGCTGCTTTGTTGTTGCTCTTCAGTTGTTCACAGTTGTGTCCAACACTTCATGACCCCATTCGGGGTTTTCTCAGCCGAGATACTGGAGTGGTTTGTCATTTCCTCCTTCAACTCATTTTACCAACCACAATTCCAGAGGACAGAGGATGAAACATACTATCTACCTTCTGACAGAGAGATTATGAACCTGTATGGACAGATTGATTTGTCTCAGTCTGCATCCATCGCCTGAATCCATAACCTCTCTGTCAGGAAGTAGATGGCATGTTTCATCCTCAGTCCTCTGAAATCGTGGTTAGTCATTGTGTTGATTGAAGTTCTTAAATGTTTCAAGGTTGTTTGTCATTACAATGTTGTTGTTATTATATAAATAATTCATCTGGTTCTGCTTACTTCCCTTTTCATCAAACTCATGCTCATCTTCCCATGTTTCTTTGAAACTGTATTTGAACAGCATTGTACAGGGGAATTCCTGTAATAAGAAATCCAATGGTTACGCTATAGGTCATTGGCTGAGAACCTCGAATGCCAAGCTGAGGGTCAAAACTGTAGGCAATGACATGTCACTACATTCACTCTTTTAAACCATTTATCTCCTCTTCCCACTAAGGACTTAATAGAATTTTTATCAAGTATTTTTTACCCTTTTGGTGCCATGGACCTCTTTGGCAGTCAGTCTGTGGAAGCCTATGACCTCCTCAGAATGATATTTTTAAATGCAAAAATAAAATACATAGGATTACAAAGGAAACCAATTATATTAAAATTATTATATTATATATAAATATATATTAATATATTAAAATAATATATAATATATATTAATATATTAAAATAATATATTTTTTTAAAAAACAGATTCATAAACCCCCTGAAATCTACCTACAGACCCCAGCTTAGGAACCCCTATTTTAAATTTGTTGAATTTCCATTTATGCAATTTCTCAGATATGTGGTTCTGTAAAGTTATAAGATCTACATCTGTTTATTTATTAAGAGCTGTAGGAAATCCTAGAGGTAGCTAGGTGAATAGAGCACTGGACCTAGAATCACTAAGGGGGCCCACAGGCAGGCACAAATCCTGCCTCAGACACAAATCCTGCCTCAGACACTTATTAGGTGTATGAACCTAGGCAAGTCATTCACCTCACTGTGCTTCAACTTCTTCACCTGTGAAACGAGGATAATAAGATAGATAGATAGATAGATAGATAGACAGATAGATACATGGATGGATAGATATAGATATATATATTTGTAAAGTGCTTTGCAAACCTTAAATGCCATATAAATGCTATTATTATATAATAATATACTATAAATGCTATTATTATTTTAAAATATACTTCAAATGTTATTATTTAATAATATGATTTAAATGCTATAGTTATTTAATCCTAACACCCATTTTACAGATGAGGAAATTGAGGTCTAGAGAGGAGGACTCACCTGCCCAAAATCATAAGGCTAGTTATTGGCAGAGCTGATATTGGAATCCACATCTCTGAGGCTTAACTCAGTGCTCTTTCTACTACCCCACTTCCCTCTGCTCCCATGTTTAATTAACTTCTAGATTTCTAGCCTTTCTCACAAACACCTGCTGCAATCTACCTTCTATATTTAAAAAACACAAGAGCAAATTCAAGACCTATCTTTTTGCTATTATATACTCTTTCCCTTCTGCTATTGAAAAGACATCTCTATAAAATGCTAACTTGAAAAAAATAAACATTTAGAACTGCAGCATAAAATGTGGTAGCTCAAAAGTGCTACATACAGGTTGCTGACAAAAATTGGGAGAGAGAAATGCATTTTTTAGTTCTGGCCAATGTGGAAAAAAAATTAATTTGCTTTAGTTCCAATTATTAAAATGGTAGAGATTTTAAAACAATAGTAACAGCCAATCTGAGTTTCTTAAGGAGGTGAACAATTTAGATTTCAGTCTGCGTCTTTTAGTTTGATTTTTTTAAATTACTGATGAAGTAAACACCTATAATAGTAGCTGGTATTATACATATCTAGATATAGATATATAGAAACATGTGTTTGTTTAGTCGTTTTTCAGTTGTGTCTGACTCTTTGTGACCCCTTTTTGGGGTTTTCTTGGCAAAGATACCAGAGTGGTTTGCCGTTTCCTTCTCCAGCTCACTTTACAGATGAAGAAATGGAGGTAAATAGGGTTAAGTGACTCACCGGGGTTCAAACAGCTAGTAAGTGTCCGAGGCCGCATTTGAACTCAGGTCTTCCTGCCTGCAGGCCCCAGGCTTTATCCATTGCTCTACCTAGTTGTCTATATGAGTGTGTATATATATGTATGTATGTATATGTATTTATACATATATAATATGAAGCGTTATTTATATAGTATTTAGTACTTTAAGGTTTGCAAAGTATTTTACAAATATGATCTCATTTGACTTTTATAACATCCTTATGAGGTAGGCACTATTATTATCACCATTTTACAGATGAGAAAACTGAGGCTGAGAGAGGATAAGTGACTTGCTCTAGGTTACACAACCAATAAGAATCTGAGGTCATATCAGACTTCCTGACTTTGGTTCCAAGGCTCTATTCACAGTGCCACCTAGTTGTATTCATGGTCTGACTTGGTAGTGATTTTAAAAAATAAGCACGGCCCAAGTATTGGTTGGGGAACAATGAAAATAAAGCAGAGAAGCCAAATTAGCTCTTCTCTTTGGGTTGTTTGAAAGGACTCAAATCAGGGCAAATGCCAAACCCTGCTGAAATATCCAAAGAAGCATTTTTTTTTGCTTTGCTTTAGGTGGGCTTTTTGGTCATTGGCCAAAGGTAACACGCCATCAATGAAAATCCCTGCACCTGTGAGATCTCTTTCTCAGACATGTATTCCTGTCATCTCATTTCCTTGCTCCTCGGAAACAGAAAAGGCTGGAGATGTACTTGTTCTCCCTGGTGCCTGTTTCCATGGAGCAGCAATCTAAGAGGACAACAAAATGTACAAGCCAATGCACAAACCAACCCACTTGTACTTGAAGAGTCAAAGGGTGATGGAAGAAAATTAGTTCTAGAAGAATGAGCTTGGTATTATGAATAATAATAGACTTGCATCATGATTGCTTGTGTTCCATATCTTATAAGCCCATAGGAGATAATAATAGGGAAGAAAGAAGAGGCAATTGTGAACATGGTCGTGGAGGTTGTGGTATGCTGAGGGAGGTAATGTAGTCCAATGGAAACAGTCATCTATTTGGAATCAGGAGACTTGGGTTCAACTCCCCACAGATTTTCTGGGCAGCCTTAGACAAATTATTTAAGCTCTATAGGTCTTAATTTCTATTGGTCTCAATAACCTTTAAGGATTCTTCCAACTCTGACAATCTATGAATAAAGAGAAAGCGGAAGACCTGCCCAATGCCTATACAATCCTCCTCTTCTCGAAATTCAGCTGGCTTTGCTACACAGCCACCTGCTGTGTAGAAAATGAAAACAGTGTTTTCGGAGAGGTCATTACAGATCGGGGCCCCAAAGGAAATTATTTGCAACATACAAAAGTGAGAAGCAGAACTTATGTAAAGAAAATAGGACATTTGCAGGGCAGGGGGGTAAGGTGGGGGGCAGAGGAGGAAGGAGGGAGGAAAGGAGGAAAGACATTTCCTCAAAAAGCGTTCACAGAAGAATTTGCTAAAAAAAATGCCGAGTACCCCATTCAAAAGTAGGTGAAAAAAAATGTTTCTTGACAGTTTTTAAAGGGAGGAAAAGGACATAGTCTGATGTCTTTGTTTACTTGCACAGCTGTTTGCTTTCTGAGATGTCACTGTCAAAAAGGGATTTTAGCATTTAGTGGTGATGATGCTAATGATGATGATGATGATGATGACGATGATGACAATGAGCATGGAAGAAGCAAATGATTACCCATCATACTCCAGGAGCTCATTGCTACCACTTAAATTATAGGAAAAGACTTGCCCCTCCCCATTGCCCAGTGGATAGGCTAGATCTCCGGGGCCCATTTTTGTTGCCTCCAAAGTGTTCTTTTACACTGCTTTATACTAGCCTCTGCCCTTCCCATGGATTTTTAGACTGCTTCTCACTTTGTTTTCCTCCTGCAGAAGTGCTAGCACTCTCTCCTTCCAAAGCCAGTTGGCATCTCTCCCAGTATGAGCCAGTGAGGACAGTTTGTTGTGAGGTGCTGTGTTTCCTCTCAGGTCAAAACATTAAACTCCTGGGGTGGATTCTAATTTTTGCTGAGTAGTGTTTTACAATGCAATAAAGGACCTGGAAGGGGGACAAGAGTCATGGGGTCACAGATCTTAGAGCAAGGATTCTTAACCTAGGGTCCACTGACACCCAAAGGTTCTGTGGATAGACTTCAGGGGATCTGAGCACCTGTCAATATAATTAGTTTCCTTTGTCTTTTTTATCTTGTGTATTTTAAAAAAAAAAAAATATCCTGAGAAAACTTCACAGAGAGTCAAAGAGGTATGTTCCACAAATAAGGTCTTTACAAAAATTTATCTGGAAGTAACCTCCAAGACCATCTAGTTCAATCCGTCCTTCCTCCATTTTACAGGCAGAGGAAACAGAATTTTAGCATCAGAAGAGACGTCAGAGGCCATCTATTCCAACTGAAATCTGAAAAAGAATCCCCACCGTAACACACTTGATGAGTGATCTTAACTGGTTGTCCCTCAAGCCTCTGTCTTGAACCCTCTTCCGTTTTCCATCTACACTCTTTTTCTTAATGATATTGACTTTCATGGGTTTAGTTGTCATCTCTATGCAGATGACATATACATACTGTTTTTTCCCTTCTATATAATATCTATATTTATATATATCATATCTCTATATGTTTCTAATGTAATTATATATAATTATATATTTCATATGTAGTTATAATATATTAATAATACATCTATCTAAACTATCTATATATCTCTATATCTCTTATATATACATACATACATACATAGACACACACACACACACACACACACACACATACATATTCATCCTTTCTTGAGCTCCATTCTTGACTCTCCAACAGCCTATAGGTCATTTTGAATTGATTATCTCAGAGGTATACCAAGCTTGACATGACCATAAAAGGATTCTTTATCTTTCCCCAAATTCATTCTCTTCTGAACTCCCCTATTTTTGCCAAGGAAGGTCAAAAAAAGATTTTTTTTAATCAAAGCAGAGCTTCAGAAGAAGAAAGGAAAACTAGAATTAAATAGTGCATTTTCTGTATCTCACTTGAAAGTTTTAATGAATGGGTCATATACATGAGAGCAGCAAACTTACCAGAAGATCTGTGCTCTGTAATATATTATTAATTATTTTTGTGTTGACTTTGTATTTTGTATAACTTGCTGTAAGGAAATTGGGCTTTTTTGAAATCTTCAGTCATGTCTTCAGGTCAGCTAGAAAATCTCTTTCTCCTCTTATTTTCCTTCCCCTCCTCTCAGTGGAATGGGCTGGAAATATTCAGGCAGATTCCAAAGATGCCTTGCTTATTCAAAGGGAGTCATGTGTGCCCTGGAAGAATCTGGCCAATTTCATGGCCGCGTATCTGCAGAATACACACCCAGACGCCATACAGGGTCCAGTTAAAGACACCAGAGATATCTGACCTCGAGAAGAAGACTTATGGAGAATCACAAGAACTATATTCAATCATTTGAAGGGATTATTATAATCACAGAGTTCATAGAATCTAAAAAGTTGGGAAGGGCTTCAGGGGCCACCCCATCTGCTAGGAGAACTCTCAAAAAAAAAAAAAATCATCCAGCCTCTACTTGAAGACTTCTAGACATGTGAAAACAATGGTTTCCTGATGCAACCCACACTACCTTTGGACACTTCTAATTCTTAGGAAGTTTTCCCTTCCACTTGACCTAAATCTGCTCCCTTTGCAGCATCTGCCCACTGCACCCAATTTGGTCCTTGAAGACCAAGCAGAGCAAATATAGGGCTAAACTACTAGGTGGTGGAGTGATTAGCTTATGGGGCCTGCAGTTAGGAAGACCTGAGTTCAAATCCAGACTCAAACAGTTGCTTGGTCTGTAACCCTGAGCAAGTTGCTTATCCTCTATTTGCCTCAATTTCCTCAACTGTAAAATGTAGATAATAGCGCTTACTTCCCAGAGTTGCTTAATAAATGTTTGTTTCCTTTTTTCCTAAATAGCATAAGATATATAGGGAGGGGGGAGGGACAGTGAAGGATATGGAGATAGGAAGAGTCCATCATAGAGAACAGCATAAGGTCACTCAGAGACAGAAAATCTGAGGGCACTGTGAAGAGTTCGGTTTGGCTAGAATAGGCATTCAGTGGAGCAGAATAATATTAGAGAAGATTGGAAGGTGGAATGGTACCAGCTTATGAATCTTAAAGGTTAGGTAATAGGGAGCCATTGGAGGGTCTTGAGCACAGAAAGCCCATGGTTGGGTCTAAACCTAAGGGAAATTAGTCTGCCACTATATTGCAGGAATTAAGTTAATCTCAGTTCTTGAGATGCTTGAAGGGGGAACAGGTAAAGGTAAGAAGACATGTTAAGGAGTTAGAGTTTATTCTGCTTAGCTCCAGAGTGCAGAATTAAGAACAGTGAGTGGGAAATGAGCCAGATTTCAGCTGATCTAAAGGGGAAACTCCCTAATAATTTACAGTTATCCAAAAGTAGAATGGGGTGCCTGCCTTGGAAGGTCCTGTGTTGCCCGTTATTAGAGAAATCTTTGAGCGGAAGCTGGATAACCACTTTTCTTGTACACTGTAGTAAGGATTCTTGCTCAGATTAAAGTTGAACTGCTTGGCTTCTGAAGTCTTTAACAGCTAGGGAATTCTGTGATCCTCTGACATCTGTTCTTGTTGGAGAAGGGTACTAAGTAGTATTGCATTGACCTGGAGCTTCGTGCTCCCCCCACCCCCAGGTCTAGGGTCAAAGACCTTATTGGACCAATCCCCCAAATTTCAGCACCCGAGGAGGCTGCTAGTGAACAGCCTGACCCGAGTTCCTTCCCTGCCCTCACAACCAGGACCTCCCCTACTCATGAACATATGTGGAGAGACACTCTCCCCATTTAGCTGTATCCCTAGGCACCCCAGGACAGCCAAAGAAGCACTGCTGGGACAGATGCCTCCAGGGATGGCCATCTATGTACTCACAAAAAGTTAGGCCCTCAAAAGTTGGGGGACACCTTTTGTGATACTGTAGTCATAGCAATATCATATATTATTTAACACTTCATACTTTTATAAGGAAAGGAAAGAAAGGAAACAAACATTTATTAAGCATCTGCTACATGCTAGACCCTATGCTAAATGCTTTACAAGTATCATTCCATTAGATCTTCACAATAATCCTGGGATGTAGGTGCTGTTATTACCATCTCCATTTTACAGTTGAGGAAACTGAAGTAGACAAAGGGATTAAGAGACATGCCTAGGGCTCACACAGCTAGTATGTGTCTGAGGCTGGATTTGAACTAAGGTCTTCCTGACTGCAGGTCCATACTTCCTCTAGGACCTCATTGCATTTTTTTTCCCTCTGCTATGTGGAATTCCTGTCGCCAATTGCTTTAGCTGTCACTATGATGAGAGAGAGAGAGAAAGAGAGAAAAGGAAGGAAGGAAGGAAGCAAGGAAGGAAGGAAGGAGAAGAGAAAGATAAGGTTGGGTCACCTAAGTAATCTCATGAGCTTACATCTTGAAGACCATAATTATTTCACCAGATTTCTCCCCAATTTTCCAAGCCACCCCCTCCCACCTTGGTTTCATTCTGTGGAGTTAGAGAATCTGGATGTATATCCCCACTTGACTATATTCTCTACTTGTTGATCTTGAGTAAATCACTTCTACTTGCTGGGCCTTGGTGTCTTCATAGGTAAAATGAGGGTCTTGGAGACTAGGTAATCTCTCAGAGTTCTTCCAGGTCAAAATCTTAAGATCCTGCGACCATAGGGAACTTTAGTCACCTTTCTTTCTGCCATCCCTCAGTGTCAGTGCCAGTGACATTAGATGAAAAATGAATCATCTAAGTCACCATAAGGGATTTGTTGTTGTTGTTTTGAAGGAATTGTGTAGCAAAACTTTCACTAAGGAAAATTCAAGCAGGTGGTCCCTCCTGCTCTATCAAAAAAAAAAAACCTGCTTTTTTCACATGGGAGTTTGCAATAAGCATAGTGTCCCTTTACTGAGAAAAATAGTTGTCTTGATGGTTGTTGTTGGCATTTGGGTGGGGATAGTGGTAGCAGTTAAAGAATCCCATTTTGTCCTTGGCACCTCACTGCACAGGCAGATTTGTAAGTGTGCAAACTGTGAAATGACATCCCATTAACCTTTCTGGATTTCCTGTTTGCCTGGACCGATCTAGGACAACATACCACGCACATCTTCTAATCGTTTTGCTGTTTCACTGATTGCAGAAACTGCCTAGTAAAAAAGTAGGTCAGAGAGGTTCATGACTTCACTTTGCCATTAATAGATGTCTGAATGGCACAGTCAGTGCCTCTGAATGTGACATTTGTACAGAAGAACAAAGGGGATTACCCACTAATGATCTGAAGCAAGAGTTCTTAGTTTCTCCAACATACTGTTGGGAAGATTCTGCCAAATAAAGACTCTGGCAAATGCAAAGTACTGAAAATGCGGATTTAAAAGCAAACAAAGGCTGGACATCCTCACTTTTAGTCTGGCGGTTGTCTTTCTTGTCGCTGCTCCTGAGGTGGTTATTCACCACTTCCCTTTCTCTTTCATGCAAAAGAAAAAATAATTCACCCTTTCTCACCATCTGGAACAGCCTTACAGTCTTGTTGCAACCCAGCTCCTAGTCATCTCCTCATATGCCTGCCTTAGAAATACCTCATTCCTTCCTTCTTGTCTCTACCTCCCCCTTCTCCTGCCTACTCTTCTTAGTGTTGGCTTCTGTAGTCAAATTATTTACAGTAACTCTAGAGAGCGTTTTAAGATGCTTCTTACTTAGTAGGCCGTGTGGAAAGTATTATAATGAAATGAATGCAATCTAATTCAGTAGACATTTATTAGGAGTTTACTGGGGCACTGTTCTAACTTCTGGAGGAGATGTAAAGGTGAAGAAAATAGGGTCCTTCCCCAAAGTGCCCAAGGAAGAGAAAAAGCAAAGTACTTCAGCTGGAAAAGTTGGATAACTGCAGACTTCAGACTTCCGAGAGAAGATTGGGACCAGCTAGACATTGAAGGCTGGGTGAGATTTTAACAGCCAGAGATGGTACATTCTAAGCAGATCCATAACTAGGTTGGGATGACTGGAGCTTTGTTCCACGTCATTGAAATTTAGAGTGTACAAGCAACACTTACATTACTTTAGCAATATAGAAACAACTGAATTTGGCACGTGGTAGTTAGAAAGGATAATTAGTCCCACTATAAGATCATAGGAGCATAGTTCTAGAGATGGAAGAGATTTCATATATCAACTCTCTCACTTTTACAAGTGAATAAACCAAGACTTGTCAAGGTTTAAGTGAATCACCCAAGATCAGACAACTAGTAACCGTAGCAACTTGAGGAGGGTCCAACCTGCCCTATTCTTCCCGTCTCCCTCATTGTGGTGACCTCCTTACCATCAGCTCATAGTTTTCTGGGATTCTCCCTCCACCATCAACTGAAAGTTCATGCAAGTTGATTAGAGGGTAGATTTTGTGAAGCTTGTCCTGGATGCCAAAATCGTTGGTTACAGTTCTGATTCTAGGTACAAGAAAACACTTACAGTTACCATAGGAAGGAAGAAAGGAGATAGACTTGTGTCAAAAAGGTCTAGATAGGGGGCAGCTAGGTGGCACAGTGGATAGAGCTCCAGCCTTGGAGTCAGGAGGACCTGAGTTCAAATCCCATTTCAGACACATAACACTTATTAGCTGTGTGACACTGGGCAAGTCACTTAACCCCAATTGCCTCACCAAAAAGGAAAAAAAAGTCTAGATAGTGTGGCATTCAGTAAAACAATTTCATTCTCCCTTTTTAGGTGATACTATCAAAGCAGTATCCATCTACAATAATTTTCTTAAAACCACAAAAAAACCCTCCTTTTTTCTTGTTCCTACCAATGAAAGGCAAATCATCAGTCTAACATAGGATGTTGTGTGTTTTCATACTGAATTTGAAAAATAACTTCAGCAAATTCCTTTGAAGTTCTGCACAAGCCCAAAGCTTCCTCACCATTGGCTCCACAACTGCTTAGAGGTGGAGAAAAGATAAATCATCCTAAAATTGTGCCATAAAAATTCTCTAAAATAACAGCCAGGTAATAAATTAACATATACATGACCTTTGAAATGATCATTACCAGGAAACAGAATTCAGCAAACATCTGGGCTGCTGCCTATCATTGACTGATGTGATGCAAGATGCAGCCACTAGAAAGACATTTTGAAATGAGTCCTAAATTCAGAAACCTGTCTTTTTTTTAATTATTTTTAAATCAACGCCTTTGTTTGACAAAGCCTAATTTCACTGGAATTGACAGGGCTGCATTTCACATGAGTCCATTTAACAAATGAGATTGAACAACCGTCTCGTGTAATTTCATCTAATTCAATTTGACAGCCAAACCAGGTAGGTATAATAATGCTTTATACATGACAAAGAGCTACCCTTCTCTGGAGGAGGTACAAATGCTTTCCATGTGCAGTCTGGCAGGGCTCAGGATGGGCACCAGGAATGCACAGCTTCCTTTTCCTATGACTTTAATCCAGTATCTCTGAATATACCTTGGACATATGGAGCCATGAGAGGCACCATAGAAAAACATAAAAGTGTGCACACCTATTTCACTGTGAATCGTGACATAATAAAGAAACTACCTCAGAAGCTGGAGCAATATACCCCAAACCCAGGGCATTCCACACAATGGCTTTTAGCATAACTGGCATCACTAGAGTATCTTCCCTAAGAACTCAAAGTCATCATCACATGCATTACACAAGTGTTCTCATGCTACCTTTAATGAATAATAGAACTTGACTGCTGTTTCTTTGCTTGTCCTCCTTTAACTGGATATCAATCAATTAGTCAACCAGAATTTATTAAGTATCTATTATGTTCTAGGTACTGTGCTAAGTGGGCAGCTAAATGACACAGAGGATAGAGTGCCAGGCCTAGAGTCAGAAAGACTCATATTCCTGAGTTCAAATCTGGCCTCAGACACTTCCTAACTGTGTGATCCTGGATAAGTCATTTAACCCTATTTGCCTCAGTTTCCTCATCTGTAAAATGAGCTGGAGAGGAAATGGCAAACCATTCTAGTATCTTTGCAAAACTACAACAACAATAACAACAAAAAACCCAAATGGAGTCATGAGGAGTCAGACATGACTGAAAAACAACTGAATAACAACAACTGTGCTAAGTGTTACGGATGCAGAGATAAAAATGAAACTATCCCTGCCCATTTGAAGAATTCAGATCTTCCTAACTCTAGGCCCACCGCATTACAATGTGCCATTTGGTGGCCTTACTGGACTGTATGACTTCTAACGTCCTTGCGACATCCATGATCCTCTTCCATCTTGAAATCTATGATATTTTTACGCCTATGAATGACAGTTCAATAAATAGGAAATGATTCTCAATAACTGAAGGTTTTCGTCTGAAACCTGTCCTGTTTCTGTACAATGGCATCAATAACAAACTAAAAAGTGTTGAATAAATACCTGTTATGCACTATGCAAGGCACTAGGAATACAAAGAAAAAGAAAAAAAGGAAAAAAATTGTCCATAGGTTATGTTGGTAAACATTTAACAACTGGGGGGGGTGGATCTTGCCCACCACAAACTTTTAAATTTAATCTGCATTATCAACATTTGCTCCATCACTTTCTTAAGTCTACACAATCCACAAAACAGAAAATCAAGCCCTGATCTGTAGTTTTGCTGTTTTCTGCAATGTGACTACTCACACTGAAAATTTAACAACAGACTCTGCCCTCAAGGACCTTCAGTGCTGAACTCTGGAGCTGCAGTCAATTTTCATTTACCCAGAGTGGTTAGGGGATGGGCTGCTCTTGTTAGCTGAATATGCTTAACTGAAAATTACCGTATACATAAATTAACCATTTTATTTCTTTTATTTCTCTTTTATGATCTAAAAGCCACATGTAGATCTTAAAATGCCTCAGAGTCATCATTATGAAAATCGCTTCTCACTCAGCACTGTGAAAGAAATTCTGGTAGCTGCAACTTTCTGGTTTTTGGGCTATGGATAAATAGGAGCCTATTCAAAAGAAATTTAAATATTTAATTTATATATAATATTTATATGTATAAATATATATTTACATATGCATATGTATGTGTGTATATATATATATATTTTTTTTATTTCCCCCTAAAATAAATTCAGTACCTTATGAGTCATCTGTCTACCATTTAACTTGCAGGTCAGGGGCAGCTAGGTGGCGCAGTGGATAGAGCTCCGGCCTTGGAGTCAGGAAGACCTGAGTTCAAATCTAGCCTCTGACACTTACTAGCTGTGCGACCCTGGGCAAGGTACTCAACCCCGATTGCCTCAGCAAAAAAAAAACAAAAAACCCATAACTTGCAGGTCAGATCTCTATGGTGAGTACATCAACAATCCTACTCCTTTATAACCAGCCAGATCCTGGAATTGCACTAACACCTGTCTTTACCACCAGGTAAGACCAAGAGCTTCTCATCTGCCCTGTTGCAACACACAGCACTTCCTCCCCTCTCCCCCTCCCCACCCCCAGTCCTTTGTACCACTTACTCAAGTACTATTAATCAAATGAACATTGAGGTACCTTCTGTCAAGGTCATGACAATCATTTCCCCATGACTCTCCTCAGAATCCCTTTGACTCCATGATTGTACAACCTTCCTAAGCCAGAGTTCTCTTCCCTGGCCAACCCGTCTGAATCAGCTCCATCCATTTCCCACTCTACTCTACCCTTCCATTGCATTTTCTGGACTCCTGATTGTGTTGTTAACAAACTGCTCTTCAGAGAACTATGCCCCTGCTCCAGAAATGACTTTCCTTATGTATTGTTTTTAGCCTTCATGTTGTTTTCCCCAGTATAAGTTCTGAAAGAGCAGGGACTGTTCGTTTTTGTCTTTGTATCTCCAAGACTGAGCACGGTGCCTAGCACATAGTAGGCACTTAATAAATGCTTGTTAAATTGAATCATGTCCCTAAAGTGAAGGAGTGTTCAATTAGTTACAGGCATATAGGCAGCAAAACTAGATAATTAAGATACTCTGCTCTCCCCCTCCCCAATTCAATTTAAGGCCTATATTATGTGATTTGGCCATCTCCATTACTCAAATTAACCAGAAAATTGTCAGCTCTGTCCTTTGCATGATGTTGCATAGATAACCTCATAAGAGAATTGATTTAAAGCAGTGGTGTCAAATTCAAATAGAAACAGGGCCACTAAATGGTACATAAAGATCCCAGCAGACATAGTTATTTAGTTTTAAAATGTAATATTACCTATGTTTAATATATTTTGTTTTATTAAATATTTCCCAATTACCTTTTAATCCAGCCACAATTAAGAATGTTGTGGAGCCACATGCTGCCAGTAGACCTTATATTTGACACCTCTGATTTAGAACTGGACAGGACCTATAGTAATCCAAACCCTTTCACTTTGCAGATGAAGAAACTAGAACCAAAAAGACTTAACCAAGTAGCACAGGTAGTTTTTGAACTCAGGTCCTCTGAATCAAAATTCGCTGTTCTTTTCATAGCATGATGTACTACCTTGAACCTTAGTTAAAATTTCCCCATCCTCTCTCCAAATCATAGGAAGTCAGATTTGGAGATACATTCAGGATCTCTAGACATTACAAGGGGCAGTGGCACAGGATAGTATGCCAGGCGTGGAGTCAAGAAGGCTCATCTACCTGAGTTCAAATCTGGCCTCAGACACTTCCTAGCTGTGTGACCATGGGTAAGTCACTTAACCCTGTTTGCCTCAGTTTCTTCATTTGTAAACTGAGCTGGAGAAGTAAATGGCAAACCACTCCAGTGTCTCGGTTAAGAAAACCCCAAAAAATGGGGTCATGAAGAGTCATTCATGACTGAAACAACTCAACAACAACAACAACAAAATGTGACCTTGGACAAGGCACTTAACAGGCCTTGATTTGTAAAGCCGCAAAATGAAGGAATCGGGACAATATGATCTCTAAGATCTCTTCCAGATTCAAATCCTATGACCATATAGGGATTTGGAAATAGAATTACTTTGGCTCACTAGTCCTTTCAAATTTAAAGCAGTATTATAGCAGACGTTCTACCTATCTTCCCACTATTCTTCTAACAATATTCTTACTATATTTAGCACTGTGCTAAATGCTGAAAATTTACCAAAAAAAAAAAAAACAAAAAAATAGGCAAAATACTGACCTTGTCCACAAAGAGCTCATATTGTAATGGGAGAGACAAGTTCCTATCTAATTATAAATGTTGTGGATCTTCTATAAATCCTAAATGGCTAACTGATGAACTTTAGTTTGATTGTAGAGTTCTTGGTTTTAAACTGTCCGCTGCTGAGGCTCCCCTGCTGAAGACCCTTTTCTAAGCAGCTAGGTGATATAATGAATAGAGCAATGAACTTGTAGCCTGGAAGACCTGAATTCAAATCCTCTGTCACATATTATTAGCTCTCTGACCCTGAAAAAGTCATTTAATATTGCCTTTCCTCAATTTTCTCATTTCTAAAATGGGGATAATAACACCAGCCTTGAAGGGCTATGGTGAGGATGATATGCAAAGTACTTCTCAAACTTTAAAGGCAAAATATAAATGCTAGCTATTACTATTGTTATTACTTTCTAAAGGGTTTGATTCAATTATGCAGTATAATTCAGTTCAATTCAGCAAACATTAGGATATAAAAGTGACTGTAATAGATGTTGGGAATGTTATTGTTCATCTTTCATTTTGAAGAGGACCAATGACATCATGAGGTGATGTCTTGACTTGCCAATGAATTGGATTCAAGTGAGGCAGATTGCACGAAGTCATCAGCCTCACTCTCTTCCAGAGTTATTGAAGTCCAGTGGCAAGACAAAAGTCAGTAGGACTGTTGATGGCCTGGAATGCAGTGGATGACGTTGGTGTCTTTGATGTTTGACCAATCTCTAAACCCTCCACAGCACCTTCTTCAGCCTTCATGGCCATTGGAATAAAATGTTTTCATCCAGCGCTGGGGGAAGTCTTCACATGCCTAGGGTAGACATCCCACTAATTCACTGACAGTTTAAGGCCATTCGATTACCCTCCACCTGGTTTAGCCCATCTCCCAAGACAGTTTTTCCAGGGTGTGGCCACTGCACATACTACAGCTTCTTAGAGCCACAGATGAGAGTTGGATAAAAAGTGAAAACCAAAGGTGGATGGGCAGCCCTAAAAAGGGATGTTGGAGATACAAAAATGAAAAATGAAATAGTACTATCCTCCAGAAGTTTGCAATCTAATAAGGAGAAAGGTATGCATACAAGCAATTTTAATACAAGTTAGAATGTGATGTTGTTCTTTTAACCTACTGCATTACAGGCCAGACAATCAGAAGAGGGAGGATTATAAGGTGCCTAGGGGCAAATAATATCTGAAGTATTTTGGATGTACTTGACCTTTATAGAGAGAGCCATAGAATTAAGATGTTAATCCCAGAAATTCAGCATACTGGGTAACAACAGAAAAGAATATGCATCTAAATGACTAAAACTTATATAAAAAAAAAAACTAATTCCTTGCCTTAGGGTCCCAGTTCATCATCATGGTAGAGGTTTTGTAAATTTATTTTTTTACTTAGAAATAAATGAAAAAAAAAAAAAGAAAAATGCTAGCTGTCATAAAATCAAAGAAAGCTATTTTGAAGCAGCCCAATGATGTAAATTAGATACAAAAAGTTCAATGAATATTGTGCCTTCTCCCCAGGCATGTTGACCTTCAGACAGGACTCAAAGAGGCAGGGAAAGAAGATTCAATTGAGTAGAAGGCATCTCTCCCCTTCCCCAACCTCCTAATACAGTACATGCACCTATGCTGCCTTTGTGATTAAACACACTGAAGGAAGCTTCTTTTGGTTTAGTAAATACAAATGATGGGGGAAAGAGCCCAAAACCTTGGAGCAGATCTGAGATGGAAAGACCCAGTACTAACCCCAGAGGAATGAAGGCTGAGGAAGGCATTGTGGTATAAAGGAAAAAGCAGTCCCAAAGTAAGTTATTTGGAATTTCAGAGGCTCTTGTTTCCAATATAAATAAAAATAAATGTCTTTTTGTTCAATATAATAGACAGTGTGTTTGCAAAATACGTTACTGCTGCCCACATTCATAGGATCACAGCTTTAGGCCTGAAAGGACCTTTAAGGTCATCTAGTCCAATCCCCTCATTTTACATAAAAGTTGATCTTTCACAGACCTAATCAGAGAAAGGGGACCAGATAATATGGTGTTAAACTAATTGTAATATTGCAACAGGTGATCCTTTCACTAGGAAGGGTTAAGTCTCATGAGTAAATCCAAATAGAGGCCACTGGCAGATGAAAAAGAATGATAAACCAGCCCTCCTGGTGACCTTTAAAAGGTGAGTTAATGAGGCTACAAGAGCATTTCCAAGAGGAACCCAGCTAATGATGAGAAACATGGACGTGGAGAATAGGAAGCCTTATGAAGCTGAGAGAGTTAAAGCTCATTTGTGAGGAAACTGAGGCCAAGAAGTGAAGTGGCCTGCCCAAGACTACAAGTGGCAGGTGGAAAAATATTTTTTTTTCCAGACTGGTGCTCTCCTTTCCTATCTAGGACTTATTTTGCCAGTCAATTAATATGCTTTTCAGACTCTATTTGACGAGAAAGATTAATTTCAGCTTTGCCTCAGGGCCCTTGGGACCCCTATCTAGGTCTCAGTTTTCTCATCTTTAAAAGAGAAAGTTGAACTAAATAATGTCTAAGGTCCCTTTCACAGATTCCACAGTCCTATTTCAAGCCTAGCAACATTTATTTATTCAGCAAACAGTTCCTCCGATCCTTTGCCCATAGACAGAGTAGGAATAGAGGAACTTTCTGCCACAAATTTCAAGTTGTTTCCTTCCTATTTAGAAACATCCTGGATGAAAGTGTTGGATTGTATTTTTACTGCCCTGTCTAGATGACCATTAAAGCAAAGAGACTCCCAAGCCAACTCATTTTTTTTCTTCTGGGGGAAGCAACCCAATATATCTCCCTGCCATTGATGTTGATTGATAAAGTCCATTATCTTCATGTCCCTGGATAGGGCACGGGTCTCTCTAATATACCTGCTGACAATTCAGAGTGATGATCATGCTCTTTGGATAGTCCCCAGATTTGCTTTTGTAAAGAACTGATGGCAAAGAATAGTTTGTGGGAGAATGTCTATCTTGGGTTCTTTCTTCCCCCCTCACTCTGGTAGCAACTACATTTGTCTCTCATTCAGCAGGGCATAGCCTGATTTATGGTTTCAACTTTCTGGTTTATTTCTCTTATTGTTCTGTATTGTTTAAATACTTTCATTTGCTTGTGGCCATCTTTAATAATTTCACTTTTTGAAATTCCAGCTAACAAATAAATCAAGATCAACCCTTTGGTACAGGGATGAAAGGGATGCTTGAATTTTTTTTTTTTGTGCCAATTTCAGTAACTAAAAATAATTTTTTTTCTTCTTTGCTTATTTATATCATATTTCGAATTGGAGAATTCCTCTTACCATATCACTGATGACCACAAAATCCTTGCTTGGATTTTTTTTAATAAAAATGACCAATTCTCATTAAATCATCTGGGATATATTTGTAATATAGAACACTTTCTAATTTAATTTTAATCAGAATCAGAAATTACTTTGAACTTTTAAAGTATTGTTTGAAGCTTAGGTTTTATGTAGTAAACCCTCTGCAAAGCTGAAAAAGATAAACAGGGGGCAGGTAGGTGGCGCAGTGGATTGTGCTCTGGCCTTGGAGTCAGGAGGACCTGAGTTCAAATTCAGCCTCAGACACTTGACACTTACTAGCTGTGTGACCCTGGGCAAGTCACTTAACTCCGGTTGCCTCTCCAAAAAGCAAAAGAAAAAAAAGAGAGAGAGAGAGAGAGAGAAACAGACAAGCATGATAGATGAACAGTCAGCCCTGGAGTCAGTAAGACCTGGATCCAAATCCTGACTCCAATACATACTGATGATGTGACTCTAGGCATCACTTAACCATTCTGTGACTCAGGCTATTAAATAACGATAAAAGCTTAACTTATATTTATATCTATTTTTATTGTTGTTCAGTCATGTCCAATTCTTTGTGACCCCATAGATCATACCATGCCAGGCTATTCTGTCTTCCACCATCACTCAAAGTCTGTAAGTTCACGTTTGTTATTTCTGTGACACTATCTATCCATCATAACCTCTGCCATCACCTTCTCCTTTTGCCTTCAATGTTTCCCAACATCAGGGTCTTTTTCAATGACTCCCATGTTCTCATTATGTGGCCAAAGTATTTAAGCTTCAGATTCAGCATTTAACTTTCTAGTGAATTGATTTCTTTAAGGATTGACTGATTTGATATCCTTGCTGTCCAAAGGACTCTCAAAAGTCTTCACTATTACCAACAATTCAAAAGCATCAATTCTGCAGCACTCAGCTTTCCATAGAGTCCAACTCTCACAGCCATACATTACTACTGGAAAAACCATAGCTTTGACCATACAGACCTTTGTTGGCAAGGTAATGTCTCTGCTTTTTAGTGTACTGTCCAGATTTGACACAGCTTTCCTTCCAAGGAACAAGCATCTTTCAATTTCATGGCTGCAGTTGCTGTCTACACTGATTGTTGAGCACTACTTCTATTTCTTCTTCCTCTATTTGCCAGAAAGTGATGGGACCAGTTGCCAAGATCTTAGTTTTTTTGATGTTAAGCTTCAGGCCACCTTTTACACTCTCCTCTTTCACCCTCATCAAGAGGCTTCTTAATTCCTCTTCATTTTGTGCCATCAGAGTGATATGCATATGCGTATCTGAGATTGTTGATATTTCTCTTGGCAACCTTAATTCCAGCTTTTGATTCATCCAGCCTGGCATTTCACATGATGTATTCTGCATATAACTTAAGCAAATAAGGTAACAATCTACAGCCTTGTTGTACTCTTCTCCTAGTCTTAAAGTTGTTCCATAATTGGTTCTCACTGTTGCTTCTTGACCTGCATACAGGTTCCTCAGGAGACAAGTAAGATAATCTGGTACTCCCATCTCTTTGAGGAATTGCTTATTTTGTTGTGATCCATACAGTCAAAGGCTTTGCTGTAGTCAATGAAGCAGAAGTGTTGTTTTTCTGGTACTCCCTTGCTTTCTCCATAGTCCAGTGAATGTTGGCAATTTGGTCTCTAGTTCCTCCACCTCTCTGAAAACCAGCCTACTCTTCTGATAATGCTTGGTTATATAGCTAAAGTCTTGCTTGCAGAATTGCTTTAATCATTTTAGTACTGTCCATGGGATTTTCTTGGCAAAGATATTGGAGTGGTTTGCCATATTCTTCTCTAGTGGATCACCTTTTGTCAGAACTCTCCACTACGATCTACCTATCTTGGGTAACTTTGCATGGCATAGCTTAATTTCACTGAGCTATGCAAGCCCCACCACCACAAAAAGGCAGTGATCCAGGAAGGTATCTATATCTATAAAGCTTAACATGTGCCAGGCATTATGCTTAGTATAATTTTCTCATTTGATCCTCACAACAACCCTGGGAGGTAGGTGCACTTATTATCCCCATTTTGCAGATGAGGAAACTGAGGTAAACAGAGGTTAAGTGACTGGCCAGGGTCACACAGCTATTAAGTGTCTGAAACCATATTTGAACTCTGATCTTCCTGACTCCAGGCCCAGACTCTAACACCTTGCTGCTCCATTCCATAGATGATAGAGCAGACTCCTACTGGAATGAGCAGAGGGGTTTTCTCCCTATTAGCTCCCCAGACTAATGAGATCACAAATCAGAACAAATATAGATGTGTATGTATGTATATATTATACATGTGTATATATGTGTATGCACATGCATATGCACATATACACATATGTATATATATAAATTTTAATGGGTTGAGAAGATATCTTTTTTATCCCCAAAATCTCCAACATCAAAGGTAATCTGGATGCTGTGCACCATATATTTTTATATATGTTCAGTTATTATTAAAACCAGAGGTCTTGGCTATCCCAGTTACATAAATTCTAAAGCAACTTTCAATTTATAATCACAGGGGTAAAAATAATAAACAGAGCATTACAGCAGTCACCTTTCATAATAGGAATTCAGCAATGAAATTTAGACTTTAAAAAGGGGGGATTTTTACAAGTGTGGATTCAGAGCTCTTCAATAAGCTTATTTAATTGATTGTAATGAGGCTGAACATCTTGTAGGAAAAACAAATCTTGAAAGTGAGGATTGACTATTAAATGGAAAAGTAAAGGCATGTAGGTACTAAACTTAGGGAGAGAAAAGATTTTTTCTTGGACAGATTCTAATACCATGGGTGATTTTCTTGGCCCTATGTGAATTTTTCCTGAGTGTTTCCTAGAATCAGAGGGAGTAGGATAGATCATCTAGCCCAGTGGCATCAAACCATACATACGGAACCCTGCGGGCCACATATTGACTTCGTTTTAAAATGTAATATTATCTGTGTTTTACCGTATTTTCATTTATTTTGTTAAACATTTCCCAAGTACATTTTAATCTGGTTTGGGCCTCACTCGGGAGTGTTGTGGTCTTGCCAGTGGGCAGCGTGTTTGACACTTCCTATCTAGACATTCCTCTCTCTAGAGGCTGGTGTTTCCCAACTGTTAATCCTCAGCAGATTTTTACCAGTCTGAAGTTTTTACTACCTATAATTTTTTTTTAATGTATCCCTTGACAATTTCCTGAAGTTCTGGGTTCGTGCTTGAGTACTGGCTTAGAGATATATTTGCTAGCCAATCAATGGGATTTCAGCATTGGAATAAAACAGATTTAAATTCTTACTCTATTACTTATTCTTTATGGAACTTCAGTTGAGCAAGTTATTTAACTTCTATAGGCCTCAGTTTCCTCATCTGTAAAATGAATAGCTTGGACTAAATGCCATCTGAATTCCCTTCCATTTCTCTAATGATCCTCTGTCCTCTAAATTTCCACCCCACCCCATGCTCCATTGTTATTCTGTCTAATCATTTTCTCACCATTCGGGGTCTTAGCTTGTGGCCTAACATTTAGACCATTTGTCAGCCCTTCTCTGGGGAAATTGCTCTGCTCAGCTATGGTAATCCTCAACACTAATGATGTACCTATTAGAAACTAATGAAAGCTATATCCCAAAGACATCCAAAAAAAGAGAAAAGGACTATTTGTACAAAAATATTTATAGCAACTCTTTTTGTGGTGGCTAAGAATTGGAAATCAGAGGAATGTCCATCAATTAAGGAATGGCTAAACAAGCTGTGGTATATGATTGTAATGGAATATTATTGTGCTATAAGAAATGACAAGCAGGATGATTTCAGAAAAATCTGGAAAGACTTACATGAACTGATGAAAAGTGAACAGAACCAGGAGAACATTGTACACAGTAACAGCAATATTGTTCAATGAAGAACTCTGAATGACCTAGCTATTCTTAGCAATACAATGATCCAAGACAATAAAGACTACATAAATAAATAAATAAGGACTAAAGATGAAACATACTATCCACCACCAGAGAAAGAACTGATATTATTTGAATACAGAGTGAAGCATATTATTTTTCACTTTCATTCTTTTTCTTTTGAGTCTTCTTGTACAAAATGACTAATATGGAATGTTTTACATAATTGCACATGTATAATCTATATCTGATTGCTTATCATCTCAGGGAAGGAGGAGGGGTGGGAGGGAAGGAGGGATAAAATTTGAAACTCAAAACTTTAAATAAAAATGTTAAATCTAAAAAAATTTTTTTAAATGAATGCTAAAAATAAATAGATACATAGATAGATTTCCCTGTAGGAGTATGCTTAGCTCAAAAGGGTAAATTATTCCTTGTTGTAAGGCTATATCTTTTGCCTTTCAGAATGTTGTATACCAAGATCCCTTCTCATTTATTGGTGAAGCTGCTAAGTCTTATGTGGTCTTAACCATGGCTCCTTGGTACATGAACCCTTTCTTTCTGACTATTTGGAGTATTTTCTTTGACATGGAAGCTCTTGTTTTTGGTACTTTTACTTTGGAGGGGTTTTCAGGAGGTGATTAGTGGATTATTTCTATTTCCATGTTGTCTTCCAGTTCTAATAGATTTGGGCAGTTTTCATTGATGATTCATTGAAATACAATGTCTAGATTTTTTATCAAGTTTTTCAGGGAGTCTAATTACACTTAAATTATTTTTCCTTAACTTGTTTTTCAGGTAAGCTATTTTTTATAGCAGATACCTTATTTTTTTCTTCTATATTTTTCAATCTTTCTTGTCTCAAGGAGTCATTTATTTCTGTTTTGTCCATTCTAATTTTCATGGAATCTATTATTTGTGTGATTTATCATTTGCTGTTCTAAGTTTATTATTCTCCTCCCAATTCTTTCCTCCAGAGTTTTTATTTCATTTTTTAAAGTTTCTTGCCATTTCTTCAAAGTCCTTGTGGAAAAATCCATTTTTGTTTGTTTGTTTTGTTTTGTTTTTACTTTGAATCTCTACTTTCAGTTGTTGTGGAGTTTCTTCTTCTAGAGTGGATTTTTTTTTTTGTATCATTGTATCTATAATAGTTATTCGTAGCAATTAGTGTTTTCTGCTATTTAATCATCTTTCTCTCCAGCTTTAGTTCCTGAATTAGGACTTTGCTCCAGGGCTAGGATTTGCCTGCCTCTGTCATATTTTTGTTAGAGTGGATTGACCTTATTTGTTTTCAAACTGGATTGCTTGGGTTCTTGTGTTAATCTCAACCTCCTGGAGTATGTTTATGCAAAGGGTGCTGGTAGGTTTTAGGTCCCCTGGCTCTTTGAGATTCGAAGGCTGTATCTTCAGGGCCCTTAATGATGTCTTGTGCCTGGGGTGTCCTAGTAGGAGTGCTGCTTCACTGGAATTAGTCACTTCTATTGCTTCTGCGGCAAACGGCTTTTCAGGTTCGTGCTGTGGGTTTCTGACCGCCCCAGAAATTTCTTATAGGAGCCCTGTGCTCTTAGTGGCTCTGCTTACAGACCCTTGAAGGCCATACATATTTCTCAGTGCTGGCAAGCTTTAACCTTATTTGCCTATGCTGATGCTGGCTCTTCTGGAAGTCCTCTTTTCCTTTTGCCCATGAGCTTCTGGCTATTGCTCGTGCAGTTCTAAGGTGGGCAAAGTCACTCACTTGTAGTTTCTCACTGGATTTCTTGAGCATTATTTATTCTAGTACTATTTGTAGGTCTTCATGCTAAAGGTACATGGGAGCTAGACTGCCTGCCTCCATTCAGAGAGTCATTTCTGCCCACGGTTCTCCACTACCATTCGGGCCTCATCTTTTCAGTTTTATTTTAGTATGGCAAAGCTGCACTGGTATTTGTGAAATATTAAAAGAAGCAGAAGATGGTCTCCAGCATAGTATCAAAATCCAAAGCCGGAAGAAACCTCAGAGGCCATCTATCCAATCCCCTCATTTTGTAGAGAAGGAAATTTATGCCCACAGACATTAAGTAACTTGTCCACTGTCACATAAGCAGTGACAACGAACCAGACCAGTTCATTAGACTCCAAATCCTATTCTTTAGTCATCTCAAGTACTATCTGCCATTAAATCATGTCTGCCTGCACTGAGGCAGGTCAAAAGCATAAATGGGAAAACTTAAAAAAAAAAA